>NC_079170.1:58743120-58988385 GCF_947568905.1 Ostrea edulis | reverse complement strand
ATCCAAAAGAAATATTGATAAATGAAATTGACATCAAACAATAAAGGCATTCCTTGTGTAATGAAGTGTTGGTTGTGAACAGTTAATGGTTTTCTGCATTATGCATAATTCATCTGAAGTGTATTAAGGTTTCAAACTTTTTTGGTACCCAAAATAAAATTCAGAAGCACTGGTCACTCCAGACCTTATACTCTACTTTCAGTTCTCTTTCCATCCACTGTATATTCCCAACCCTCTCAACTAAAGAGAGTCAGCAGTGGTCAGTTTCGGGCCAGTCCAGCAGGGAATGATGGGGAATGATGTTCTTCAATCCTAACCTGAACAGAAGACAGAAGGTGGCCATTTCAAGGATTCTACATGGACAATCGCGTCCTCTGCCCTACATATTGTTTGGCCCACCAGGTATGCTTGATTATTTTGTAAAATACTTGAATCTGATTGGCTGAGAAACATTTGAAAAATCTGGTTTCCCTGTGGGAGTAAAAGCCACACCCTACAGGGTGATTGTATCTAGCAACAGAAAACATTACTTGACAATGGATGATATTATGAAAGATTATCACATGTGTCAAAATGCTGAAAATTTTAGAAAAATGTTAATTACAGTGAGATTTTGAATGAATCAGTTGATTAAAATAATGAAACGATTAGCAGCTTGGCAGGTACTGTTAAAGTGGTTATTAACACGTGGGGGAAATTTATACTTATTATGTTGCCACGTAATAAGTGCGTAAATTCCTCCCGTATATTGTATCAGTTATGAATATTTGATATAATATATGTTATATTCAGTTACCGCGTATTCCGCCGACCCCCCCCCCCCCCCCCCCCCCCCCTCTCCTCTCATGCGTAATGTTGGCTGTGGAAAAACGCGTACATAACCCCCAGCTTGACTAATCACTTTTACAGTTTACTGATGCCTACGTGTACTGTGTAACTATCGCACAAAAGGAACAATTTGAATTTTTGATTTTGAATTAATTTCACCAGGTTGAAATTTTCTGGCATGAAAATATATAACTAAAAAAATTCAGATGCATTTTTGTATTTTGTTAATAATAAATATATGGCATTCAGTACAATAAAAATAGTGCATGTAGTTGAAGGTAACATTGAAAATTTTCACCTTGCACCTCCGTTGACAATGGTTTTCTTAGGTTGAACATTTTCAATGTTACTCTCAACTACATGCACTATTTATGTATTGATCAATGTTGATAAAAAACACTTAAATTTATGTTTTTTGGGACATGGAAAATGTAGGACATCTGCTATGGAGATTATGCAGACTTACAAGCTTGCAGGTCTATATTAAAACAGTTCAAAATACATACTGACTAGTGGAGTTTTATGAAGAGGCTTAAATTGACAGCTGACTTTTACAGTTCAAAGGGGCCAACTCCAAATATGAAAAATTTGGAAGTGCCAAATATGAAAAATTTTAAAGTGATATTTGCAAAATTCAAAGACTTTACAGCATTCAGTTGTTGTATATTGTTTAATGCCCCACTCAAGAATTTCTCACTCATATGGAGAAGTCACCATTGCCAGTGAAGGGCTGCAAAACTTAGGCCTATGCTTGGTGCTTTTGGCCTTTCTGCAGGGAGGGATCTTTATCGTGCCACACCTGTTGTGACAGGGGGCCTCTGTTTTTCTGGTCTTACCTATTCTATCCCGGACCTCCACAGGGTACGGTATTTAGGACAAGCACATGTCAAATGTTCATATCGATAATGTATAGTATATACTGGTATACCAGGGAGTAATCAGGTTTTGTGGGGGCCAATTTTCATGTTTCGAGCAATTCAAACCTGTATTTGTAGTCAAGCTTTTCAAGATATTTATGCGTTTACCTGATTAAGACATAGGGCTCACGGCTGGTGTGACCAGTCAACAGAGGATGCTTACTCCTCTTAGGCACCTGATCCCACCTCTGGTACATGTATATCCAGGGTTCCGTGTATGCTCAACTCTTTATTTTGTATTCCTTTTGGGAGTCATGAGTTGATCACTGTTCGTTATCTTCACCTTTCATGTGTATGTGTAATTCAAAATTGGGGTGTCATGAATTTGTGGTGAAAAGGGCAGGGAAACCCTAAATTAAGGAAAACTGAGTTACTACAAATATTGTTGATTCTGCAGTGTATATTGATATACATGTACAGGTGACTCTCGATGGCTCGAACTTCGATCTCTCGAAGTGAAATCATGATCCCGATTTTTTTCTCTACATAACAAAACAAATTCACTATCGATCTCTTGAACGTTCGATCTCTCGAAGTTTTCGATCTCTCGAAGTGAAGTTGGGTCCTGTAAAACACATTTCATTGTTTTTCACTCTCAATCTCTCGAAGTGGTGGTAGCGTATACCCACCGTTACCCAAGCATGTAATAATTTTCACTTGGACCTTACCTGGATTTTGTTGAATGCCGGAGGGGTAATTAGGTGTTTACAAAGTTGAAACATCGCTGGTGCTTCTTTGTGGAGGTGACACACTTGAATATATGATTGGCTAATGGGTAAGTTTACACCTTGCACTGGGGTTTTGTGTCGCGATGATTAAAATTATATATAATCCGACTATGAATAAAATCTATAATTTGTTTTGACTTGACAACGAGGGAGTAAGTTTTATACATAATTTAGAGATCTACAGACTATTAAATTTCTCGAGTTTGTTCTTTGTGTAAAGTTACTCTAAAACATCATTTTATTCATTCATTAGAATTTTTGCTTTGGGTAAAGCGACATAACATTGTGCTCTGTTTAGTTTGCGATAGTAAAGCGTTATCGGAATTTTGTTTTGAATGCCTATCTAAGCACGATTAAAGAACAAATAAATACATAAACTTTGAAATGTTTTTATTAATGCAAAATAAATTTTTTTATTTTGATTTCAAAGTACCTGACGAATATGAAGGAAAACATGTCAAAACGATATCATATGATCTTGTTGGTATACATTTCCAGTTACTGTAAAATCTTAACCATACCGGCGGATCTTCAATTTCCGAGTTTCGAACTTTCGATTTCTCGAAGTTTTATCAAGGTCCCTTGAACTTCGAGTTATCGAGAGTCACCTGTATATAATTACACATCACATTTAGACTGAGAGTTTCAACACGAAAGAGAGGTGTACAAGGACGTATCATTGTTTTTAAAATTAGGGGAAGCTATGACAAAATATATCTCAACAAGCCTACCCCCTCAACTTTTGGGTCTAGTATAGAGCTGTGGGAGGGGGATTGGCTTTGTTCCAGGGGGAGCCAGAAACCCAAGATGTAATATATAGAGAACTTTTAAGTTTTCAGGGCTGATGACACATCTAGAAATGTTAGGATAACTTGAGTTTGTGTGCTTACATTGAGCGTGCTGTTGTACACTTATGATATACAGTAATCTTTTTTTTTATGGCAATTTTCTGGGTCCCTTTGTGCATTTCTCAGCTTGTCATTCACAGTTAACAAAATTACTTTTGAAAATCAATGAATTTAACTTAATTAAAAGTCAAAATGAGTAGTGCATTGCAAAAGAGTGGAACAAATGTAGAAAGGATACAGTCCCTGAAACGTTCTACTTTACCAATTTTACGTTCGCTCACCGTTCGCTCAGCGTGCGTTCACCGTGAGCTCTCCGCTCACAGTTTTGCGTTCAGCGTGCACTCACCGTTCATTCATCGTTCAGTCTTTTCATTGTCATTCGGAACACCAAAGTGAAAGGACCAATCTTGATAGCAAGGCGAAAATGAAAATTGAACGTGTGTTTAAGAGTGGAAGGAGACTTTCTTACTATATCAGAAATTTAATTTTGAAGTACAAAAGGTTAGGATTATGCACTGTGAATGCCGAAAGGTTCATTTGAGCTTTTGTTAAAAAAATTCTAAATGAGAGACGAATATAAGAGTTTGTCGTTCACTCACCGTTCAAGTGGGAAAGTAGAACGTTTCAGGGACTGTAAGAGTTGCTAAAGAGTTTGCAATACTCAATTATTAAAAATAATTGTCAGTTTTGGTGTCTTTAATGAAGCAGATTCTATATTTATTTCGGTCCAATTTCTGTAGTTGGTTTTGATCCCTTCAGCCGTCGATTGTAAAAGTAAGCCTCTTCGTAAAACTCCAATAATTCACCAAGTTGGGGACATGAAAATAATTTTCAAGATCTTTGCTTTGAAAGCGAGCATAGGTCTAAATTTTGCAGCCCTTCACTGGCAATGACGATGTCTCCATATGAGTGAAAAATTCTTGAGAGGGACGTTAAATCAATCTAATCATGCAGGTTGGGAATCAATGGAGTTTCCTTTTCCCTGAAAAATGATAAACTTTGAGAACAATCTCAACACTTATCTTATTTCACAATGCAATATCAAAACATCCTGACTGTTGTACTGTTGCCAGTGTGTGTGTGTGGTTACATTTCAGACACTGGGTCAGTGTGTGGTTAGATTTCAGGCACTGGGTCTGTGTGGATTACATTTCAGGCACTGGGTCAGTGTGGATTACATTTCAGGCACTGGGTCAGTGTGTGGTGACATTTCAGGCACTGAGTCAGTGTGTGGTTACCATTCAGGCACTGGGTCGGTATGTGGTTACATTTCAGGCACTGGGTCAGTGTGTGGTTACATTTCAGGCACTGGGTCAGTGTGTGGTGACATATCAGGCACTGGGTCAGTGTGTGGTTACATTTCAGGCACTGGGTCAGTGTGTGGTGACATTTCAGGCACTGAGTCAGTGTGTGGTTACCATTCAGGCACTGGGTCGGTATGTGGTTACATTTCAGGCACTGGGTCAGTGTGTGGTTACATTTCACGCACTGGGTCAGTGTGTGGTGACATTTCAGGCACTGGGTCAGTGTGTGGTTACATTTCAGGCACTGGGTCAGTGTGTGGTTACCATTCAGGCACTGGGTCAGTGTGTGGTGACATTTCAGGCACTGGGTTAGTGTGTGGTGACATTTCAGGCACTGGGTCAGTGTGTGGTTACCATTCAGGCACTGGGTCAGTGTGTGGTGACATTTCAGGCACTGAGTCAGTGTGTGGTTACCATTCAGGCACTGGGTCGGTATGTGGTTACATTTCAGGCACTGGGTCAGTGTGTGGTTACATTTCACGCACTGGGTCAGTGTGTGGTGACATTTCAGGCACTGGGTCAGTGTGTGGTTACATTTCAGGCACTGGGTCAGTGTGTGGTTACCATTCAGGCACTGGGTCAGTGTGTGGTGACATTTCAGGCACTGGGTTAGTGTGTGGTGACATTTCAGGCACTGGGTCAGTGTGTGGTTACCATTCAGGCACTGGGTCAGTGTGTGGTTACATTTCAGGCACTGGGTCAGTGTGTGGTTACATTTCAGACACTGGGTCAGTGTGTGGTTACATTTCAGGCACTGGGTCAGTGTGTGGATAGATTTCAGGCACTGGGTCAGTGTGTGGATTACATTTCAGACACTGGGTCAGTATGTGGTTACATTTTAGACACTGGGTCAGTATGTGTTTATATTTCAGGCACTGGGAAGACTATGACAGTGGTGGAATCTATTCTGCAGGTGCTGACTCAAATATCACACAGCAGAATCCTGGCCTGTACTCCGTCCAACAGTGCAGCTGACCTCATTGTAAGCACAGGGCGTGTTTAGAAATTGCATGACAGATTTTCAACTCCCTCAAGAAGTAACAAAGAAATTTTGTGGTGCCTTTTATAAAAAATAGCAGGAGATTGGAAATTATTTAAACTTAAAAGTGATGTTTCTGTGTTTTCTAATAATTTTCTTCAATTATTAATTTTTGTTTTAAAATGTAATTAAAAGGAATAGACTGAATGATATATTCTTAATTTAAGGCTGAGAGGCTACACATGAGTGGTGCTATCAAGACCTGTGACATGATAAGGCTGAATGCATCACAAAGAAGTCAGGAGGTTGTATCAGATGTCTACTGGAATAAGTAGTCAGATTGTCTATACAATGGAATAAGTAGTCTCATTGTCTATACAATGAATAAGTAGTCAGATTGTTTATACAATGGAATAAGTAGTCAGATTGTCTATACAATAGAATAGGTAGTCAGATTGTCTGTACAATGGAATAAGTAGTCAGATTGTCTGTACAATGGAATAAGTAGTCAGATTGTCTATACAATGAATAAGTTGTCAGATTGTCTGTACAATGGAATAAGTAGACAGATTGTCTGTACAATGGAATAAGTAGTCAAATTGTCTGTACAATGGAATAAGTAGTGAGATTGTCTGTACAATGGAATAAGTAGTCAGATTGTCTGTACAATGAATAAGTATTCAGATTGTCTGTACAATGGAATAAGTAGTCAGATTGTCTATACAATGAATAAGTAGTCAGATTGTCTGTACAATAGAATAAGTAGTCAGATTGTCTGTACAATGGAATAAGTAGTCAGATTGTCTATACAATGGAATAAGTAGACAGATTGTCTATACAATGAATAAGTAGTCAGATTGTCTGTACAATAGATTAAGTAGACATATTGTCTTTACAATGAATAAGTAGACAAATTGTTTATACAATGGAATAAGTAGTCAGATTGTCTATACAATAGAATAAGTAGTCAGATTGTCTGTACAATAGAATAAGTAGTCAGATTGTCTGTACAATAGATTAAGTAGACAGATTGTCTTTACAATGAATAAGTAGACAGATTGTCTGTACAATGAATAAGTAGTCAGATTGTCTGTACAATAGATTAAGTAGACAGATTGTCTGTACAATGATTAAGTAGACAGATTGTCAGTGCAATAGATTAAGTAGTCAGACTGTCTGTACAATGAATAAGTAGTCAGATTGTCTGTACAATAGATTAAGTAGACAGATTGTCTTTACAATGAATAAGTAGACAGATTGTCTGTACAATGAATAAGTAGTCAGATTGTCTTTACAATAGATTAAGTAGACAGATTGTCTGTACAATGATTAAGTAGACAGATTGTCAGTGCAATAGATTAAGTAGTCAGACTGTCTGTACAATAGATTAAGTAGACAGATTGGCTGTACAATAGATTAAGTAGACAGCTTGTCTATACAATAAATTAAGTAGACAGCTTGTCTATACAATAGATTAAGTAGTGAAATTGTCTGTACAATGAATAAGTAGTCAGATTGTCTATACAATAGATTAAGTAGTCAGACTGTCTGTACAATGAATAAGAAGTCCGGTTGTCTGTACAATGAATAAGTAGTCAGATTGTCTATACAATGAATAAGTAGTCCGGTTGTCTGTACAATGGAATAAGTAGTCAGACTGTCTGTACAATGGAATAAGTTGTCAGATTGTCTGTACAATAGATTAACAGTGTGCGAAACTAACTTTAAAGTCCTATAGACTTTAGGTCCATAGTTATTTCATTTCCTATAGACCACAACAAATTCCTATAGACCGAAATTTATCATGCAATATTCATTGTTATTAAAAAATAAATAATAGACACAAATTCAATTTGGTAATTCATTCATAGTTTAATTATATTCTTTTTTAATTTCATGCACAAGATGTTCAATTAGAATTTTGTTTTCTTTTTCATTTTGATCCCGCTCAGTTTCACTGATTCTTCATCTAAGTCACTTCTACTAGGTTTTGTTTTCTCATAATTTTCTGCGACTTTAGCCTTGCTGGAACTTGTTTTACTGACCGCTTTTCCGTTTGATTCCAGGACATGCACCTTCCACTTATTTTAACCGTTCAAAAAAGGACATTTGCACGAAAATGGTGTATATTGAAGTAAATTGATTACCCCCCCCCCCCCCCCCCCCCCCCCCTTGAAAATGGAATAATCTGATACAAATTTTACAGCTAAGGGGTGAACAGAAACATCAGCGTAATACATATAAACTGGTATATGTTTAATAAGTGGCATGAATCATTTTTTTTTTACTCAGAATTCCTATAGACAAGTCGGTCTATAGCTATTTCGATTTTTATCAATCTGGTTAAAACCAGATCCTGAGATCCGCTCACTTGGATCGCTACACTAGGATCTGACGTAACCCCATATAGGGTCACGTCCGCATGACCTTTCATTAAGCCAATCAAATTGACCCTGTCGATTTATACCAACGATAATTTTTCTCCCATGAACCTTTGCGTCATTATTTACGTTAGAGATGCAAAAAAAAGAAAATAAATAAATAAAATATAAAAAAAAAAATGGCTGCGCGTTTGACAGACGACTGCACACCTGTCAAAACATGCGATTTAAACAACGTCTGTATTCTCTGCGGGTTTTCTTTCATTCAAACGCTAAAAAATCCCGATGGAGTTCACAATTCAAGGAAAATGGCTGCGATTGTTTGGTTTGAAAGAAAACATATCGCAGCTAGATGCGACGTCACAATGCACCGTTTACGTCGACTGGCGTTATATTCCTCGCGTTATTTAAGTAAACCATCTTGAAAACTATTCAATTCGTACCCATCCCTATTCATACATAAATCTGAATTCACAATTAATTTAATTTGGGTATATTTCATATCGTACGTTTTGTTGTTTGAATGAACGGAATAGATTAGGGATTATTGCGAAAGTTTAAAATTCGTTATGCGAGAATATACAACTTTACAGTGTGGAATAAACTTCGTGGGAGAGAGATTACAGCAATTTGTTTACGAATTGCCAGGAACCGCCTAAATAGCCATCATATTGTCTGTATGGCGCAATCTGACTGGCTGATAGTTCTCATGAATATTCCAAGCGAAAGGTCATGCGGACGTGACCCTATATGGGGTTACGTCAGATCCTAGTGTAGCGATCCAAGTGAACGGATCTCAGGATCTGGTTTTAATCAGATTGGATTTTTATAGACCGACTCAATTTTCTATAGATATTGTCTATCGGTCCATGGTTAAATTCGCACACTGGATTAAGTAGACAGATTGTCTATACAATAGATTAAGTAGTCAGACTGTCTGTACAATGAATAAGTAGACAGATTGTCTATACAATAGATTAAGTAGTCAGATTGTCTGTACAATAGATTAAGTAGACAGATTGTCTATACAATAGATTAAGTAGACAGATTGTCTGTACAAAGGAATAAGTAGACAGATTGTCTATACAATGAATAAGTAGTCCGGTTGTCTGTACAATGGAATAAGTAGTCAGACTGTCTGTACAATGAATAAGTAGTCAGACTGTCTGTACAATGAATAAGTAGACAGATTGTCTGTACAATGGAATAAGTAGTCAGATTGTCTGTACAATGAATAAGTAGTCAGATTGTCTGTACAATGAATAAGTAGACAGATTGTCTGTACAATGGAATAAGTAGACAGATTGTCTGTACAATGAATAAGTAGACAGATT
Organism: Ostrea edulis; assembly: GCF_947568905.1. Lineage (NCBI taxonomy): Eukaryota > Metazoa > Mollusca > Bivalvia > Ostreida > Ostreidae > Ostrea > Ostrea edulis. The sequence goes on along the minus strand of NC_079170.1, from coordinate 58,979,066 downwards.
GTCTGTACAATGGAATAAGTAGACATATTGATATTATGATTGGTGCAGCAGTGTGTACCGAAAATTTAAAATCATATATGCTTAAATTAGAGTACAATAATTAACCCAAATTCTTCCAGGAAATACAATTTTAAAAATGATCAGGTAGCTGGTGATTAAATTGTCTGTTACAACTGATGTTCTTTATGATTTTCTCATCAGTCCTCAGCCAGATTTATAGTGGAATTAAATATAGATAATATCGAAGTATTCAGTAGATCAGTATTAGGCTTTTACAGGCCAATTTTTATTTTTGTCTGTTTTGTTTTTAAGCTAGTTATTTTGGAACACACTACTCCAGACGTGTCTTTTTGATTCTATCAGATTTTTGACACGCTGTTTTGTTGAGCAGGGAAAACCTATTTGTATGGCATGCGTGAACCACATGAATTAGATAAACCTAACAACGATAAACTTAAATTTATCAAATTGAAAAACTAGCTTAAGGATTAACGGTCGATAAAGTTAGTTTATCTCCGTTAAAGTAGGTTTATCTAATTAATGTGATTCGCGCGTGCCATATATTTGTATCAAACTAAATTTTAGATTTGCTTTTTTGTTGAGCAGGGAATACCTACTTGTATCGGCCCCTACTGTACAATAGGAGAAGATTTAGACATGGCGTCTCGCTACCGTGTCGTAATCTGCACGTCTGTCACTGCAGGCACACTGTACATGTGTGGAATCAAGGCTGGACATTTCACTCATGTGTTTATTGATGAGGTAAGCTTGATGAGGTCAAGGTTAATTAACATTATATTTTGGTCTTACTTCTGGTAGTGCTTATAAACTACTGGAACAGAAAATGCTACAGATTGTTGTTTTTCAGGTAGAACAAGCTATAGAATATGATTGTTGTTTTAGAACAAGCTATAGAATCTGTGATTGTTTGTTGTTTTAGAACAAGTTATAGAATCTGTGATTGTTTTAGAACAAGTTATAGAATCTGTGATTGTTTGTTGTTTTAGAACAAGCTTTAGAATCTGAGTGTTGTTTGTTGTTTTAGAACAAGTTATAGAATCTGAGTGTTGTTTGTTGTTTTAGAACAAGCTTTAGAATCTGAGTGTTGTTTGTTGTTTTAGAACAAGCTATATAATCAGAGTGTTTGATTTTTGTTTTAGGCTGGCCAAGCTACAGAACCTGAGTGTCTGATTTCTGTGAACTTTGCAGCTGGGGAGAACAGCCAGGTTTGGTACAATTTATTGGTTTAGATAACCTGGCTATTATGATCCCCAAACAAAATATTCTTCTTATTGTTTTCTCTGGTACTTTATTGTCTGGGAGTGTTCTCAAAAACTACTCAAGGATCAATTTAAAGCCTTTTTAGAATGATAGTATATCATTTGTAGAGTGTAGAACAAATGTCATTTTATCTGAAAATGCAACCATGTGCATTGGATTTTTGGTCCACTAAGTTTGGAATCAGTCTATCTTTTGTTTTTCTATGAATTTGTTTGAATTATTAATGTAGGTACATGTATATCTTGAGACTCAAATCTGCATGTGTGCTTCATTTTGATTGGATAATACTAAAACATCTGGCTCTCTTATGAATAAAGGGAATGGGAAGAATTTTACAACATAGGTAGATAATATCAATAGAAGACTGATAAAAAAAAAATGCCAATGTGCATGCGTCATTTGAACGTTCATTATTTGAAGGACCATAACAATTTTGTTTTTCATCAGAATCTTTTGAAGTTTATGGTGTAGATGTATCTTGGTACTCCTTACAATTTGTTATGGTCAAATTACAGCATTGGTCAGCACATGTACTAAATTCTAATTGGACGATTTTAAAATTACGATAACTTTTTTATATATGATTAATGCAAACAATGTGAAATTCATAGTATTGGTATATTATTGCTTGAAATGTCTGTTGAAAGACATCAACGCAAGTGCAGAGAGATACTCGTGTGCATATGAATGCATGTGCATTGATTTTCTTTCAATTCTATGGTACTAAAATGGCCCTGACTTTTTTTTATAAAAGACTACAATCAAATGAAAAATATACTGTAGGCTTATGATATGAATGCCTAATCAATAATGTTACAAAAATTTATTACAAACGGGTTCAGCGTGTACTTATTACTTTTACCTGCATGAGGGACAAAATAGCGTCGAATAACGTTCAGACTGCTTTTTGCCTTAAGGCTGACGAAAGTAATGCTGAATTTTATCAGTTTAAACTACAGAGCCAACAGATATCTTACCATTTGGCAACATTTTCCTTTTAAAATTGTGATTTTGAATCTTAGTAATTAAATTTTTCTTATTTTGGTTTCTTCTGTAAATTGTGTCGTATTGAAAGAATTGTGGCATAAGTATTGCAATATATGTATCGTATCATGAAGGGGGTGTATCGTTTAAAGTGATAACAATTATCAATGTAGAGAATTCAAACCACAAACAAGCATTTCTGGATTTTTATGTTATCAAACATTTAATCAGTGATAACAATGATAATAAAAACAGGGGGGGGGGGGGGGATTTTTTTTCAAACAGCAAAATATGTGGTCTGGGGATCTGTAAAACAACTAATACAAAAAATGGCTTTATAAATTCACTTTCAACCATAATATTACGGTAGGGTAGTAAGCAAATTTAGATTCACCCAATTATGAATTCTCCTGTTTGAGATGATGAAGGAATGGGCGAAAACTTTTCAGAATTACAGTAGAAAACTTTTCAGAATTACAATAGCACATCAAAATAAACATGATTTTCTTCTGTACTTCAGGTAATTTTAGCAGGAGATCCCATGCAGTTAGGTCCAGTAATAAGGTCAAGTTTTGCTAAAGACTATGACCTTAACCTCTCTTTTTTGGAGAGGTTATTGAATATGCCAGTCTATGCCAGAGATGCATCGAGATTTGCTGACCATGGAGCATATGATCCACTACTAGTAAGATACCGTCCATTACTACTAGTAAGATACCGTCCACTACTACTAGTAAGATACACTGTACTGTCCACTACTACGAGTAAGATACTGTCCACTACTACTAGTAAGATACCGTCCACTACTACTAGTAAGATACACTGTACTGTCCACTACTACGAGTAAGATACTATCCACTACTACTAGTAAGATACTGTCCACTACTAGTAAGATTCTGTCTACTACTAGTAAGATACTGTCCACTACTACTAGTAAGATACTGTCTACTACTAGTAAGATACTGTCTACTACTACTAGTAAGATACTGTCCACTACTAGTAAGATACTGTCTACTACTACTAGTAAGATACTGTCTACTACTAGTAAGATACTGTCCACTACTACTAGTAAGATACTGTCCACTACTACTAGTAAGATACTGTCTACTACTACTAGTAAGATACTGTCCACTACTACCAGTAAGATACTGTCCACTACTAGTAAGATACTGTCTACTACTAGTAAGATACTGTCCACTACTACTAGTAAGATACTGTCCACTACTACTAGTAAGATACTGTCCACTACTACTAGTAAGATACTGTCTGTCCACTACTACTAGTAAGATACTGTCCACTACTACTAGTAAGATACTGTCTGTCCACCACTACGAGTAAGATACTGTCCACTACTAGTTAAGATACTGTCCACTACTACTAGTAAGATACTGTCCACTACTACTAGTAAGATACTGTCCACTACTACTAGTAAGATACTGTCCACTACTACTAGTAAGATACTGTCTGTCCACTACTACTAGTAAGATACTGTCCACTACTAGTAAGATTCTGTCTACTACTAGTAAGATACTGTCCACTACTACTAGTAAGATACTGTCTACTACTAGTAAGATACTGTCTACTACTACTAGTAAGATACTGTCCACTACTAGTAAGATACTGTCTACTACTACTAGTAAGATACTGTCTACTACTAGTAAGATACTGTCCACTACTACTAGTAAGATACTGTCCACTACTACTAGTAAGATACTGTCTACTACTACTAGTAAGATACTGTCCACTACTACCAGTAAGATACTGTCCACTACTAGTAAGATACTGTCTACTACTAGTAAGATACTGTCCACTACTACTAGTAAGATACTGTCCACTACTACTAGTAAGATACTGTCCACTACTACTAGTAAGATACTGTCTGTCCACTACTACTAGTAAGATACTGTCCACTACTACTAGTAAGATACTGTCTGTCCACCACTACGAGTAAGATACTGTCCACTACTAGTTAAGATACTGTCCACTACTACTAGTAAGATACTGTCCACTACTACTAGTAAGATACTGTCCACTACTACTAGTAAGATACTGTCCACTACTACTAGTAAGATACTGTCTGTCCACTACTACTAGTAAGATACTGTCCACTACTACTAGTAAGATACTGTCTGTCCACCACTACGAGTAAGATACTATCCACTACTACTAGTAAGATACTGTCCACTACTACTAGTAAGATACTGTCTGTCCACTACTACTAGTAAGATACTGTCCACTACTACTAGTAAGATACTGTCCACTACTACTAGTAAGATACTGTCTGTCCACTACTACTAGTAAGATACTGTCCACTACTACTAGTAAGATACTGTCTGTCCACTACTACTAGTAAGATACTGTCCACTACTAGTTAAGATACTATCCACTACTAGTTAAGATACTGTCCACTACTAGTAAGATTCTGTCTACTACTACTAGTAAGATTCTGTCCACTACTACTAGTAAGATACTGTCCACTACTAGTAAGATTCTGTCTACTACTACTAGTAAGATACTGTCTACTACTAGTAAGATACTGTCCACTACTAGTAAGATACTGTTCACTACTACTAGTAAGATTCTGTCCACTACTACTAGTAAGATACTGTCTACTACTAGTAAGATACTGTCCACTACTACTAGTAAGATACTGTCCACTACTAGTAAGATACTGTCCACTACTACTAGTAAGATACTGTCCACTACTAGTAAGATACTATCCACTACTACTAGTAAGATACTGTCCACTACTAGTAAGATACTGTCTACTACTAGTAAGATACTGTCCACTACTACTAGTAAGATACTGTCCACTACTACTAGTAAGATACCGTTCACTACTACTAGTAAGATACCGTCCACTACTACTAGTAAGATACCGTTCACTACTACTAGTAAGATACCGTCCACTACTACTAGTAAGATACCGTTCACTACTACTAGTAAGATACCGTCCACTACTACTAGTAAGATACCGTTCACTACTACTAGTAAGATACCGTCCACTACTACTAGTAAGATACCGTCCACTGCTACTAGTAAGATACCGTCCACTACTACTAGTAAGATACCGTCCACTACTACTAGTAAGATACTGTCCACTACTACTAGTAAGATACTGTCCACTACTACTAGTAAGATACTGTCCACTACTACTAGTAAGATACTGTCCACTACTACTAGTAAGATACCGTCCACTACTACTAGTAAGATACTGTCCACTACTAGTAAGATACCGTCCACTACTACTAGTAAGATACCGTCCACTACTACTAGTAAGATACCGTTCACTACTACTAGTAAGATACTGTCCACTACTACTAGTAAGATACCGTCCACTACTACTAGTAAGATACCGTTCACTGCTACTAGTAAGATACCGTCTACTACTACAAGTAAGATACTGTCCACTACTAGTAAGATACTGTCCACTACTAGTAAGATACTGTCCACTACTAGTAAGATACTGTCCACTACTACTTTTAAGATACTGTCCACTACTAGTAAGATACTGTCCACTACTAGTAAGATACTGTCCACTACTACTAGTAAGATACTGTCCACTACTAGTAAGATACTGTCCACTACTACTAGTAAGATACTGTCCACCACTAGTAAGATACTGTCCACTACTACTTTTAAGATACTGTCCACTACTAGTAAGATACTGTCCACTACTAGTAAGATACTGTCCACTACTACTAGTAAGATACCGTTCACTACTACTAGTAAGATACCGTCCACTACTACTAGTAAGATACTGTCCACTACTAGTAAGATACCGTTCACTACTACTAGTAAGATACTGTCCACTACTAGTAAGATACTGTCCACTACTACTAGTAAGATACTGTCCATTACTAGTAAGATACTGTCCACTACTAGTAAGATACTGTCAACTACTAGTAAGATACTGTCCACTACTAGTAAGATACTGTCAACTACTAGTAAGATGCTGTCCAGTACTAGTAAGATACTGTCCACTACTAGTAAGATACTGTCCACTACCAGTAAGATACTGGAAGCTTTATATGCTGTTGTCGTCAGGACTTCACCCTATGACAGTTTATTCCACTTGGAGGACAGCAGCTTTGAGAAGGGAAATGTATAATTTATTTCGTGTCTTTTGCTGGAAAAATGGAATCTTATTTTACTTCTGAGTGTCTGAGAAGGAAGAAAAAATGCCAGCTTATGTCATTGATACAATTGAAACAATCACTGCTGTAACATCATACAGTGGGTATATTGTTACTGCAAGAAGATTTTATGGGTGAATTCTCTACCTGTTGTAAACTAATAGAAAGTTTGCTTATGTGTATTAAACTTATAATGTTTCTATATTTATGCAGGTTACAAAGTTAGTAGATAATTACAGATCTCATCCAGCCATTCTGACTTTGTCGTCAAAATTGTTTTACTACGATGAATTGAGGGAACAGGGTGATAGAGAACTGACTCATTCTCTGTGTCAGTGGACAACATTGCCAAAAGTGGGCTTCCCTGTTGTGTTCCATGGAGTCAGGGTTAGTGTTGAAGTATTTCATTGACCTTGAAGTTTGACCTACTTTTAATAAAAATCTGACCTATGCAATGTGTCCTGAAGGTAGATCTTTATATGTTGTGTATATACATATATACATATTTATATATATATAATCTTGAAGACCTTTCATTTCATATTATGTTCTTTGACCTTGTGAACTTGAACTCAGAGTTTGACCTACTTTTAAGAAAACATTCGGAACTATTTTAGGTGAGATTTTCATATTTTGAATATAGATTTTTATGGCTTGACCTTGTACACAATGGTGTTTGACCTACATATTAAAAAAAATCATGACCTATTTACTATCTCCTGAAATATTTACGGTAGTGCTTTCATATTTTGTATATAGGTTCTTTTATGGCAAGACCTTTTTATTTCTTGAAGCGTGACCTTGACCTTAGAGTTAGACCCACTTTTTAAATCTCTGATCTAGTCAATATCTCCTGAACTACTTAGGGTAAAGCTTTTATATTTTGTATATAGATTCTTTATGGCAAGACCTTGATGTACTTCGGTGTTTAATATTGTGACCTTGACCTGGAAGTTTGGCCTACTTTTAATAGAAATGGAGATTTACCTGAAAGCTTCCTGGTATAAAGCAGATTCAAGTTTGTTTAGATCATGGCCCCTGGGGTAAGGATGGAGCCATCATAGGGTATCAAAGTTTTACATATAAATATATATAAGGAAAATCTTTAAAAATCTTCTTCTCAAGAACTACTGGGCCAGAAAAGTTTACATTTACATGAAAGCTTCCTGACTTAGTGCAGATTCATGTTTATAAAAATGATAGCCCCCAGGGGTAGGGTGGGGCCACAAGAAGGATCAAAATTTTACATTCGAATCTGTAAGGAAAATCTTTAAATTTGGGCCAAGGTGACTCAGGTGAGCGATGTGGCCCTTAGGCCTCTTGTTATATTTCCGATTAGGCCTGGTTCAGATTTGAAAAATCGCAATATTTTTTAATTTTGGCCATTAAATCCATTTCAGATATATTTGTCTGATGTCTTTTTTTTTTTTTTTTTGTAATTGGCATGTTTCTTGACGATTTAAGTCATAGATTTCCAAAATATCAATAAATAGCATTTTTAATTTTCATAGATATTTTTATACAAAGTAGAATGTCTGAGTCTTTAAGACATGTGTTTTTAGCTTTTAGCTCAGGTGAGCTTTTCTGATCACCCGTATTCCGGCGTCCGTCCGTCTGTAAACTTTTAACATTTTTGACTTCTTCTCAAAAACCACTGGGCCAATTTCAACTCTAAATTGTTAAAATAAAGGGCCAGATCACCTTCCAAGGGGAGATAATCAAAAAAAGGTAAAAATAGAGTAGGGTCATTAAAAAATCTTCTTCTCAAGAACCACTGGGCCAGAAAAGATGAAATTTATAGATAAGCTTTATTAGGTAGTGCAGATTCTAAATTGAAAAAATCCTGGCCTCCGGGGGTTGGATGGGGCCACAATAGGGGATCAAAGTTTTACATACAAATATATAGGAAAAATCTTTAAAAATCTTCTTCTCAAGAACTACTGAGCCAAAAAAGCTGAGATTTATATGAAAGCTTCCTGATATAGTGCAGATTTTAAATTGTTAAAATCCTGGCCCCCGGGGGTCGGATGGGGCCACAATAGGGGATCGAAGTTTTACATACAAATATATAGGAACAATCTTTAAAAATCTTCCTTCTCAAGAACCACTGAGCCAGAAAAGCTGAGATTTATATGAAAGCTTTCTGATATAGTGCAGATTCAGGTTTGTTAAAATCATGGTCCCCGGGGGTCGGATGGGGCCACAATAGGGGATCGAAGTTTTACATACAAATATATAGGAACAATCTTTAAAAATCTTCCTTCTCAAGAACCACTGAGCCAGAAAAGCTGAGATTTATATGAAAGCTTTCTGATATAGTGCAGATTCAGGTTTGTTAAAATCATGGTCCCCGGGGGTCGGATGGGGCCACAATAGGGGATCAAAGTTTTACATACAAATATATAGGGAAAATCTTTAAAAACCTTCTTTCAAGAACCACTAAGCCAGAAAAGCTGATATTTACATGAAAGCTTTCTGACATAATGCAGATTCCAGTTTGTTAAAATTCTGGCCCCCGGGGGTCGGATGGGACCACAATAGGGGATCAAAGTTTTACATACAAATATATAGGGAAAATCTTTAAAAATCTTCTCAAGAACCACTGAGCCAGAAAAGCTGATATTTACATGAAAGCTTTCTGACATAGTGCAGATTCAAGTTTGTTCAAATTCTGGCCCCCGGGGGTCGGATGGGACCACAATAGGGGATCAAAGTTTTACATACAAATATATAGGGAAAATCTTTAAAAATCTTCTCAAGAACCACTGAGCCAGAAAAGCTGATATTTACATGAAAGCTTTCTGACATAGTGCAGATTCAAGTTTGTTCAAATTCTGGCCCCTGGGGGTAGGATGGGGCCACAAGGGGGGATCAAAGTTTTACATACAAATATATAGGAAAATCTTTAAAAATCTTCCTTCTCAAGAACCATTGGACCAAAGAAGTTCACATTTACATTACATGAAAGCTTTCTGACATAGTGTAGATTCAAGTTTTCAAAAACCATGGCCTCCAGGAGTAGGTTGGGGCCATAAGAGGGACTACGGTTTTACATGCAAATATATATGGAAAGTCTTCTGATATGGACCAAGGTGACTCAGGTGAACGATGTGTCCCATGGGCCTCTTGTTAGATATTTATATCATGCATCAAATCACAGCGAACATTGGACTCTAAAATCTCTTATTTGCAAACAAAGCACCATTTTTATCATTCTGGAAAAAACCCCACAGAAAATCATAAAAAAAGTAATTGAGAACTTGCATCACTCTTTTGATGGTGAAATCAAACTTCATATGAGGTGCTTAAATGAACCATTAAATAAAATTTTGGTGTAATGAGCTACCTTAAATGGGAGAATGCAACTGCTTACCGGTGTAGGTGAGTGGGGTAGGCCCTGGACCTATTGTTGAGTATTCGCTTAGTGTCTTCATGTTAGATTACCAGGAATCTTTAAAACATAAAGATTGGAGATGATATGGGAATAACAGATGCTGCAGTTTCTTGTCAGTTAATATTAACTTTAATTAATTTTATGGCTTAAAACATTTAATATATCTGAATTTTTAAGAATTCCATATTGGATTCAAAATTAAACCTGGTACTCTATATACTTGCATATAAGTGGATTTTATTTTTTTAAGGTTATTTTTGAGGAATTTGCCATAGTGATTTGATTACTTATAGGGTGAAGATATGCGGGAGGGAAACAGCCCGTCCTGGTTTAATCCTGCAGAAGTTGTACAGGTTGTGAGGTACCTTCAGGGGGTACAGCATGAACAGTCTGTAATACCAGATGAGATAGGAATCATTACTCCCTACAGAAAACAGGTATTGCAAAAACACATGTACATGTATACAGTGCTCCCTCGATATATTGCCCCCATTATAATGCCATCCCCGCTTATTGCCTGAAAATCCTTAAGAACAAGATTTCTCCCCATGTAAACACCGCATAATGCCATAGGCCACTGATTTTTGCAAACATATGGTAGGGCTTAACCTTGATGATGCAAGGTGTAGATAACGAACAGTGATCAATCTCATAACTCCTACAAGCAATACAAAATAGATAGTTGGGCAAACACGGACCCCTGGACACACCAGAGGTGGGATCAGGTGCCTAGGAGGAGTAAGCATCCCCTGTTGACCGGTCACACCCGCCGTGAGCCCCATATCCTGATCAGGTAATCGGAGTTATCCGCAGTCAAAATCAGTGTGCCAAGAACGGCTTAACAATCGGTATGAAACACGTCAGACAGCATTTGACCCAATGCGAGGTTGTATTGACGAACTAGATCGTTATAACGACCATAGAATTTGCGAAATGCTGACTTCAATCGAGACTGTTGAAATCCCTGTACCATCAACTTGTTTGTCAGTAGCTTACCTCGATTTAAAAACTGACTATACCCAGAACAAGCTCTTACATATCGAATCAGTTGAGATAATGCCAATTACCTAACACACATTGGTAATCACACCTGTTCTTCAAGAGTGGTGTGGTGAAGTGTTATGGGTTGGACAAGGTATTTAAGGTTAATTACAAATAATTGCTATATAAAACTCAGGATTATCTAAATATTTATACAGAATGTAGCCCAAATAAATTTCGTATCTGAATTTCTTTGCTCAGTGAATTTTGAGTAATGATGAATTCTTTATATTGCCACCCCCACTTAATTGCCCAAATTAGTCTTAAACAAAAGTTGGCAATATATCAAGGGAGCACTGTATGTGCATGCAAGATACTAAAACTAAAAGCAAACCACAGATCTCATAATGCTAACTTATGAAATTGATTTTTTTACTGGTAGCTGATCTACAAACCACAGATCTCATAATGCTAACTTATAAAATTGATTTTATTACTGGTAGCTGATCTACAAACCACAGATCTCATAATGCTAACTTATGAAATTGATTTTTTTACTGGTAGCTGATCTACAAACCACAGATCTCATAATGCTAACTTATAAAATTGATTTTATTACAGGTAGCTGATCTACAAACCACAGATTTCATAATGCTAACTTATAAAATTGATTTTATTACTGGTAGCTGATGTACATTTTTAGCTGTTATATTTCTTTGATTTATTTCTATGGTGGTAAAGGTAGAGAAGATCCGCCTGTTGGTTGACAAGCTGGGAATGGATAGGGTCAAGGTAGGGTCAGTGGAAGAATTTCAAGGTCAGCAGAGGAAGGTCATCATCATATCTACAGTGAGTTATTGTCAAATCTATCAGAATAAATGGAACACAGGATTGATCAATGGTAGTTACTTAAATATATCTACTTGTACCTCTAGGTGCGAGCCAATGAAAGGATGATTGGATTTGATAAGAAACATACATTGGGTTTCCTGAGCAACCCAAAGAGATTTAATGTGGCCATAAGTAGAGCACAGGCTCTTCTCATTATTGTGGGCAATCCCTATGTTTTGGCACAGGTTAGTATTAAAGTTTTGATGGGTAATCAAACCTGTTTTAAGTGACCAGTGATGGAAAATTTTACAAATGTTACATGACAGGTGATATCTCGCAATGCAAGGCACCATGCTTCAGTGCATTTCTACGTGCTTCAGTGATTCATGAATTTAATATTGTACATATTCATGCATATATATTTTACATACATTAATGTATGATTCAATATTAATGGAACAAGCTTTCACCCAAAAAAATTATTTTATAGCTTATTTTATAGTTCAGGTGTTTTTATCTGGAAAGGAATCCAGAAATGAAGTTTGTTTTGGTTTAGAAGTAGTTGCTAGGTTCTAAAATGATTTTGGATAGAAAATGACATTCACATGTCGCAGGTGAAATATCATTGAAAATGCCATGAGGGGATTCTCTGTGTCACATGACAAGGGATGGCTTAAACTGTGTTACAAAGACAGGTTTGACTGTAGGTGAAATTTTAAAAATGTCTAAAAGGTTAAAATTTCATATTATGAAGGCTTACTAACAACATTATTATTTTGAATTCTGACATGAAGTATCAGGTATTTTGAATTCTTATATGTAGTAACTGGTATTTTGAAGCAATTTTCAAATTGACAGAATAAGTGGCATTGTAAATTCCATATTTCCGCTAGTTTAATTGTATTTTCATCAGTGAATGAGAATTACAGGGTGCTGCTTTATTTAAAAGAAAAATAAAGTTCAATATTTAAAAATAACTATGTTACTTAATTTCAAATGTAATTTATATGATTTGTTAGAATGAAATACTAAAATCCTTTTTCGTTTTGTTCCAAGGACAAATACTGGCAGGTGCTTATCCAGTACTGTATTGAGAATGGTGGTTATTGTGGATGTGACATTCCAGAGCTCCTCCCACAAAATCTCTCAACCAACGATATGAAGGATATAAGTAATGAGTAGAATATCAGAATAGTAGTGCTGTCACATGTCTGAAAAGTAAACACAGTAAAAACACATTCGGTTTGGTTTGTATTTTCTGGATTTGGGTTCTGTTTTCTTTACCTGTTACAATTATATCTCATTTTGTTTGCTCTACATGCTATGATTCATTCAATATTTTTATCAATGTTATTCTAACCAATGAAATTCCATGTAGCATCGGTAAAAGTAAAACAAAACATGGTGACATATGCAAAGAAATTGCAGGAGTGGAACTACTTTAATATTCTAAGAAAAGGAGTGTTACAAGTTTTTAACAAAGTAATCTTATCACAGTCTCCAAAATATGCAAGTTCAAGTATGTAATAGGATCATGGTAGAGCATTCGCTTTGTGACCAGGAGGAGGTGGTGCATTTGAGTCCAACTCAAACCTGAGACAAACATAGGTGGTGATTGCTCCTGAGACAAACACTCTGCATTTAGAAGTTTTCAGGTATGATCTTTAAAAAGGGGGTCCTGCGTTGGAGCAGTCGTTGGTACAATTTTAAAAGAAACGTTACTGCCAAGACCAAGACATGACTAAATTTACAATACCTTATAGTCGATTATAAAAGCTCTTGAGAGCTTATGTTGTCTGTTGTCTTGGTACATACTGTTGTCTGTTGTCTTGGTACATACTGTTGTCTTGGTACATACTGTTGTCTGTTGTCTTGGTACATACTGCTGTCTGTTGTCTTGGTACATACTGTTGTCTGTTGTCTTGGTACATACTGTTGTCTTGGTACATAATGTTGTCTGTTGACTTGGTACATACTGTTGTCTGTTGTCTTGGTACATACTGTTGTCTGTTGTCTTGGTACATAATGTTGACTTGGTACATAATGTTGTCTGTTGTCTTGGTACACAATGTTGTCTTGGTACATACTGTTGTCTGTTGTCTTGGTACATAATGTTGTCTGTTGTCTTGGTACATACTGTTGTCTTGGTACATAATGCTGTCTGTTGACTTGGTACATTATGTTGTCTGTTGTCTTGGTACATAATGTTGTCTTGGTACATACTGTTGTCTTGGTACATACTGTTGTCTTGGTACATACTGTTGTCTGTTGTCTTGGTACATACTGTTGTCTTGGTACATACTGTTGTCTGTTGTCTTGTTACATACGGTAATGTCGTCTTTGAATAAAGTTTAGAAACTTGTTATTTTGTAGAATAAAATGCATTAGAAACTGATGTTCACATTTGTATAGAAAAATGATTACTTCAGTGTCCTCATTATTACCAAGGTTTTGTTTCTTGATGTCTGAACTATGACAGCTCCAATCAACTGGCTTTGATTCATTGATTGTTTTACATCCCTTTCGAGAATTTTTCACTCATATGGAGAGATTTGCAGTGAAGGGCTGCAAAATTTAGGGCTATACTCGGCACTTACAGCCTTTGAGCAGGGAGGGATCTATATCGTGCCACACCTGCTGTGACACAGGGCCTCATTTTTTGCAGTCTCATTTGAAGGAGTGCCCCATTTAGTTGCCTCTTACGACAAACAAGGGGTACTGAGGACCTATTCTAACTCGGATGCCCACAGGAGATACCAATATAAACCAATACAGCATTTACAATACAAATTTGGTATGAATCATCTTTGGAAGAAAGGGGACATGAGTTGTAAATTTCAGGATTTCCGCACCCCTTGGGCCTTAGGGGCGGAGCAAAAACTGCCCAAAATTGACCAATTTTCAAAAATCTTCCTTCTCTAGAACCGCACATATTTACGAAAAAGTAAATGCATAATGATGTAGAACAGGAAGGCCTCTACCAAAATTGTAAATTTCATGATCTCTGGGGTAGGGGTTCTGACCCCCAGGGCGGGCCCAAACTTACTATATAGTGTTTATGTGTCAAACACTTAGATAACATCTTCTTTAGTGCTATTGATACTGAATTGAAACTAAATGGATATTTAGAATGAGCAGGTAGTCCTTTGCCAAAATTGTTGATTTTATGATCCCAGGGGTAGGGGTACTGACCCCAGAGTGGGGCCAATATTAAGAAGAGCAGAAAATGATGTACAAAATATGGTGAATTTCACAACTCTGTCTTCACTCTAGGATGGGTCCAGATTAATCATATCTTTTAATAAGTTAATACACATTGTATTATTTAAAGTATCAGTGTATGCACTTTTGAGGACATTGAAGTTTTAAAGAATGCATCTTGTTTTATACTGTTGCTGAACATTAGAATTTAGCTTAGATGATCAGAACAGGAATTTTTTTCTAGATTTCATAGCCCTTGGGAGTAGTGATATTTTTTCACTAGAACTCACGTGACCGATAAGGTATGTGGGTCTCTTGTTAAAACGGAAGTTACACTTTTAACATACATGTAGCAATCGATGATTGCCGTAGTATTCAAGCATGATTGAATCTCATATTTTCTTTTTTTAAAAATCTTGTCATTTTGAATTTTTAAGCAACCTTTTATATCGCTGCCTGGTACGCAAATTGATTTCACTGATTGTACTGTTTTTACGATTTCCTTGTGAAATGTTTTGGATTATTGGAGCATTCAATGAAGTAATTGATACATAATGTGCAAATATAATTGCCCCGTTTTCGTGGAACAGAGAAGAGGGTACTTTTAGATACTTTCGTTTATGGAGCGCCAAATTAACATAAACTCAAATAATTGAAGATATCTTCAATTATTTGAAGATATCATCAATTCATTTGATGCATGCAACAATTTAATTAAAGATCTCTTCAAATAATTAATGATATCTTCAATTCTGAATTATTGCGCGTATTGATTGAATTGATGATAACATTAATTCTTCTGCTGAATTGATGCGCGCTTTAATTGAATTAATGATCTCTTCAAATGAATTAATGATATCAACAATTGAATTGATGCGCGCTACAATTCAATTGAAGAGAGCAATAATTGATATAATGCGCGCATTAAATCAATTGATGAGAGCAATAATTGAATTGATGCGCGCATTAATTCATTTGATGAGAGCAATAATGGATTTAATGCGCGCATCAATTCAATTATTGCTCTCTTCAATTGAATTAATGATATCTTTAATTCATTTGAAGAGAGCAATAATTCTTTTAGAGAGAGCAACTAAATGAATAAAGATATCTTCAATTCAACATATCCACAATTGAATTAGTGATCTCTTTAATTGAATTGTTGCTCTCTTTAAAAGAATTGATGCGCGTATTAATTCCTTATACAAAAGCATTGTAAATAATTAAAGATATCTTCAATTGAATTAAAGAGATCATCAAATTATTTATACCGAGCTCTAAATCAATTATTGCGAGCAATATTTCTACGAAATTAATGCTCTCATCAATTGAATTGAAGAGAGCAATAATTGAATTAATGCGCGCATCAAATCTATTATCGCTCTCATTAATTCAATTGATGCTCTCATCAATTGAATTGAAGAGAGCAATAATTGAATTAATGCGCGCATTAAATCAATTATTGCTCTCATTAATTCAATTGATACGCGCATTAATTCAATTGATGAGAGCAATAATTGAATTGAAGCGCGCATTAATTCATTTGATGAGAGCAATAATTGATTTAATGCGCGTATTAATTCAATTAAAGAGAGCAATAATTGAATTGATAATATCTTCAAATAATTGAAGATATTTTCAATTATTTGGATTTATGTTAATTTGGCGCTCCATATTCGTTTGCTGAATAATAAGCAATTGGAAATTGTGAAGGCTGATCTTTTAAAGTTGTCTTGTGGTTTAAACAACAGCACACCAGTATAAATCTAGAGGTCTAAAAGATTAATATGAAAGCTATGTACATTTTATTTATGTGATTACATTAGTTTTTTTCTTCTCAAAATTTGAAGGGAAAAGAAATCAATTTTAAACAGTCAGACATTTCGTGTGGATTTTCAGTTTAAATTGTGCATGGTATATTACATACGTTCTGTGCTGAAGATTGTGACATCATTATTGAAAAATTACCAAGATTAGATTATTTCTGCAACGAAAGTCAAACCAACGATAAACACTGAAAAGAAAAGCGAAAGTTAAACCAACAATAAACACTGAAAAGAAAAGCGAAAGTCAAACCAACAATAAACACTGAAAAGAAAAGCGAAAGTCAAACCAACAATAAACACTGAAAAGAAAAGGAAAAAATCACTAAGACGCATCAAAGATGCTCTACCGTGTCATCAGGTCATTCCGATATCAGGACATTACACACCTTGGTTTAGTTTAAACTGAAAATAATGAAAAATAACCAACAAATATTAAAAATAATAGTAGAATATCTTAAGATATATAACAACTCATAAACATAATTAATTTGGATGCATAAAACATCGTAAAAATGTATCATTTTTGTAGAAATGTCTCATCAGGACATTACACCCCTCGAGTTTGAAAATGATGAATTATTACGCATTGAAATGCACATATTTTTTAAAAAATTAGTATTTTATGAACGGAAAACGTATATTTGATTAGATAAAATCTTAAAATATCATATTTTTAAAATATGCTTTAGTGTAGATAGAATTACTGCCCATCAGGTCAATCAGGACATTACACTTATCAGGTCATTACACCGACCCGGTTTTTACTACCCATTTTACCAACTATCGTGTATGGCCGAGTTGCAGTTTAGAAAATCATGCCCGCTTGCATTCACAAAGTAAAAACATGCACGTATTTAATATAGTTTATAGGTATGAAGCTTTGAATGACCGCAATTTCATTTGTATATTTCTAAACATATTTTCACTTTATCCTGTGTCTCATTGGTATTAAATTGATGTACGTAACTGGAGTTACATGCATCCCAGAATGGCGGAAGAAGAAACGGGTAATTTTTCAATTTAGATTATATCTTATCCTATCAACTATTCAGTGATATTAATTAGTCAAGTTTGTGTATTTCTTTACACTTTATAGTTCAGAATGGTAAAATACGTTTGTTTCTCCTGAATGGACGAGTTAAACTCGTGTGTAAAAACACACGTGATGTACGTAACTCATTAAAATATTTTTGGTTGATGTACGTAATTTTCCTATATGATGTACGTAACTGCAATTCACTCGTAGTTCGACAAAGCCTAAAGCTTGCTTTCTAAGCAGTTAAGCAAGCAGATAAGTAATGCATATACTTTGTGGCAGAGAAAGAATGCCATTAGCGATTTAAAAAAAAAAACTCATTCTATAACCTCCTGAGATATTTGATACGAAATGATGCTGCACAAAGGGAAGGGGGGGGGGGGTATTACTCCAGATTTTGTACCAATTAAAGACTATGCCTATTCTTGGGAAGACAAAATTTGAATTTTGGTGTCTTTTGGAGGTTCAACAAAAAACAAAACCGTAGTATTTCTGTCGGGGGAGGGGGGGGGGGGGGGGGGTAGGTAAAATGGATGTTTTGGGGGTTGGTTTTCTTGTTATTTTGAAGGGGTTAAAAATTTAAAGGAGAAATTATCCGAGTACAATTAATGCCAATTAATTACCTTCAATATATTATTTTAATATCATTTCACGCGTTCTCGTCTGCATATGCATGATATACATAAGTGTTGTAACACGTCGAAATTTTCATATTTCTTCATATAAAATTACATTTTTTCAACAACAACAAAATTTGTTGATAGCCATTTTCATCCGATTTTTGTGAACATTCTTATTGTGAAATTCAGAAATATATCTAGTGAAATGGTTAGAGGAGTTACCTCCCGTTCCTGGTTGATGTATTAATACTTAATAATTGTAAATATTGTAATTAATTGACAATTGAAATTAGCAAGTAGCATTAATAAATGATATCAAGTTAGATGATAAGCATTTTCTTGTCTAAAGAGGGCCAGTTTGCCGTAATTTTATCATACAATAGTTGGAAACTTTACTATATTGAAGAAAGTGGCATATATAACAAAGTGTTGATATATGTAAAGTGCCGTAGTCTTTGATTGAGATTTCTGTGAACCCTGGTGTAGTTTACATAAGAATCGTGACTATAGATTCTAGAAGTAGACTGTTGAAGTATATCTAGGTAATATACATGTTCTGTGGAAGCATGGCCACTTGGTAAGGGTACAGTTGCAAGGGATAGGCAACTGGCTAAAAGTAAGACACCAGGCAGGTGTCGCTATTATTGAATGCTTATTGTCAACAGATGCCAGGCAGGCATCGGCTGACTGTATATAGACAGTTGTCACTGGGTAATTCCCATAAGGCACCAGGCAGGTGCCATCATTAAAGCACGTAGGTCACTTGATTCAAAGACACCAGGCAGGTGTCGCACTATCTGTATATTTTGCTTAATCAAACCTCAGTAAACTCAGTAATCTGAGCACGGACCTACTGACCGCTAAGGTCCGACACGTTACACTAATTTCACTGTTTAATGTTGAAATATTTTTATTACTAATGCTATAACTTATAGCATTATAGGTACTACATCATAGATCTGAAGGACGTTCCTAAATCTTCTTAAAAGAGCTGAAATTGAAAGTTTGCATTATTTAACTGTGATTTTTATTGATGAAGGCATTCTATCGGGCTTTTGAATGAACAGATGAATAAAAGTATAGGTCCCTGGTTTAATGGAGATATTTTGAGCTACGTACATCTTTTAGGTGCAAATCAGAAAGTTACGTACATCATATTGTGAAAGTTACGTACATCAATCTACTTATTTCAAATACCAATTACGGCAAATTCGGGACAGTATCATGAAGACTTTGGGTACAATTGTGAATTATTGATATAAATAGACATCCTCTTTCGTGAAGTGTATTTCACTTTGCTTTCTAAAAGACAAAAACATCGCTATTCTAATTTACCCGTTTCGTCTTCCGCCATCTTGGGATGTACGTAATGCAGTTACGTACATCAGTTTAATACCAGTGGTGTCTGGTTATAGCTGACAAGTCTTTTGTTTACATCGTCTGTCGTCATTACTGATGCTTAAGCGCTTGACGTATTCTGGAATCGGAAACGAAAATAACCTCTTTTTAGATATTACATGAATAAACCACGTGATGCTTTGCAATCACTACGTTAAACCAGATTCCCGTGAGGATCCGGGTTAGAATAGGCCCTCAGTACCCACCCCCACGTGATCAGAGTTAGAATAGGCCCTTAGCCCCCCCCCCCCCTCCCACGGGACCAGGGTTAGAATAGACCCTCAGTACCCCACCCCCACCCACGGGACCAGGGTTAGAATACAGTATACCTTCAGTACCTCCCCATGGGACCAGGGCTAGAATAGGCCATCAGTATCCAGCCCCCCACGGAACCAGAGTTAAAATAGGCTCTCGGTACCCCCTCCCCCCACGGGAGCAGGGTTAGAATAGGCCCCCAGTCCCCCCTCCCCCCCCCCCCCCCGGGACCAGGGCTAAAATAAGCCCTCAGTACCCCCCCACGGGACCAGGGCTAGAATACGTACACAGTACCCCCCACGGACTAGGGTTAGAATACAGTAGGCCCTCAGGGTATCAGGACAACTCGCCCCCAAGACAACTCGCCCTCAAGACAACTCGCCCCCACATCGGGACAACTCGCTCCTAACACAACTTGCCCTCAAGACAACTCGCCCCCTCTCTAGAGATAAATCGCTCCTTCATATCATACATGTTTACAATTATTATTTTTGGTCTAAATCCAAGAGGCGTATTAGCAAAAATTAATGAATTTCTTATAGATAGTATATACATCACAGACAATAGACGTGTTCGCATAAATTTTCTCAGTATTGGAGACATTTAATAAATTACCTGAAGATCAGTAAATATAATTTTCCTTGCCAATTGATTTATGAAAAATATAATTTTCTGAAATGCAATAATTAAATATGTGTATAATTCTATTAGAATATTTTGAAATAAAAAGACGGATCTTTATAGGGTTAAAAGTGTAAATAACACATACACAAAATAAAAATAAAATGTGATAATATATTTATACATAATATTGGGGGCGAGTTGTCTCAAGAGAAGGGTTAGAATAGGCCCTCAGTAACACAACACACACACCCCCACCCCCCGGGAACAGGGTTAGAATACGATATGCCCTCGGTACCCCCCTCCCATGGGACCAGGGTTAGAATATAGGCCCTCAGCCCCCCTTCCCACGGAACCATTGTTCGAATAGGTCCTCAGTACCCTTTGCTTATCGTAAGAGGCGATTAAATGGGGTGGTCCTTCGGATGAGTCCGCAAAACTTGAGGCCCCGTGTCATAACAGGTGTGGTATGATAAAGATCCCTCAATTAAACCAGACATGAAAATAGCAAACATTGCGAAAAAATGCAACGCGGGTTTTGTAAAAAAAAAATTATGCAATGTGTGCGACCTTCATCCCCTGTTACATATTTCTGTATTTATTTTGATATCATTTTGACTTCTTTTTATATTCTTATGTTGCAGAAATTCTTCAGAAGCTTCTACATGAAAAGAAAATCTATCTCGATTTGGTCAACTCTACATTTAGATATATTGACGACTTTTTATCTATCAACAATGATCAATTTCATTCATATTTCGATTCGATATATCCCAGTGAACACAAAATAAAAGACACCACAGAGTCTTCCACATCTACGTACAAATATTTTATTGAACACGAATGCTAGCGGCAAACTTAACAACTCAACTTTATGATGAACGGGATGATTTCAGCTTCTCTATCGTCGAATTCCCATATTCATGAAACACTATACCATTATCACTTTCTTATGGTGTTTATGTCTCTCAACTGACTCAATACGCAAGAGCTTGTTCTGCGTATGATCAATTTTTAAATCGAGGCTGCCTACTGACAAATAAGTTGATGTCACAGGGGTTTCAACAGTCTCGTTTAAAGTTAACATTTCGCAAATTTGATGCATATGGTCGTTATAACGATTTAGTTTACCAATACAATCTGTCATTGGGTTAAAAACTGTCTGATGAGTTTCATACTTATTGCTAGGCCATTCTTTATATACTGATTTTGACTACGGATTACCCCGTTTACCTGATTAAGATAAAGGGCTCACGGTGGGTGTGACCGGTCGACAGGGGTTGCTTACTCCAAGACACTTGATCCCACCTCTGGAATATCCAAGAGTCAGTGTTTGCTCAACTCTTAATTTTGTGTTCCTTATAAGAGTTATGAGAATGATTATTTCGTTATCTTCACCTTTTCATATAATGAATGAGATAATGAAATTATATTAATATATAAAAAATGTGATATTTCATCCTGTGGTATAAGCACTATATAAACAGATGTGTTCGTTTTACAAACTGACAGAAACAATATATTTACATGAGTTTTTCTTTTATATTTGTAATCGAGCATCGCACACTAGGCAGTATACATATGGACAAGTTCATTGCTAAGAGATCCAACGTTAAGACAAGGGGTTGAGTGTGGCAGAAAACATTTTTAAAAAAAACAAACATGCTACATAACTCGCAATCAGGAGTCTCTGCATACAGTAAATGTATAAATACATCTACTTATAGTAGATAGATATATAACTTCTTTGAACGAAAAGTTAGTGAAAATACATGTAAATCGATATAAAATCAGCGAAATTACTTTGGTGTGTGTGTGTGTGCAAAAATCGACTTCTTGGAGTGTTTTGATTTGCAGTTACAATTCCGCCATTTTGAATGACATTGAACATGGTCGAATTCCATCTCGCGTTTCTGCATTGAAATACTAAAATCTAGTCAGTTTCTTTAGAATTTCTAAAGTTTTAGAGTTAAAATTAAGGAAATAAGTTTCCCGAATCAGAAAATATATTAAATCATCATTCAGATGTTGTGTTCTCAATTCTGTCCCTAAATACCTACATGTATATAAATAAAACCATTCTGTAATGCGATTAATCTCGATTGTCCGGTAAGCGGGACACGCTGCACACCGCTCTATAAATCCGCTACGGAACAGTAACTTTCAAAGAAGATCTAAATCCTTAGGTCTTCATGTAATTGTTATAATACTTGTACATAATTATTAATTTTTAATGTTCAATTCTGCCGCTTAAGACGGTCTTATTTGGTCACTCCAATATTTAGTAAAGTAGAATGGTACATATGTGAAGAGAAAGGACATGAGAGCGACAGAATTATTTTTAATTGTGATTTTTCTCGCTTGCGTTTGGTCGCTGTCCTTGGGTTACACGCTTTCTGATGAGGCGAATCTCCATACAGCTATATTTCCCTCCACTTACGACCAAAACGTCAGACCAGGCGCAGATAGGGCCACCCCACTGCAGCTTAATGTGACGTTCTACTTTCAAAGTATCAAAGAACTTGATGAATCTATCAGTAAATTCTCAATAACCGGAGCTCTGAGCGTTCACTGGAGTGATAACCGTTTGACGTGGAATCCGTCCAGCTACGGCGGAGATTTGAATGTCACCATTGTCCCCCAGAAAAAGGTCTGGGTGCCGTTCCTCATCAATATGCTGAACTATAACTCATTACAAGCAATAGGACATAACGATCTCAACTTACGATTGGACTATACCGGATCGATAACTTGGTTTGTGCCGAATCTTTTTGAGAGTACGTGTGACGCTGATTTATCCTTCTACCCGTTCGATTCTCAGACGTGTTTTCTGAGATTTTATGTACCAGGGTTCATGCCCTCTGAAATTGAATTTTATATTCCCAATCAAAGAATGGACTTGTCGCAGTATAGTACGAATGGCCTGTGGGACGTGACAGAAACGACGATCTACACCACCACGAATTCACTCCAAGTCCAAGAGGTTTACATGTCCATCAGCATGAAAAGGCGAATAGTCTATTATGTATCTAGCTTAATACTGCCGGTGTTTCTTCTCTCTTTTCTACAAATTTTTTCATTTCTGATGCCCCCCAATTGCGGTGAACGTGTTGGATTTTCTATAACCGTCCTCCTGGCAGTGGCTGTATATCTAACTCTGATCCAAGATAAACTACCTGAGGGGTCGGAACCCAGTGTGTCATATCTTAGTTACAAACTTTTGGGGGACTTTATGATCGCAGTCTTCATGGTGATAGGCGTTATTGTTGGACTACGTTTCTACACTAGAGATGATGAAATTTTAATTCCCAACTTCCTAGAAAGGTTCCATGGACTTGTGCTGGGGGACCAATGTTGCAGGGGAAAGCGCAAGGTGATTCCTGACGAGAAGGAAGGTATCGATGCCTTCAAGGAGGATCCCGTGTCTAAATTGCTGACGTGGCGTGATATCGGGAAGGCCACGGACCGGTTTTGCCTTTTAATGTTTGGGATGTGTTTGACGATGTGTAATGTTGTGTATATGGTTGTCATTGCCTCATTTTATTAGTCTATATTCCAGTCCAATGGAGATGAAATATTTTATTTCTTACCACAAAAGACGCTTGCTTCTTTGTAATGAATTTTTTTATTAGCTCACCTGAACCGAAGGTTCAAGTGAGCTATTCTGATCACATTTTGTCCGGCGTCCGTCTGTCTGTCTGTCCGTAAACTTTTCACATTTTCGACTTCTTCTCCAGAACCACTGGGCCAATTTCAACCTAACTTGGCCAAAAGCATCCTTGGGTGAAGGGCTTTCAAGTTTGTTCAAATGAAGGGCCATGTCCCTTTCAAAGGGGAGATAATCACAAAAATGCAAAAATAGGGTGGGGTCATTTAAAAATCTTCTTCTCAAGAACCACTGGGCCAGAAGAGCTGAAATTTACCTGAAAGCTTCCTGACATATTGCAGATTCAAGTTTGTTCAAATCATGGCCCCCGGTGGTAGGATGGGGCCACAAGGGGGGATCAAAGTTTTACATACAAATATAAAGGGAAAAACTTTTAAAATCTTCCTTCTCAAGAACCACTAAGCCAGAAAAGCTGAGATTTACATGAAAGCTTCCTGACATAATGCAGATTCAAGTTTGTTCAAATCATGGGCCCCGGGGGTTGGATGGGGCCACAATAGGGGATCGAAGTTTTACATACAAATATATAGGAAAAATCTTTAAAAATCTTCTTCTCAAGAACCACTGAGCCAGAAAAGCTGAGATTTATATGAAAGCTTCCTTATATAATGCACATTCTAAATTGTTAAAATCATGGCCCCCGGGGGTCGGATGGGGCCACAATAGGGGATCAAAGTTTTACATACAAATATATGGGGAAAATCTTTAAAAAATCTTCTTCTCAAGAACCACTGAGCCAGAATAGCTGAGATTTATATGAAAGCTTCCTTATATAATGCAAATTCTAAATTGTTAAAATCATGGCCCCCGGAGGTCGGATGGGGCCATATAGGAAAAATCTTCTCAAGAACCACTGAGGCAGAAAAGCTGAGATTTATATGAAAGCTTCCTTATATAATGTAGATTCTAAATTGTTAAAATCATGGCCCCCGGGGGTTGGATGGGGCCACAATAGGGGATCAAAGTTTTACATACAAATATATAGGGAAAATCTTTAAAATCTTCTCAAGAACCACTGAGCCAGAAAAACTGAGATTTATATGAAAGCTTCCTTATATAATGCAAATTCTAAATTGTTAAAATCATGGCCCCCGGGGGTCGGATGGGGCCAGAAAAGGGGATCAAAGTTTTACATACAAATATATACGGAAAATCTTTAAAAATCTTCTTCTCAAGAACCACTGAGCCAGAATAGCTGAGATTTATATGAAAGCTTCCTTATATAATGCAGATTCTAAATTGTTAAAATCATGGCCCCCGGGGGTTGGATGGGGCCACAATAGGGGGTCAAAGTTGTTTGGGGTTTTTTGTTGTTGTTTTATTTATTTATTTTTTTTTTGATATAGTGCAGATTCAAGTTCGTTAAAATCATGGACCCCGGGGATTGAATGGGGCCTCAAGGGGGGCATCAAAGTTTTACATACAAATTTATAGGAAAAATCTTTTAAAATCTTCTTCTCAAGAACCACTGAGCCAGAAAAGCTGAGATTTATATGAAAGCTTCCTGATATAGTGCAGATTATAAATTGCTAAGATCATGGCTCCCGGGGGTCGGATGGGGCCACAATAGGGGGTCAAAGTTTTACATACAAATATATAGGAAAAATCTTCTTCCCAGAACCACTAAGCCAGAAAAGCTGAGATTTATATGAAAGCTTTCTGATATAGTGCAGATTCAGGTTTGTTGAAATCACGCCCCCCCCCCCTCTCCCCCTTGGGGTAGGATGGGGCCACAATAGGGGATCAAAGTTTTACATACAAATATATTGGGAAAACCTTTAAAAATCTTCTCAAGAACCATTGGGCCAAAAAAGTTCATATTTACATGAAAGCTTTCTGACATAGTGTAGATTCAAGTTTGCAAAAACCATGGCCTCCAGGGGTAGATTTGGGGCCATAATAGGGAGTACGGTTTTACATGCAAATAGATATTGAAAATCTTCTGATATGGACTAAGGTGACTCAGGTGAGCGATGTGGCCCATGGGCCTCCTTTTTGATATTCATTTTATCGGGAAGATTTCAGATTCTTCATTATCAACGTTCATATTTATGTAGCAATATTCCATTAGCACCAGTGTGAGATGGACTTTACCCATGCGAGACTAATAGAGTCTTAGACTGCGATGTCTTTTTAATAAGATTTCCACTTATAATGTAAACCATTTTCGGGTATGCTTTTTCTGGCTGTCCAATTAGTTTTTGCATTGAATTTTAAATGAGGATTTTGATAATTCAGAACTTTCTCGAAGCTCTTGAATTGATACACTAAACTATGGTTAAAATGTGAGAAAAATAATCCCTCGTTATCTACTTGTGTGGGTGAGTGAAATTCCGCCGACGGGCTATGATTCAGGGTCTAGGTGAAATTCCGCCTAAGGACTGTGATTCAGGGTTTAGGTGAAATTCCGCCAAAGGGCTAAGACGAATGGCTTACGGCGGGTGTGACCGGTCGACAAGGGATGCTTACTCCTCCTAGGCATCTGACCCCACCTCTGGTGTGTTCAGGGGTTGACTTACTCTCAATTTTGTTTACAGGATTGATGAGATTAATCACTGTTCGTTGTCCTCACCTTTTCATCAGTAGATTTAGATTGAATTCAATCACCTAAAATGAATGAAATGCGTTGATTACCAAATAATCCACTAACCAGCAAGAGCATTCGGAGACTGTTTAAGCGTTCGTGTAGATGACTTGCATGAGAAGATTACCCAGCCTTGGGTTGATCGATCACCAGCATGTACGTGATTGGCTGTCACCCTACAACTTTGAACTTCCCCTCAAAATACTATATTCAACTGTATTTATTTATATTGTGAAGAGTGTACTATATGTACTAAATCAAGGATAAATTTTCTTTATCATATTGTTTGCAAGTCAGTGTTTGTAGTTTACAAAACAATGTTTTGGGGTGTTGAACTATGTTCAATCACACAAACACCGCGCATTAATTTTGTTTGGATTGTGTAATGTTCTGTGTACACTGCGTAGTAATTTTATATGGATTGCGTAGTGTTCTGTGTACACCGCGCATTAATTGTGTATGAATTGTTTAGGAAGTGTTCTGTGTATACCGCGCAGTAATTTTGTTTGGATTGTGTAGCGTTCTGTGTACACCGCGCAGTAATTTTGTTTGGATTGTGTAGCGTTCTGTGTAAGCTAATTTTACTTCTGTGATCACTATGAATATATATGAAATATTATTATGTAATTTTCAGTATTTATTCAATTTTGAGAATTTAATTGTAAGTGAATGCAATTATATTTTAAGTCAGTAAATATTGGTCAGTGTCGGTGGTCTACTTATCTTGTAAGATCATTGAGCACATAGTGGTAAGTAACACCATGAGACATTTGAATCAACACAATTTACTAACCGATTGTCAACACCATTTTAGAGTCAGGCGAGACACAGTTGATATATCACTCATCCACGCGCTTGCCTCATCTCTCGATAAGACGAAGCAGCATGATATTGCAGTCCTGAACTTCAAGGGTTTTTTGACCGTATAACACTCGAACAACACTACAAAGTACGAGATAACGCACAAACAGGTGTTTCTGACAGACAGTTCCCAGAGGGTAGTCGTTGATGGTGCCTTCTCATCAGCCCCTGTCGCGAGCGGACCCCATCAAGGCAGTGCAATACACCTATTTTATTCTTGATCTTCACCAACGACCTACCAGAATATGTATCATCTCGCACCAAGCTTTTCGCAGACGATTGCGTACTGTACCGCGAAATCAAATCTCCTGCAGACTGCGAAACCTTAAAACAAGATCTGATACACCTTAAAGAATGGGAGCAGAAGTGGGGAATAAACTGTCACCTGGACAAGTATAGCATCCTGAGAGTACAGCGTAAGAAGGTTCCTCTTGTTTTCGACTACAGTTTGAAAGACCATATCTGAGCAGCATACAAGTACCTCGGTGTCATCATTTCTCAAGATCTCGCCTGGACAGTCCACAGCAGCAGCACGGTTAAGATACTGTAAACCTACTTTTATTTGCTACGACTTTATTTCGCTATTTACCTTTCATAAACTGGTTCATGGCGACTAATTTTCACGACCGACAGTATCTTAAATATACAAGAGACATTAAAGGATGCGATGATGAGGTTATCGCGATCGCACGTGAATAAAAGTTGGTTTGCAGTAAACTCTGTCCTTGGGTTCCTCCGATGGAATTTGCGTATCAACACGAACACGGAAAAGAGGCAGCCTACAAGATATTTGTGAGGCCCCATCTCGAGTATTGTTCAGTATGAAATTCACATACCACGAAGCACAGGCACAGAGTGGTAATGGTATAACGACAAGCGGAAAGTTTAAACTAGGAGATACCTGGTCATAAGCAGAGTTTTCAAGATGCTTGAGCACCTAAACTGGAGGACCTTCGAATCACACAGGACATGTCTTCTCTTACCATGCTTTACAAAGTGGTCAATGACTTGGTGGATATACCAGCTTCAAACTACCTGACTCCAGGCAGCTACAAAACCAGATCGTCCCACTCCTTCAAATTCAGGCAGCTCCAAAACCAGATCGTCTCACTCTATCAAATTTAGACTGTTTTGATCCTTTAAATTCAGTTTCTTTCCAGTAGCACCCCCCGGAGGTTATTACTTAGAATTCTCTACTGTTGCTGCGGCCCTTGACTTGGTATCTTTGAAGTTGGAACTATCTACTCTCTTATTCTTATTCATCACTAAACATCGTCACTATAAGTACCCCTTGTTTTACCCTTGAGAGCATTACTGGTTGAGGCCACGCCTCTTTGTCGCAATGGTTGGGAAAATTAGTTATTTTTATTGTTCTTATGATATGCACGGACCTTGTAGGCAATAAGCTTCAGGATCTTACAACTTGGTACATTTGATCACCTTGATGAGAGGAAGATGCTTATTGTTTTTCAATGTCAAAAGTCAGGGTCATAGCATCAGTTAATAGGAAAACTTTGTATGCAGAATACAGATCGAACTGTTGGATCTAGGGTTTTATAACTTGGTACATTTAATTCCCATGATGAGAAGATGGCTATTGTTTTTGAAAGTCAAGGTTGTATCTGTTATTAGGAAAACCTTGTAGGTGGGACACAGATCTAACCGTTGGGACTAGGACCATCAGACTTGATACACAAATGCACATTATACCAAGCGGATAATGCCTATTGTTTCTCAAGGTCAATGTCATAGTATCACTTAATAGGAAAGTCTTTTTTTCGTTTTCCAGATTTTTGTTTGTGTTATGAATACAGGTACACATGTATTGCCCTGAAATTTTGTCAGAACCTCTCGGTGAAATGCATAATCAGTTCACATTTTCTACTTGATTGGTGCACTCTGATTTACTTTTGGGCGAAAAGTAGGTCAAGTAGTTTTCTGGATTTTTTCTCGTCATGGATACAGATACTGCACTGAAGGTCTAACGGGTGTATGCTGTACCGTTTGTGGTATTCTTGTTTTATCATTTAATAACCTTTAAAGTGATGACTTGATAACGATGCTGATTGGTTGAAAAATTCGTTTGATTTCTCTGTCAAAATTTCGTTGGGAGTTCATCTTCATTAAGCAAGCGGGACTACTTTTCTCTGGAATGCGTCTTCCCCGTTCTAATTTTAGCGCTATTTATAGAACGGGATTTTCCACACAAGCATTATATATAACGACATGCATTCGTTTGATTTTTGTTTTTCATTGCAATCAAAATTAGAAAATTGAGCACAAAACACATTACGATCATCATGGGAGATATGAATGCTAAAGTAGGAAGAGATAACACTGGCTTTGAAGAAGTAATGGGAACATAAGGCATAGGCTCTATGAATGAGAATGGAGAACTGTTTGCAAGTTGTTGTGCTACATACAACCTTGTCATTGGGGGAACCATATTTCCACACAAGCATTGCCATCTTGCTACATGGGTCTCACCGGACATGAGAACAGAAAATCAAATAGATCATATATGCATCTCCAGGAAGTTCAGGAGAAGCCTGCAAGATGTAAGAGTTAAAAGAGGTGGAGACGCAGCGTCGGACCATCATTTACTTGTTACCAACATCAAATTGAAACTTAAGAAACATCAAAACACGAGACAAACTACAAAACGATATGATGTTAAAAAACTGAAAAACAACACAAACAGGAAGAATTCAAAATTGAAGTACGAAATCGGTTTAGCACTTTGCAAAACCTGGACCAAGATCAAATGTCAACTGAGGAGTATTGGAAAGAGGTGAAACAAGTTCTAACAACATCATGTGATGCAGTGGTTGGGATTCGAAACAGAAAACACCAAGGATGGATATCGCCTGACACACTCATAAAAATTGATCAGCGGAAACATCTGAAGAAAGTCTTAACAACAGCAAGACAAGAGCATCAAAGCAAAGAGCACAAAGGCAGATAAATAAGTAAAAAAAAAAAATAGCGCTAGGAGGGACAAGAGAGAATTTATCTCCAAAATGACATCAGAGACAGAGGAATCAGCCAGGCAGAACATCAAAGCCCTGTACGATAACATCAGGATGCTGACAAACAAGTTCAAAAAGAGCAGTAGACCAGTTAAGGACAAAGATGGGAACACCTTAAAAACAACGGAAGAGCAAATGAAGAGATGGGTTGAGCATTTCAAAGAAGTGTTGAACCAACAACCACCAACACTAGATGCAGATATACAACCTGCAATAGCTCTACTACCAATCAACTGTAACAGACCATCAAAAACAGAAATCAGCAAAGCCATTAACACCTTAAAGAACCACAAGTCTCCGGGTCCTGATAACATTCCTACAGAAGTATTAAAAGCTGATATCGAAACATCAACACAAATGCTTTACGACTTAATTAGTAAAATCTGGGAAGAAGATGTACCACAGGAATGGAAAGAAGGACACCTAGTAAAACTACCAAAGAATGGTGATCTCAGCATTAGTGATAACTACAGGGGAATAATGCTTCTGTCAGTACCGGGAAAGGTGTTATTTAGAATCATGTTGGAAAGAATGAAGAAAGCTGTTGACCAAATACTGCGAGACAATCAGGCAGGATTCCGTCAAAATAGATCGTGTGCGGATCAAATAGCCACACTGCGTATAATTATCGAGCAATCACTTGAATTTAACTCGGCATTATATATGGTGTTTGTAGACTTCCAGAAAGCCTTCGACAGCCTTGATAGAAATGTACTTTGGAAACTCATGAGACACTATGGAATACCTGAAAAGTTCATCACCATCATCAAAAACACATATACAGGTATGAAGAGCAGAATATTGAATGAAGGTCAGCTCACAGACCCCTTTGACTTCACGACAGGGGTACGTCAGGGATCCTTGCTGTCACCTTTCCTGTTCCTCCTAGCGGTAGACTGGATAATGAGACAAACTACTAACAACAAAAGAAATGGCATCCAGTGGACACTAATGTCACAACTTGACGACTTAGATATTGCTGATGACATTGCCCTTCTGTCTCATAACCACCAACAGATGGAAGACAAACTATCCCGGTTAGAAGAACGAGCAGCTGAGACTGGCCTTATCATCAGTACAAGAAAGACCAAAGTCCTATGGAAGAAGTCGACTCCTTCACATATCTTGGCAGTATCATGGACGGTCAGGGAGGCTCGGAACAAGACATCAAAAGCCGAATAGGAAAAGCAAGAACAGCCTTCAGAATGATGATATCTATCTGGAGAGCAGGCAATATTACTTTGAACACCAAAATCAGGTTATTCAACTCCAATGTCAAGACGATCCTATTGTACGGCTGCGAGACTTGGAAAACCACCAAACACCTCATTAACAAGCTACAAGTCTTTATCAACAAATGCCTTAGACAAATACTGAAGATTAGATGGCCTGAAAAGATAACCAACGTGGATCTATGGGAGAAGACCAAACAGCAGCCCATAGAGTCGGAGCTAAAAAGAAACGGACATGGAGCTGGATAGGCCACACTTTACGAAAGCCAGCTAACTCTATCACCAGACAAGCGTTACAGTGGAACCCTCAGGGAAAAAGGAAAGTAGGAAGGCCAAGAAACACCTGAAGACGAAATGTCCATGCAGAAATGGAGTCTGAGGGATATAGGTGGCAAGACCTGGCCAGACTGGCACAAAACAGAACCAGATGGAGGAGTGTTGTTGGTGGTATATGTACCACACCGGTACCACAGGCATAAGCAATAAAAAAAAAGCGCAACTAAAGATATGAATAAAATACAAATTAATTTAAAGAAACAACATACATAGGCGATGACGTGGCAGAATAGTCAACTTGATGACGTAGACCACTTACTGGTAGATGTAGACAGATTACACGAGTTCCCGGTATGAATCGGCTGATTTACGAGATCGATAACATGACAGAGCAAGTGGCGACTTCTGATCTGAACTGCGTTATATGGGGTTCAGTCAACGAGTGCGTTTTAGATGAAGAGGTGTTGAACTTTTTACTCGATATTGAAATGGAGCCGAGTTGCATTCCACTGTTCCAACGACACAACCAGTGTACAACGTCTCCTCCAACACAATGCAGCATAAATCCATTCACCACTTGTTATCGTCCTTTATATTTAATTCAGCTTTTAACCATTGCACCTTTAATTTGGCGTATAATCCATTTAAATCTGCACAATAACTGTTCCTGACCTGAATGCACAGCCATGCCGTTTTGTTGTTGTTTTCATTCTTACATTTATGTATCCCTACACGCCATTTTCAAAAACGTTAATTCAAGCTTTTTGATGGGAGAAACTATTTGTTTTTGTATCTTAAAAACATAATTAAATGATAAGAAATAAAACTTATAATTCTTTGTTTGATGCATGTATCAAACAAAGTATTGGACGGAAAACTTTTTCATCAATGCGTTACGCATTTTTTTTACCACCACCCCCCCCCCCCCCCCCCGGTCTACCCGTGGCGTGATAGTCAAGCCTAACTGCGTCGATGGACGCTACAGATACAGAGGCGTCAATGAGAAGCTAAGAGAGGATTGCATAACTCTTGCATATTTTCGTTACCTAGGTTATGTGGGGATAGGACCGTGATTTCGTGGCTACTGATTGTACATGTATGTAATTAAATGTCATTATCAAACTTGGCACAGTAGCATCAGAGAACAAGAAATGTTCAAAAGTTCGTCAGACAAACACCTGTATTTGACTTTGTTCACAAGTTCACGTCAGACAAACACCTGTATTAGACTTTATTCACGTCAGACAAACACCTGTATTAGACTTTATTCTCGTCAGACAAACACCTGTATTAGACTTTGTTCTCGTCAGACAAACACCTGTATTATACTTTGTTCACAAGTTCACGTCAGACAAACACCTGTATTAGACTTTGTTCTCGTCAGACAAACACCTGTATTAGACTTTGTTCTCGTCAGACAAACACCTGTATTAGACTTTGTTCTCGTCAGACAAACACCTGTATTAGACGTTGTTCTCGTCAGGCAAACACCTGTATTATACTTTGTTCTCATTAGACAAATACCTGTATTAAACTTTGTTCAGAAGTTCTCGTCAGACAAACACCTGTATTAGACTTTATTCTCGTCAGACAAACACCTGTATTAGACTTTGTTCTCGTCAGACAAACACCTGTATTATACTTTGTTCACATGTTCACGTCAGACAAACACCTGTATTAGATTTTGTTCTCGTCAGACAAACACCTGTATTAGACTTTGTTCTCATCAGACAAACACCTGTATTAGACGTTGTTCTCGTCAGGCAAACACCTGTATTATACTTTGTTCTCATCAGACAAATACCTGTATTAAACTTTGTTCAGAAGTTCTCGTCAGACAAACACCTGTATTAGACTTTGATCAGAAGTTCTCGTCAGACAAACACGTGTATTAGACTTTGTTCTCGTCAAACAAACACCTCTTTTAGATTTTGTTTTCGTCAGACAAACACCTGTATTAGACTTTGTTCACAAGTTCACGTCAGACAAACACCTGTATTAGATTTTGTTCACGTCAGACAAACACCTGTATTAGACTTTGTTCACGTCAGACAAACAACTGTATTAGACTTTGTTCACAAGTTCACGTCAGACAAACACCTGTATTAGACTTTGTTCGCAAGTTCACGTCAGACAAACACCTGTATTAGACTTTGTTTACGTCAGACAAACACCTGTATTTGACTTTGTGCGCGTCAGACTAACACCTGTATTATACTTTGTTCTCATCAGACAAACACCTGTAGTAGACTTTGTTCTCGTCAGACAAACACCTGTATTAGACTTTGTTCACAAGTTCACGTCAGACAAACACCTGTATTACACTTTGTTCTCGTCAAACAAACACCTGTTTAGACTTTGTTCTCGTCAGGCAAATACCTGTATTAGACTTTGTTCTCGTCAGGCAAACACCTGTATCAGACTTTGTTCTCGTCAGACAAACACCTGTATTAGACTTTGTTCTCGTCAAACAAACACCTCTTTTAGATTTTGTTCTCGTCAGGCAAACACCTGTATTATACTTTGTTATCGTCAGGCAAACACCTGTTTTAGACTCTGTTCTCGTCAGACAAACACCTGTATTAGACTTTGTTCTCGTCAGGCAAACACCTGTATTAGACTTTATTCTCGTCAGGCAAATACCTGTATTAGACTTTGTTCTCGTCAGGCAAACACCTGTATTAGACTTTGTTCTCGTCAGGCAAACACCTGTATTAGACTTTGTTCACAAGTTCACGTCAGACAAACACCTGTATTAGAATTTGTTTACGTCAGGCAAACACCTGTATTTGACTTTGTTCACAAGTTCATGTCAGACAAACACGTCAGGGATAGGACCGTGATTTCGTGGCTACTGATTGTTCATGTATGTAATTAAATGTCAATATCAAACTTGGCTCAGTAGTATCAGAGAACAAGAAATGTTCAAAAGTTCGTCAGACAAACACCTGTATTTGACTTTGTTCACAAGTTCACGTCAGACAAACACCTGTATTAGAATTTGTTTAGGTCAGGCAAACACCTGTATTTGAGTTTGTTCACAAGTTCACGTCAGACAAACACCTGTATTAGGCTTTGTTCACGTCAGACAAACACCTGTATTAGACTTTGTTCACGTCAGATAAACACCTGTATTAGACTTTGTTCACGTCAGACTAACACAGGTTAGCTAACAAAGGAGCACAATTCGTGCCCATGGGAATTCCAACAGACTGTTGGAAGACCTGATCACCAAAGACTACGAAGATATTGTCAATGAGGAAATCTAGCATATTTTTTATTTCAACTTCAGAGTACTTGTGCGTGGAATCAGAGTGGTGTTTAACAAAGTAAGTTTTTGAATGACTGATCACTAGATATGAATATTTCCGTTTTCCGTTTTTGTTGAAGAAGCAACTGTCTATGATTTCAAAAAGTATAGTCTTTAATTTATCGTGAGGAATGGTTGTGTATAGTGTTGAAAAGTCATAGGTTTTAATGCTATTGATTTTGGGAAAAATTCTGTGATTTCAAGTTTACTAAAAGTTCTTTAGAATTTTTTAGAATCCGCATTTGATTAACACCACTTCTGGCATATGTAGTCGCACAGTAAGTTTGAAGTTTCTCCTTCACAGCTGTTAACATTTTCGTGAGGAACAAAGATAGGGGCTTGGTAGAGCACTTACTGGATCCAGCAATATATCTTTGTTTGTAAGGGTTTTATGTAGTCTAGGAATCCAGTATAGGTACGGTAACTCATATTCATTCGACCCATTGACTGGAATATTAAATGTGTCTAAAACTGAAGCATGGTTTTGAAGAATTTCGTCTTTTGAAAGGGCAGTTGGAGTATAAGTATGATTACCAAAAGTGGAATTAATGCCAAGTTCGTTTAAAATACAGTTGCAATAATGAGCCTTACAAACAAAGACAATGTTGTTACTAGCTTTGTCAGCTGGAACCAAAACATATCCCTCATGTAACCTATCTAATTCTTTTATCACTTCTGGTTTACTAAACACAGAAGGATAGATGGTACGTACTTTTGTTTTCATGTGTCTAATGCGGGATTTTAATATCCCTCTTATGCTTTTAACCCATTCTGACAATGTATCAAGTTCTTGTTTTTCATATTTAGCCCATCGTCTGGCATAATCTTCGACAGAACTCATAATAGAGATGAAGTTCTGTCGCCAATTAAAAGGTTCATGTATGTATGTAATTAAATGTCAATATCAAACTTGGATCAGTAGTATCAGAAAACAAGAAATGTTCAAAAGTTCGTCAGACAAACACCTGTATTTGACTTTGTTCACAAGTTCTCGTCAGACAAACACCTGTATTAGACTTTGTTCACAAGTTCACGTCAGACAAACACCTGTATTAGACTTTGTTCACGTCAGACAAACACCTGTATTAGACTTTGTTCACGTCAGACTAACACCTGTATTAGACTTTGTTCACAAGTTCTCGTCAAACAAACACCTGTATTAGACTTTGTTCTCGTCAGGCAAATACCTGTATTAGACTTTGTTCTCGTCAGACAAACACCTGTATTAGACTTTGTTCACAAGTTCACGTCAGACAAACACCTGTATTAGATTTTGTTTACGTCAGACAAACACCTGTATTAGACTTTATTCACAAGTTCTCGTCAGACAAACACCTTTGTTCAACTTGGGGGAAAAGATTAAACATCTAAATCGAATTATTAAGAAAATTTTCATATAACCCTTTTCAAAGTATCAAATGAAGCATAACGTTTTGGACATTTAAACTGATCTTGGGAAAAGGTATGTAGATTGGAAGTCACGCATCATTCATGCAATCGGAACAGACCGTGTGTAGTAGTGCTGCATGTAGCTAGAAAATGGCGTCTATAACATACAGGATCATAGTATATGTGTGTCTGTATACAAGTTATCATAGTAACTGTAAGTATTCCGATGTAGTCATCAAGCTCATCATCTGTTTCCATAACTATATATCTATAATGTGATTTGGACAGGAACTTGTAGCTTGGAAAACCGCATCGTCACAAATATTTCAAACGGAAGTAAACACATCCCTTAGAGATTACCCTATAGCTGAATAAATTAAGGCATTGGACTTGTCATTTGTATGTAGTGGATTTTGATAGCTGTTACGCTGGTAATTTGTATCAGTGGATTAAGGCGTTAGACAGGTAATTTGTATATAGTGGATTAAGACATTAGACAGGTAATTTGTATATAGTGGATTAAGACATTAGACGGGTAATTTGTCTATAGTGGATTAAGGCGTTAGACGGGTAATTTGTATATAGTGGATTAAGGCGTTAGACAGGTAATTTGTATATAGTGGATTAAGGGTTAGACAGGTGAATTGTATATAGTGGATTAAGACATTAGACAGGTAATTTGTATATAATGGATTAGGGCGTTAGACAGGTAATTTGTATATAGTGGATTAAAACATCAGACAGGTAATTTGTATTAGTGGATTAAGACATTAGACAGGTAATTTGTATATAGTGGATTAAGGCGTTAGACAGGTAATTTGTGTATAGTTGATTAAGACATCAGACAGGTAATTTGTATATAGTGGATTAATAATTTGTATATAGTGGATTAAGGCGTTAGACAGGTAATTTGTATGTAGTGGATTAAGGCGTTAGACAGGTAATTTGTATATAATGGATTAGGGCGTTAGACGGGTAATTTGTATATAGTGGATTAAGGGTTAGACAGGTGAATTGTATATAGTGGATTAAGGCGTTAGACAGGTAATTTGTGTATAGTTGATTAAGACATCAGACAGGTAATTTGTATATAGTGGATTAATAATTTGTATATAGTGGATTAAGGCGTTAGACAGGTAATTTGTATGTAGTGGATTAAGGCGTTAGACAGGTAATTTGTATATAATGGATTAAGGCGTTAGACAGGTATTTTGTATATAATGGATTAAAACATCAGACAGGTAATTTGTATTAGTGGATTAAGACATTAGACAGGTAATTTGTATATAATGGGTTAAGACATTAGACAGGTAATTTGTACATAGTGGATTAAGGCGTTAGACAGGTAATTTGTATATAGTGGATTAAGGCGTTAGACTGGTAATTTGTATATAGTGGATTAAGACATTAGACAGGTAATTTGTATATAGTGGATTAAGACATTAGACAGGTAATTTGCATATAGTGGATTAAGACATTAGACAGGTAATTTGTATATAGTGGATTAAGGCGTTAGACTGGTAATTTGTATATAATGGATTAAGACATTAGACAGATAATTTGTATATAATGGATTAAGGTGTTAGACAGGTAATTTGAATATAGTGGATTAAAACATCAGACAGGTAATTTGTATTAGTGGATTAAGACATTAGACAGGTAATTTGTATATAGTGGATTAAGACATTAGACATGTAATTTGTATATAGTGGATTAAGACATTAGACATGTAATTTGTATATAGTGGATTAAGGCGTTAGACAGGTAATTTGTATATAGTGGATTAAGGCGTTAGACTGGTAATTTATATATAGTGGATTAAGACATTAGACGGGTAATTTGTCTATAGTGGATTAAGGCGTTAGACAGTTAATTTGTATATAGTGGATTAAGACATTAGACAGGTAATTTGTATATAATGGATTAAGGTGTTAGACAGGTAATTTGTATATAATGGATTAAGACATTAGACAGGTAATTTGTGTATAGTGGATTAAGGCGTTAGACGGGTAATTTGTATATAGTGGATTAAGGGTTAGACAGGTAAATTGTATATAGTGGATTAAGACATTAGACAGGTAATTTGTATATAATGTATTAGGGCGTTAGACAGGTAATTTGTATATAGTGGATTAAAACATCAGACAGGTAATTTGTGTAAGTGGATTAAGACATTAGACAGGTAATTTGTATATAATGGATTAGGGCGTTAGACAGGTAATTTGTATATTGTGGATTTAGATATTGGACAGGTAATTTGCATATAGTGGATTAAGACATTAGACAGGTAATTTGTATATAGTGGATTAAGGCGTTTGACAGGTAATTTGTATATAGTGGATTAAGACATTAGACAGGTAATCTATATATAGTGGATTAAGGCGTTAGACAGTTAATTTGTATATAGTGGATTAAGGCATTAGACGGGTAATTTGTATTAGTGGAGTAATATATTAGACAGGTAATTTGTATGTAGTGGATTAAGTAAGTTAGCTTTTGAGCAGAACTGCGCAGGATGCTGCAACTAAGTATTTACTGGTTTAATACTGATCCCATTGGTTCAAACATATTGCACATCTATTACTGAACTCTATCTAGTTGAATTTTTTTGTGTCAATTCAAATTTTGGAAGGATTTTACAAGGACTATATTTTGTGGTGGAACGATTGATTAATCAAATAGTTCTAAATCTGCGTGATATTACAGTTTCTGTTTCATCCAATATATCTTCTATTTTATACTCCTGTACGTGTATTTCAGTTTTATTATTTATGATACATGTACAAGAGGCCCACAGGCCTTATCGGTCACCTGAGTACTAGTGAACAGTATCACTACTCCCAAAGGCTATGAAATCTAGAGAGAGAAAAATCCTGTTCTGAATATCTAAGCTAAATTCTAATGTTCAGCAACAGTATATAACAAAATGTGTTCTTAAAACTTCAATGCCCTCAAAGGTGCATACATGTACACTGATGAAGATCTTTACATAATATAATAGGTGTATTAACATTAAAGATATGGCTAATCTGGACCCATCCTAGAATCAAAACCCTGGGTTGTGAAATTCACCATTTTTATGCCCCCGAGATCGAAGATCGGAGGACATATTGTTTTTGTCCTGTCTGTCATTCTGTAATTCTGTCTGAAACTTTAACCTTGCTAATAACTTTTGAACAGTAAGTGATAGAGCTTTGATATTTCACATGAGTATTCCTTGTGACAAGACCTTTCCGTGGATACCAATATTTTTTACCCTGTGACCTTGACCTTGGAGTTTGAATTACTTTTTGAAAACTTAACTTTGACCTTGCTAATAACTTTTTAACAGTAACTGATAGAGGTTTGATATTTCACAAGAGTATTTCTTGTGACAAGACCTTTCAATTGGTACTAAACCTTTTGACCTTGACATTTGACCTACTTTTAATTTATTTTTTTTACATTGGTCATAACTTCTAAATGGTGAATATTAGAGCTTTCATTGTACATAAGCATTTCTTTTGACAATATCTTTCTACTGGTACCAAGATATGTGACCTTGGCCATCTTTGGAATTGGCCATTATCGGGGGCATTTGTGTTTCACAAACACATCTTGTTTGTACATCTTTTTCTGCTATTCCTTGGTATGCATTTAGATTTTATTCAGTGTCAGCAAACTTAAATAAGGCCTTCAAATCATCAATATAATTTTGACACCATCCTGAAACCAAACCCAAATCATGCAATTTACAATTTTGATAAAAGACTACCTACTCCTAAATATCCATTTAGTTTCAATTTAGTATTAGGGGCCTCCATGGCCGAGTGGTTAGAGCAACGTGCTCAAAATCACACGATCTCCCATCTCTGTTCGGCGCGGGTTCGAATCCCGCTTGCGCCAGTAAGTGAGACAGTTTACTTTCAGAAGGTCGGTGGTCTCTTCCCAGGTATTTTGTATCTGGGTTCTCTCTTCCACCAATAAAAACTTGGCGCCACCAGATAACACAGCAAAACAATCAATCAATCAATAGCACCAAAGAAGATGTTAATTAAATCATGAAATCTATTTTACAATTTTAGTAAAGGCCTTCCTGCTCTACATCACTATGCATTTAGTTTTTAGGTCACCTGAGTAAACTCAGGTGACCTATAGCAATTGGTTGTCGTGCGTTAACAATTGAACATTTTTAACTTCTTCTTAATAACTACCTGTCCAATTCTTTTCAAATTTGGTATGAAGCATCATTGGGACAAAGGGGCATAAATTGTAAATTTCAGGACTCCAGCACCCCTGGGGCCTTAGGGACGGGGCAAAAACTGCCCAAAATTTATCAATTTTCAAAAATATTCTTCTCAAGAACCACACATGTAAGAAAAACTAAATGCATAGTAATGTAGAGCAGGGAGGCCTCTACCAAAATTGTAAATTTGATGATTCCTGGGGTAGGGGTTCTGACCCCAGGGCGGGGCCAAACTTTGTATTTAGTGTTTATGTGTAAAACACTTAAATAACATCTTTAGTGCTATTGATACTAAATTGAAAGTAAATAGATATTTAGAAAGAGCAGGTAGTCCTTTACCAAAATTGTAAATTTGATGATCCCAGGGGTAGGGGTTTTGGTATCAAGGTGGGGCCAAAATGGTCAGTTATTAAGTGTGTGAACAATAGACATTTTAAACTTCTTCTTGATAACTATCATTTCAATTCTTTTTATATTTGGTATGAAGCATCTTTGGAACGAGGGGGATATATATTGTAAATTTCATGATCTCAAGGGTAGGGGTTCTGACCCCAGGGCGGGTCCAAACTTGGTATATAGTGCTAAATGGATAGAGGAGGTAGTCTTTTACCAAAATTGTAATTTTGATTTTCTCCAGAGCAAGGGTTCTGACCCCAGGGTGTGGCCAAACTTAGTATATACAATGTACATGTAGTATGCATATGCAAGTTTGCTGATACTGAATAAAATCTAAATGCATACTTAAGAATAGCAGAAAAGGATGTACAAAAAATGCTGAATTTCAAAACCCAGGGTTATGACTTTAGGATGAATCCAAATTAGTCGTATCTTTTGATGTTTCAATGTTAATACACCTATTATTTAAAGCCTTTCATCAGTGTATGCACTTTTGAGGGCAGTGAAGTTTTAAGAACACATCTTGTTTATACTGTTGCTGAACATTAGAATTTAGCTTAGATATTCAGAACAGGATTTTTTTTCTAGATTCCATAGCCCATGGAAGTAGTGATGCTTTTTCACTAGTATTCAGGTGACCGATAAGGCCTGTGGGCCTCTTGTTCTTACACGTGTGCGGTTCTAGAGAAGAAGATTTTTGAAAATCGGTCAATTTTGGGCAGTTTTTGTCCCACCCCTAGGGTCCCAGGACTCCTGAAATTTACAATTTATGTCCACCTTGCCCCAAAGATGCTTCATACCATTTGAAAAGAATTGGAATAGTAGTTATCAAGAAGAAGTTTAAAATGTTCAATTGTTAACGCACGACGGACGACAACCAATTGCAATAACAAGTGTGAAGTAGTTGAGACTTGGAACTAGTTCGAATGTTGTAATTTATTAATTTGGTTGGTATATTTTTCCAAACAGAACACCGATTCTTTAAAAAGTTTGAATTGATTTACTCGAACATATACCTATAGGTCTCTACTTTTCTCAGATTGCTAGTGACCTTGGAGTTGGATTTTTAAGGAAACGCAATTTATCAAATATCTCTTGAACCATTTATATATATTTTGTGTATACAAATGTATATTCTTTACAGCAAGACCTTTCATGTTATACAATGGTGTATAATCTTGTGACATTGACCTTGGAGTTTGACTTACTTTTCTTAAAAACCTAACCTATTCAATATGCCCTGAACTATTTAAGGCAGATCTTTCATGTTTTGTATATGAATTTCATATGGCAAGATATTTCATTTCACGACCTGTGACCTTGACGGTTGATCTACTTTTAAGAAAACGTAACAATAACTTAACTCCGGAATCCTTTAAGGAAGGGCTTTCATGTTTTGTATATAGATTCTTTAGGGTAAGACCTTGTGACAAAATGATGTTTGATCTTGTGACTTTGGCCTACTTTTGGAAATGGCCTTACCTTGTCAATATCTCCTGAACAACTATTATTTAAGGCAGGACTAATATTTTTATATAGATTCTTTATCAAGACCTCATTATATCGTAGTGTTTGACCTTGAAGTTTGACTAACTTTTTAAAATCCCGACCTAATCAATATCTCCTGAAGTATTTAATGTATAGATTTCTTATGGCAAGATCTTTCATTTCATACCATGTTTATGATACTGTGGTCTTGGCCTTTTCCATAACAGCAAGGTCATGTAAGTTATATTGGTGTTGAATCATCCCCATCTTATGTGAATTCATTTTCAGTTATAACGTGACACTTTGGGGGCATAATATGGGTTTAAATTTTTCATGGGAATAAAGATTGAAAAAAAAATCTTTTAAATACTGTACCACAATGTTCAGCTGAACAACAGCAGGGCCAACGTGACTCAGGTGAGCTAATTGACCCATATGCCTCTTGCTTAAAGTTTTGCTAATAAGGGCATTGTTTTCAACATTTCATGACACAGTTATGTAAACATTTCATGGCCCTTTTAATACTCCAAAAACACTGTTATTCGGATGGAAATACACAAAGCTGATAACGCGAATGACCGTCATTACATTCAAGGTTGACAACAAAGCCTCATTAATGACGTTGAAAGCGTTTTAAAATACTTGATGGATGTTATTCTAAACGTTCAC
This sequence comes from Ostrea edulis, assembly GCF_947568905.1. Classification (NCBI taxonomy): domain Eukaryota; kingdom Metazoa; phylum Mollusca; class Bivalvia; order Ostreida; family Ostreidae; genus Ostrea; species Ostrea edulis. The sequence goes on along the minus strand of NC_079170.1, from coordinate 58,935,376 downwards.
TGGCGGATGTGGAAAGTGACGCAAACCTATCTCCATTTTATTCCAGACATAAATCGGGGAAACAGCTGGTTAAGAAATGACACTCTGTTGCACATCCCGATTCCACGCGAGAAATGTGGTGTTCTCTTGCTGCAACATGATGTAATTCCCCTGACTCGTTACGAACGGGACCAAATGGCGCTAAATTATTTCATCTCGATAGCGTGCACATACCAGATTCCCATTGATTATCTGTATAGGGGTCCTTCCATATGCAGATATTGCACCCCAAACCCTAAATTTATCTACCCCACATTCTCGCCGCTGCCCAATACATGTACCTTTCCAAAAGACGGCGATACACTGAAACAACCGTCGTTGCTATGCAAGTGAAATCTGGAATTCTTTTGTGAAAAGAATATTCGCCCACTCCCGTATTCTGAATCGCAGTTGTATGTACATCGCTAGGCTATGGAAACGATGATATTGGACGTACCTTTTGCTCTTGTTTTGTGCTCGTGCAGATTGTGGCGATTACGTACAGTTCTTGGACTGATCATCAGATGGGTCGAAGACCTGGGAAACTACGAATTTTTAAACATGTTGTTTGAAAACGATTTTTGCAGGTGTTTTATCTATAGTTGTCCTGTTGGCGTGACATCACACGAGGACGACCTACGCGTGTTCGATCCCGAGTGATATCTCCATAATTCTTTAATTGTGCCTTAAGTGTCTTGCGACGACGATTCGGGCGTGAAGCATCCCAATGTCAGCTCGAAGACGTTTATCTTCGTTGAGTCATGGCATACTAAAACGGTGAATTTCCTTAAAACAAAAGTGATATACCTTTTGAATAGGTTCAGATCAAGCCCTTTTCTGTTCCGAAATAAAAACATTACTAAGAAAAATTATACACATCAACAATTCAATCCACTAACCGCAAAAAAGTCCATACAACTTATTGCTAATTTTTGTTATTGTAGCTTAATCGGAAAATAAAATGAAACGTATGCCGCAGAATAATAATATAGAATTGGTCATAAATCGCCTTCATGATATTAATTTTGTTTGTTTTGTCTGTATGTTTGTTTTGTCGTTACAATCGAGAATTTTTCACTCAAGTATATGTGAAGTATTTTCACTAGGTATATGTAAAGTGTTTTAACTAGGTTTATGTATTTTCACTAGGTATATGTAAAGTATTTCTACTAGACATATGTATAGTATTTTCACTAGGTATATGTAAAGTATTTTCACTAGGTATATGTAAATTATTTTCACTAGGTACATGTATATGTAAAGTGTCATAAATTTTGACCTAAGTATGGCTTTCAGGGCCAGTTAGGTTTATTTATCGTACCAACGCCTACCATGCGATGTTCACTTGATTTGCGCCTTTACAAATAGAAGATTTATATAACTTTTAAAAGAACCAAACATACTTTTCTCTACTAGTCTTCATCATGTGTTCGTTTAATTTATAGGCTATCTTTCTGAACACCAACATTTCTGTAAAACAACAAGCTATACGGATGAATGTGGAAACAACGGCTCGCTATGGAACTGCAGCGGACTAGGACTGGTCACACTTCCAGATGGAACCTCAGCTGTGCCGTATAACTTGGCTATAGATCTATCTCAGAACAATTTTCATGAGATATCTTATGAATCATTTCTAAATATATCTCTTCGACTTTCATCAAAAGTAAAAGCCATATACTTACGAAACAACAAACTACAATCCATAAAAAGTCGAGCCTTTGCACAATTCAAAAAGCTCTGCGTCCTTGACTTGAGCGGCTGTGGACTACAGAAGAGTTCCTTGGAGACGGGGGCCTTTGGTGGCCTTCCTAACGTGAAATTTCTCAGCATACACAGTAACAGCTTTCAACATGACGGATATCCTGATGTGGAGATTCCTCGTCTGTCAGCATTACAAAATCTTTCTATTGATGTCTTTTATAGATTTCATTTCAACGATCACTTTAAAAGTTTGAAACATCTTAGCAGTGTTAAATTCCATACAATAGGATCTCCATTTCACCTGACAAATATCACATTTCTTGGTCTAAAAGAGTCACCGATATATTATCTTGACATGTATTTTAAGCACTACGCATACTGCAATATTAGTGAAGATTTATTTTGTTCTTTCCCATTAATTAAGGGAATTTATCTTACCATTGGAGGGAGATGCAACTTCATTCCAGTTCTGCGGTCCCTGAAGTGCCTTCAGTACAAGACCTTGGATTATCTCACAATCCCTTCAAACATACAATCAGTTTTCGGAGAAAACATTATTCTTAACGCGTGGAATTGTGAGTATTTTTTCAATGTTTGCACAAAATCGGTTGATATTAGTGAAAATAGGATATCAGGTGTTATAGCTGATCCCTGGAAGACAAAATTTGGTCAGTGTGTGGAAATGCTGGATGTATCAAACAACAATATATTGCAGATTGATGCAGGAATCGGTTTTCATCTTCTAAATTTCTATCCAAAGTTACGAGTATTACGCGCAAGCTCTAACAACAGGAGAACATCAGTTACTTTCCCTGGTATATCCCTTTCATCTTTCAAAGATTCACATTTTACGACTAGAGTATCTCGTCAACTGCAAGTCATAGATTTCTCAAATAATTATATTCACCTTGTAAAATTCAATGCAAGTTTTAGTATTATTGGCAGTGCTTTAGAAGAATTCTACATCAGCAGCACAAACTTTCCCTGCAAATATATGGCTCCACTTCAAACTCCAAAGTTAAAAATCATTGACATTTCCATTAATAACTGCAATGAAATACATTCCCATATGTTCCGTTTTTCAACTAATCTTGCATCAGTAAAGGCATCAAATGCACAAATAGATTTTAAAAATGGCAAAACTCAACATTTATTTAAAAACCTTTCAAAACTGCAAATACTGGACTTACGCCATAATGACATAGAAATGTTACCGAAATATCTTCTTAGTGATCAAAACGAATCAATTTACTTTTTGAATCTCGACAATAATTTATTATCTTGGATTCCCTTTACTGTGTCAATGTTGACCAACCTTTCGCGACTATCTGTCCGATACAACAGGATATCAGCTTTTGAGTCCTCTGACATTGCTATTTTGAATCGACGAAATAAAATCGAAATATTCATCGAAGGAAACCCAATCAGTTGCACCTGTTCAAAATTGTCGTCATTGAAATGGATGAAAGAAAACCAAATGCGTTTTGGAGATTGGCGAATTACACGATGTCTACAAAGAAATCAAACGTTATCACAACTGTTACAAGATAGAATGTTCAGAACGTTTGAATTGAATTGCCAGACGAAAGACTGGCTGATATACTCAACTATCGCACTCCTTGTTATCTTCGTCATTATCATATCGCTTGGCACCATGATCAGATATCGCGTGCACGTGGATTATGTCATCTTAAAATTGCGTCATAGATGGAGAGGGGTCATGACTAGTACACCTAAAGACGACTACCAGTTTGACGTGTTTATATCATTCTCCGAACACGATTACGAATGGGTTGTAAACACGTTGTATCACGAACTGACAAAACGCAGTGTGAAAGTGAGTCTTCCCGACAAGGATTTCATTCCAGGCTTATCCAAAGCGAACGAAATGCTGCGATGCATTGACAATAGTCAAAAAGTAATGTTTGTTGTTTCCGAAATGTTTCTGAAAAGTGGATGGGAGTCCTACGCTGTTCAGATGACAGTTACACATGCTTTCCATAATCATAGAGAAGGATCCATGGTTGTATTGGTGAAAGACGACATCCCTACTATGAGAATGCCTGAAGATTTGAGAAACATATGGTGGACTCTAGGCGTTATAAAGCTGTCTGATTTTGAAAGCAATTTGGGTTGTGTTTGGGATTATATCACTGACCGTTTACATTCAAATTGAGGTATCATTTCAAGACATTTCTTAGAGTACAAAAATGCAAATGTATGTTCTCGATAAACACATTTACATTTTGAAAAAACTTAAAAAGCAAAACTCCTCTTTTTCTCAATCGATATTTTGCTTGTATTTTCTATGTATATGAACTTGACACAAAGAAGAGAGCACATATCTTTTAAACTTTCAGTTCTGAACAGCTATGGACAAGGTAGTGTAGAGTTCATAATGTGCGATAAGACACATGATCGTTATCTTCCCATATTCACTGTGGACCATCGTGACCATGGTGAAAAGATTCAGTAACGCAGTGGTTGTTGAAGCGATCGGTCTATTTGTTTTTCTTTTAAAAAAACATAAATGAGAGATTTCTTTGTCTAAATCATAAGAAACAGAATATGCCCCATACTTTAAATGAAAGTATAGTTACTTTTCTCAAACACTCATGTTTGATATCGAGTACCTAAGAAAATTCGCACGGATGTTTGCTTCATGAGCTGAATTCAAGTTTTGAAATAATTTGAGAAAGAACCATGATAATGTGTCACAAGAATATAAAAAGACATTCAATTTCTTAGTAAATTGGAATTCATAACAGTCTTTATTTTGACGAAATGCTTGAAAATGAAATAACACAGGGTGAAAAGATGGAAGATGTACCATAGCGTTACTAAATATGAAGGCCCCATCTAGAATAGTAGGTCAAACTCAAGGTCAAAGTATGAAATAAAAGATATTGCCATAAGAAATCTATATATACAAAATATGAAATATCTGCCTTGAATAGTTCAGGAGAATATGTCAGATATTTAAAAAGTACAGTACAGGCAACGCTATTATTTTGTACTTAGATTTTTTATGACAAGACCTTGTGTTACAATCGTATTTTATCTTTTGACCTTGACTTACATTCTTTAAAAAACTGACTTAATCAATATTTCCTGAACAAGCTTTCATATTTAGTGTATAGATTCTTGATGGCAAGACATTGATATACTTCGGTGTTTGACCCTGTCACCTTGACCTTGAAGTTTGACGTACTTTTGATTATAAAAAACTTACCCATTCAATATGTACTGAACTATTTAAGATGGAACTTTCATATTCTGTATGTAGATTTCTTAAGACAAGGTCTTCATATCATACATTGATATATGACCTTTTAATTTTGGTCTTAACTAGGACAGCAATATCACGTTAGTCATATTGGTGTTGAGGCACCTCTGTGTTATGTGAATTCATTTTCAATTATCTTGTGATCTTTTCGGGCTAGGTTGGGCCACAATATGGGGTCAACACTTTTCATGGGAATAAAGATTGATAAAAAGATCTTTTTAAAATCACAACAGCAGGGCCAGGGTGTATCAGGTGAGCAATGCGGTCCACGGGCCCCTTGTATTTTTGTGTTTTAATCATAACATCACTGTTGATAGTATAAATACTTTTCAGCAGTGGTTAAAAAAGTACATTAAATTAAAACTATTAAAGAATAAATACTTTACATACAAAAACCATCTTTATTGATTGATTGATTGATTAATGTTTTCCGCCACACTTAATTTTTCAGTTATCTGGTGGCGCCCAGTTTTTATTGGTGGAAGAGAGAACCCAGATACAAGGGAAGAGACCACCGACCTTCCAAAAGTAAACTGGGAAACTTTCTCACTTACCGGCGCGAGCGGGATCCGAACCCGCGCCGACAGAGATGAGAGGCCGTGTGATTTTGAGCGCCATGCTCTAACCACTCGGCCACGGAGGTCCCAAAAACCATCTTGAAATTTATTATGCAATTGATGATAATGAATAATGATAAAATTTAAATAGCACCTTACATAAAACAAATTACTCTAAGGCGCTTCACAACGGTAAGAAGAAGATTGCAACAATAAAACGCAATTAAACGGCAGTATGAGAAAAATCTTCTATCTTTGTTATTATCAAAATAAAACACAATAAAAAGGTGTGTGTGAGAGAGAGAGAGAGAGAGATTGTGTGTGTGTGTGTCAGAATAGGTTACAGAGACAGAGTATCAGAATAGGTTATAGAGATAGTGTCAGAATAGGTTACAGAGACAGGGTGTCAGAATAGGTTACAGAGACAGAGGATCAGAATAGGTTACAGAGACAGAGTATCAGGATAGGTTACAGAGACAGAGTATCAGAATAGGTTATAGAGATAGTGTCAGAATAGGTTACAGAGACAGAGTATCAGAATAGGTTACAGAGATAGAGTGTCAGAATAGGTTACAGAGACAGAGTATCAGAATAGGTTACAGAGACAGAGTATCAGAATAGGTTACAGAGACAGAGTATCAGAATAGGTTATAGAGATAGTGTCAGAATAGGTTACAGAGACAGGGTGTCAGAATAGGTTACAGAGACAGAGTATCAGAATAGGTTACAGAGACAGAGTGTCAGAATAGGTTACAGAGACAGGGTGTCAGAATAGGTTACAGAGACAGAGTATCAGAATAGGTTACAGAGACAGAGTGTCAGAATAGGTTACAGAGACAGAGTGTCAGAATAGGTTACAGAGACAGGGTGTCAGAATAGGTTACAGAGACAGAGTTTCAGAATAGGTTACAGAGACAGAGTGTTAGAATAGGTTACAGAGACAGAGTGTCAGAATAGGTTACAGAGACAGAGTGTCAGAATAGGTTACAGAGACAGTGTCAGAATAGGTTATAAAGACAGGGTGTCAGAATAAGTTACAGAGACAGAGTATCAGGATAGGTTACAGAGACAGAGTATCAGAATAGGTTATAGAGATAGTGTCAGAATAGGTTACAGAGACAGAGTATCAGAATAGGTTACAAATACAGAGTGTCAGAATAGGTTACAGAGACAGAGTATCAGAATAGGTTACAGAGACAGGGTGTCAGAATAGGTTACAGAGACAGGGTGTCAGAATAGGTTACAGAGACAGAGTATCAGAATAGGTTACAGAGACAGAGTATCAGAATAGGTTACAGAGACAGGGTGTCAGAATAGGTTACAGAGACAGGGTGTCAGAATAGGTTACAGAGACAGAGTATCAGAATAGGTTACAGAGACAGGGTGTCAGAATAGGTTACAGAGACAGAGTATCAGAATAGGTTACAGAGACAGAGTATCAGAATAGGTTACAGAGACAGGGTGTCAGAATAGGTTACAGAGACAGAGTGTCAGAATAGGTTACAGAGACAGTGTCAGAATAGGTTATAGAGACAGGGTGTCAGAATAGGTTACAGAGACAGGGTGTCAGAATAGGTTACAGAGACAGAGGATCAGAATAAGTTACAGAGACAGAGTATCAGAATAGGTTACAGAGACAGAGTATCAGAATAGGTTACAGAGACAGGGTGTCAGAATAGGTTACAGAGACAGAGTGTCAGAATAGGTTACAGAGACAGGGTGTCAGAATAGGTTACAGAGACAGGGTATCAGAATAGGTTACAGAGACAGGGTGTCAGAATAGGTTACAGAGACAGAGTGTCAGAATAGGTTACAGAGACAGTGTCAGAATAGGTTACAGAGACAGGGTGTCAGAATAGGTTACAGAGACAGAGTATCAGAATAGGTTACAGAGACAGAGGATCAGAATAAGTTACAGAAACAGAGTATCAGAATAGGTTACAGAGACAGGGTGTCAGAATAAGTTACAGAGACAGAGTATCAGAATAGGTTACAGAGGGCAGAGGATCAGAAGTGATTTTAGAGTAACTTGTCATAAAAATGAGTTGTTAGTTTGCCGTTAACATTTATGTTCAGTATGATATCTAGGTACGAAGCAGATGTGGAAGACTCTCTTGTGTCTTTTATTTCGAGTTCACTGGGATATATCACATTGATATACGGTTTATATGAGCTAGGAAGATTTTTTTAAGTTGAAAAATGGAAATAGACAATTAGAAAAAGAAGACGGAATGCAGGAGAAGATTATGTGTCATGTAAAGGTCAAAATGTTCCTTAAAAACAATCAAACCAATTTCTTGCAAATGTGAGTTTAAATGTTCTCAATTTTTCAATGAAGGGGATCGATATTGATTTTCACAAAATTTTGGCAGTTAGATTATGAAAAGCAGCGAAGTTACATTGAGGAAAACGCAATCAAGACAGTTAAACTTTGGAAGACAACAATGATAGAAGAAGCAGAAATAAAACCGTGTGGTACTTCTTCATAGATCGAGTTAGCAGTCGAGCATAAAGCTAGAAAGCCTTCTGTATACGCTTGGAATATTGGAGAACGCACTTTTCAGTTTACCTTGGGACAACAGGGGAATAAGAGCATGACAGAAAAAATTTCAGGAAGGCAAAGATTTACAGCGAACACAAATATTCTTTTTCAGCTGTAAGTTAACAAAAACGCTCAAAGAGGATATTTATAAAAAGATTTATGTATTGCGAATTAAAATATACGAACTTTATCAGGTGAGAAGCTTAAAAGACGAAATAGAAACAAAGAAATAAATCCATAAAAGATCAGTGGATTACAAAGTGTTTCCAGATACAGAAAAGGAGGTATCAGGCAACCCGAACCACACTTGCTTTATGAATAAAGTATTACTTACTGATATCGTAAAAGATAGTTTTTAGCAACAAAAATCATTGCTTAACGATTAAATCACTATTAATCTATCATATATTGAATTATCCGCCGTTAAGAGAGCGGCCATTGAAGTTTAATCTATGACGTCACATCGTGGGTTCCGATTTATTTCATCAGCAGCACTGTAAACAAGACAAGTCACGATCAGTTAAAGACCCAACTTTAAGTTAAAGACCCAAAAAAAAACATCAGTTAAAGACCCAACTTTAAGTTAAAGACCCAAAAAAAACACCGTACGGTTGCTCCACGGATGACTGAATGTGGGCGGAATGTGTCATTGATCGGGACACAGGTAAAACTTGGGGGCGTTAACTTAAAGTTGGGTCTTTAACGCCCCCAAGTTTTACCTGTGTCCCGATCAATGATAAGCCGCTGGTCAATCAAACTTTTAACAATAGAGCTTAGGTTGATTGACGTTCGCAGAGACCATGGTCTACAGCTACCTGTGAAAGATGTTTTGATAACAATCATGGCTAATGATGACCGGCAGTCTTCAGATCTCGAGGAAAGCCCCAGTATACCTGAGTTTTGATAGCATTGACTCGCACCTAGAATATTTTAATTTCTAACGTCCCCTATACAATGCAATTTATCATCGTATTTTCTCTCTCCATCTTTATACATGTATTATAGATTAAACAATCAGAAATCAAACAATAATAATAAAAAAAAAAAACCACCAAACAAACATAAGTTATTGGAATATTTTCTATTAATGATTTATTGTGGCTTTATATTTATAAAAAACATGAACAATTCTTTATTGGCGCAGCACATCAACATGTATAATGGTTATATTGCCCATGCGTAAAACTGTTACAGTAGTTTAAAAAATGCTTCTGTTTGAGATACCACATGGATTATAAATTACACAATCAGAAATCAAACAACAGTAAAAAAAAAAAAAAAAAAGGCATAAATAAGTTATTGAGATATTTCTATATATAATTTATCACGGTTTTATATTTAGAGAGAGAGAGAGAGAGAGAGTTATTGAGATTTATCATGGTTTTATATTTATAAAGAGAGAGAGAGAGAGAAATGTGTAAAACTGTAGCAATAATATAGATGAAATAATATGGCATGGCAATAGCGTTGCATACGTATGACAATAATTACTCATTTAGTCAATGATTGAGAGTAAGGGAGAGAGAGAGAAAGGGGGGGTAGACTAGCTATGTGTCAACTTCTGTTTGGGATACCATCGTTACACAAACACTACGTCCACAGAAACCCTAAAGAGAGAGAGAGGAGGGGGTGTAGACTTCGTGTCAGCTTCTGTTTGGGATGCCATCGTTACACAAACACTACGTCCACAGAAACCCTAAAGAGGAGGGGGGGGGGGGGGGGAACTTCGTGTCAGCTTCTGTTTGGGATACTACCATTACGCAAACACTACAGCTACAGAAACCCTACAGACGGCCCATATTGAGGGGTATCTTGACCATTCTTCATGGTTTTACATGGGCTAAACCTGTCATTTGCAATACATAAATATGACCAAGTTTGAAGGTTTACGGGAAATAGAAATGCGGTATGCATGTAGGTAGCAATTTTAATTATTTTTTATTTTGCACAAATCAAGACACTAAGCATAATTTGTAATAACCTGAGAAATTTCCTGTGTATATCATAAAAATATACACAACAACCGATCTCTTGGCCAGGTAAATTCCAGGTAAATAACATTGACCATGGATAAGCTCCGCCCACATTCAGTCATCCGTGGAGCAACCGTACGGTGGTTTTTTTTGGGTCTTTAAGTTTGGAGCCGTATATATTTGAGCTCGTTCTTTCGCAAGAGGGAATTGAGAAAAGAAGACGTTCATTCGAGTCGCAGACCAGGCTGACGGTGCACGTTTCTTTATACAAATGTCCCGAACCTCAACTTGTCATTACGCAAATGATGGATCCACAGTTTACATAGCATTTTCTTTTCAGATGACTTGGTTGGGTCATGAATTTCGAAAAAAAAATAATTCACATCTCCCCTCCACATTAGTCAATTCACAGCTTGACTTTCTTTTACCACGATCACCAAATTAAATTACAAAAACTTTAAAAGACAACAAAGAAACAAAACATAAAAAGATAGATGAATTTTAAAAAGGGGGATAAAAAAGACATCCCCCCCCAAAAAAAAACAAGAGGAAAAGAAAACAAGAAAATAAAAGATCATGAATTCCGAGTAACTATCAATCATGATGGAATTAATTACTGATGTATTATGTCACATCGCTCAAATACTTTCTCCAAACAAAATACTAATAATCGGGATCGGGATGCCGTAAATCTTCAATAAATTTAATGTTTTCTGGTCGAAATATCGCTAAAAAGCAAGTACTTTTGACAAATATTGCAATATTATTTAATAATCATGTTTGATTAAGCGGTATACATACAATTAAACACTTAAATTGCATTAGATCTGGAAATTTTACCAAAGTACTCTAAAGTACTCTAGCGTACTTTGTTTACAAACGGATGTAATTTTCAGCGCTAGCACCAAATAGTTCAAAAAACATTTGTACGTATTACACGTTTAAATGCATAATTTCTGTAAAACTGACTTTTCTACCGTCGGTCAATTGAATATGTAAATTGAAAAACAACTAAAATATCACTAGAAATCAACAGCGATATTTCATACATTCAAAAATTCCTACACAGTCAGAATGTCACAGGATCATGATACAATGCAGGTCAAAAACACGGATGTCGCGGACTGAAAGTTCATGACGCTTTAGCGTGGGCCTAGAAAAGTCGGTGTCTTTGAAGTTGCAGTTTCTGTGTATTCTATAACAGTTGCATAGACCTTTCAAATCCAAAGATACATATATATGTGCACATGTCTCCACAATCGGGAATCAATCGATCGGAGATGACAGTAGATCAAACCACACGCCATAAAATTTCAGGTTTGTTTAATACACATTTTCCCGCAGCAGGCGTTAGCTGATTGACAGATAGAGCACGTGTACCTCGCGTGTAACATCAGAAATTAGAAAATCAAATTCAAATATACATGGATATGCACACACGTATCCACAATCGGGAAATCAATCGATCGACCATTATAGTAGCTTCAACTGATTTAAGTGTTAAATACAAATTAAAGCGAACCGAAAATATCATGCATTCAATGTTAGAGTGGCTGTATTCATTTTTCACCTTATTGATAAAACCAAGAAATGTGTTTATGAGCTCAACAGTAAATTCATTTTGATTATTTTAGTGTGCAAACAACAAGTCATGCAGGTCAAGCTTTCAGTTGTAAATGAAATCAAATATTGATTTTTAAAAAACCAAACAAATATTTTGCTGTGTTATTTCAAGAAAATTTGTCATAAAAAGTAAAATCAAACTACACTCCATAGAATTTCCGGGTTTTTAAAATACACATTCCCCGTGGTGGGGGGAAACATGCACTTCAAGATAATATTGCACACTTTAAAATTCCCTACACTGATTTAAAAATATTTCATAAAACTGTAGTAGTTGGGCATTCTGCCACTACTATTGATATGTTCTTTTTACTTCGCGTTGTGTTTTTTTAAATGATGATAGGTGTTATATAAAGTATTCAACCCTTTAGATTTTTCCAGGTAAGTTTGAGTCCGCCTAGAGTGAGGCTAGCAATAAAATAATAAATAAAGTTTTAAACCTTTAATAAAGTTCAACAATTATATGATAAATACCAAAATAATAATCCCGGGGAATGAATGTGGCTTGAGAGAAAAATATAACTAAATAGGAAAAATAAAGAAACAATAATCAAAAATACAGGGTGAGGCAACTCCTGATATTTACCTTGTTGCAAGGAATGGCTCAGCAGAAGCCCCGAGCACGGTTGTGCTCGGGTTTAAATACTATTCTTAACAAAAGAATGAAAGTAAAAGTTACCTGTAATGTGATTTGATAATAAATCTAGAAGTAACCAATGAGAAGTTTTGTAATAAAATACGTTTGAAAATAAAAGATAACTCTCTTCCTGTTTCATGAAATAAACAACTCGAATACGAAGATAGGAATTTACGTAGACAAGTAAGTAGAAAATAGTGAAATGGAGATAATATAGACCGATACTACCACAAAACTATATTTAAATTCTCTATGGCAAATATATAGGGATTTCTGTGACACAAGTAAACTTTATTCTATTCATTACAAAGTAAATAAACCGTGTAACATCGTAATGAAACGCCAAGACGAAGTGATTATTTTAAGAATAAGTATCGGACATTCAAATTTGACTCCTTCTAACCTACTATACAGCCTGAATGTATATCTTGTGACTGTCCATTAACTATACATCATATTCGTTTTTGCAATCAATGCAAAAACGTTTTACAAATATTGACCATCAATATATTATACAGTATTTATAAGAATGCGATTTTTACAGAAAAGGTTGAATACTTTGATATTACAAATGTTGATGTACACGACATGATCTGTATTTTGACCTGTGTATGTATTTCTAATTTTTATGACCTTCGAATGGGACGTTAAAGGGTATCCCGTACCAAGGATCGAATCTCCTCGGCACGCAAAAAATCGTTTTTCTGATTTTCGAAAAAGAGTAGGCTCACTGGGGCCGTTAATAATGAAAGCGCAATTATTTATGTCTACGTACATATACATGCATGTACATGAACGTAGACATAAATAATTGCGCTTTCATTATTATAGACACACACATACATTTATGCACAAGTTTATGACTTTTGAGGATAATTTTCAATTAAAAATTTTTTTAATAATAATTTTCAATCCCAGAAGCATCTGGTGCAAACCTACATAAAATCAACTCCCATCAGTACTTTCAGTACTTTGATTTTAAAAGGTATATTCAGAGCCTTTTCGCGCCGGTATATAGAATGAGGTATGTTAGCGCTCAGTGAAAAATATGCCATCGTGAAGAGCCTCAAGGTATATATCATTTCAAAAACTGAAAGATATTTCTTCTACTTACATATTTTAATTGTATTCACCTTGTTATATACAGTGTTATGTTGACTGCACTTTGTTTAGTTAAATAAGCCTTTGAAAAACAACAAACAAGGTTTTTCGACGACAATGAAAAGGTGAAAATAACTATATGTTCCAAATTCAAAAGGATAGATATAATATTTTAGCAGTTTTCAATATTGTTTAGCCCAAGTTAAACAAAGGTATGTATAATGAGGGACATGGAAACGATTTGAGATGAAAAATTCCAAATTTTATTTTTTTCATTTTTATACGCCCGTCATTAGACGGAACGTATTATGTTATGGCGCTCTCCGTGCGTCTGTCCGACTGGCTGGCTGGTCGTCCGTCCCGGGTCATGTTTTCCGGACCTTTTTCCTAAAGGATGCATGTACAACTTTGAAATTTGGGCACAATATCTCCCTTAAAAATTCTAAGAATGACTTTGCATTTCAGCTGGATTGCTCCATCCTTGACCTACTTTAGGGCTATAAGTAGGTCAAACAGTTTTCCGGACCTTTTCCGTTACAGATATTGCCCTGAAATTTACGCATAAGCTTCCTTTCAGAGGAATACAAGTTCAGTTTGCATTTCAGGTGGATTGGTCTGTCCGTCCGTGACCTACATTAGGACTAAAAGTAGGTCAAATAGTTTTCCGGGCTGTTTTTGATTATGGATACAGATATTGCCCTGATATTTAGTCATTGGCTTCCTCTTGGAGGAATACAAGTTCAGTTTGCAATTCAGCTGGATTGGTCTATCCTTGACCTACTTTTGAGCTATAAATATGTCAAACAATTTTCCAGGCTTTTTCATTACCGATACAGATATTGCCCTGATGTTTAGTCATAGGAATACAAGTTCATTTTAAGGCTTTTCTATTCAGAACGTTTGTTGTGTCAATTCAGAGTGCACAATATACTTCCAGGTTGAATTTCACTGTCCGACAGGTGTATGTTGTACCGTTCGTGGTACTCTTGTTAACTATGGTATTTATGGCACACCAAATTCACAAAAATGAGCTAAACATAGTTTCACAGTTGATAAACTAGGTTTACAAGTCTAAACTATTAGAGGGCGAAGCCCTCTCACGGCCCTTCGGGCCGTGAGAGCGGAGCTCTCCATATAGGTAACACGTATATACATGTTTAAAAGGAAAATATAGGAAAATAATGAAAAATTAAACCATACCTATGGAACTTGAAAAGTTTGGTACCAATGGCGTCGATTCGAATATTAGCGCGTGGACATGTATTCCTCCATTTTGAATCTCGTCTACCCTAGTTCACTTCGTTCTGAGATGTTACATAAAATCAGTAAAAACCTGTAAATCTTATTTTCTTAACCATATATAATCACTCCACGATTAACGCCATGTTTTTTGTTGTGGTTCAAACGCTATGTTTGTAAATTTGCTAAATAACGACGCTGAATATGACGTCACAAAGTACTGTTTACATCGATTGCGTTATATTTCCCGCGTTCAATATATAGGTGGATCAAATGTCCAAAATTAGGATGCTTTGATACAGCTCTGTCCTCGTGCTAACTTCGGATTATTTTTGTCCTGTTTTGGATATAGATACTAATGCCAAAACTTTTTTGCTTCGCCCTCAAAAACGGTCACGCCGTAAAAAATATTATTAACGAATGTAAATGATAGTTTACGGTTTGTAAGATATAGTTTATAGTCATTTAATGCGCCGAATTCACAAAAAAGCAAGGCTCTAAAGGTAACTCGTATGTAAAAGAAAAAAGTCAAATTCAGCAAAAGAAAAAGAAATAATCTCTATATACGTTCACTGAAATTTTCGTGATCCATATGGACGCTGCCATTTATTTTTTTCATTACCTACTTCAACAGTTATTAGTATTTTATTTTGAATGCCAATAATAGAAGACTCTGACGTGCAATTCGTAATTTAAACACTCAATTTGTTCAAAGTGAATAGTATAATTATCATTATAACAGGTTTTAGCAAAAAATTACATATAAAACCGTAATACGACTAAATAGATGAACGAGTTCATGAGTTTCTTTGAATAAGAATGAACGATAAAATTACAGTTACTTTTTTACCATTTTGAATTTATTTGTTAATTTTGTTTAGTTTTATAACGGCCTTTTTCATTGCATACGGAATGTATTATTGTTGTTTATAATTGTTTGCTTTGAAAAAGAGGTAGGACTTCATTTGTCAAACCGGCGTACGCCGAATGCGCCGCTTGACCTTTGGTTACCCGGCTTGTTGCTTCATTTGTCCGGGAAAGGTTCGCCGGCGTACGACGATCTTGCCGGTTTGGAAAGACCGGCGTGGAATTGGCCGATTTTTCAAGAATGGCACAAAGCTCACGGTAAGATGATGTTATGAGATGAAAAAATGTAGATATTTGTTAATAGATCGGCATGTTCATTGATTGAATGCATTGATTAAATAAATGTTCATTCGTAGCTTTAATATAACGTTTAATTCCTCTATACTGCATAACTTTGCTCATATGCGAAGTATACCGAGGTTGCACAATGCATTACTTATCATGCTGGCAGATAAAAAGAAATTGTTAAGAAACTACGAAAAAATCTGTATTTCGTTGTAACAACATGTTCATCCATGTTTGTTTCACGCCGGTTTACTTCATTTGCCAATACACCAGTTTCGAGATAGGAACTCTTCTGTATAGGAGGTGCATTTAGTGGAACTTTGAATGCCTAAGTGGGACAGAGTGGATATGCAGCCAACGAGGAAGACGATGAAATGTATTAAAAGCGGCTTCTCTTTAAATATGTAAATCGAAAGAAATGTTTTACCGAAGAGGAAACATACAAACAATGTCATATTTGCAAGAAATATCTTGGATATGGTACTTATGACCAGCGAAATAACGTGATAGGATAAGAATTCTATGTATTTAATTACTCGCTAAATACTTATCACTTACTTAGTTTGTGTATCAGTCGAATTCGGGTTATCAAACAGCGTATGAGAAACTTACTGAGTACATTCACTTACGCTGTGATGAATATCTGTCCCACTCCCGCGAGTAAACAAATTCTTTCGCGCCTTACTATGTACGAGAGTTATCCAAAGGGAAATAACTCGGACTTATTATATACTTTCAATTTCATCTCTTCTTTTTTCTTTAAAAGTTTGCGGGCATATATCACACGATATATGCCCGGAAACATTCCAGCCCGCAAACATTACGTCACAATCAAATTCCTACGCCGTTAATTTTCAAATTTTTCGTTTTTTTCATTCTTTTACTCAGTTAAACCGATAAAGTTATTGTTAAAAATAAAATTATTGCTAGTTTCTAAATGAAATTGAAAGTATATAATAAAAAGGTTATAGACTTTGTATGGAAAATATGACGACCTCGTTTTTTGTCGCGGACGGACCTCGCAAGCTCGGTCCGTCTACGCGCCAAAAAAACTCGGTCGTCATATTTTCCCATACAAAGTGTATAACCTATAAGTATCTCGAAACCGGCGTAATACGACATACGGCATATGACCGGCGCATTTCGGCGTACGCGGAACTTGAACAAATGAAGTCCGCCCTCTAGAAAAAAGTCGAGGCTAAATGTGACGTCACAATGCACAGTTTACGTCGCCTTGCGTTTTATTTCCCGCGTTCAATGAATAGACGGATCCTGTAAAACTGTTCTCCCCATATAAACCCCTTTAATATTGAGATCTTACTGGGTTTTTAGCGCAAGGAAAATTTCATTTAAAATATTTTTAAATGAATCATAATCTACCGTACTTAACGGAATTATGATTACCACTTGGGACACTCCAATGACCATTACATGCTTCGCTCGGTCCAACGGTCACACCGTATACATATTATTATCAATCAACTATCAGAATGCAGGCATGATATGTCATATCTAAATTAACGAGAAATTGGGGCTAAAATATTCTGATGTATTCTGTTTTTATAAAACAATAAAATAAAAATAAAAAAAAATCTGGGACTGGGACCGAAGGCCGGGTTTTAGTCACGGGACCGAGACCGAAGACCGGGACCGAGACCGGGTTTTAGTCAGTACCTAGTTTATAGTCATTTAAGGCGCCGATTTCACAAAAAAGTGATAAGCACAGTTTTGTAAGATATAGTGTATAGTCATTTAATGCGCCGAATTCACAAAAAAGTGATAAACACAGTTTTGTAAGATATAGTTTATGAGTAAAAATGGCAGTTAGCTATAGTTTACGATCAAAAACTATAATTAACGAATGTTAAACATAGTTTATCTGATAAATATAGTATCACAATTTGTGAAACTAGGATTAACAATTGTGAACTATAGTTAACGAATGTAAATTATAGTTTACAAATGTGAATCTGTATTTATCAGCAAAATCTATTGTTAACGTTTATTTAAAGACAGATAAACTTGGATTAGCATTTGTAAACTATATTTTTTTGTGAAATTTGGCGTGCCATAGGTAATTCTAATAGTCGGCAAAAATTTGAATGCCAGTTATCTAGGTACATGCGAGATACAGAGCTCACAATTCTTTGTTATGTAAACAAGGCTCGTGTCATGTTTTTGTTTACATAATAAAGGTTTCGTTTAAAGCAGATTTTTTTTCTTCAATTTACAAGTTAATTCTGAACACAACTAAGTGTGTTTGTCACATCTCATTTTGTTTTAAACATGCAATTTTCTATTAAGCAGTCTATATGTAAACAAAAACATGGCACAAGCTTTGTTTACATAACCAAGATAACTCAACAACTGTTACAAGCTGTGGTTGACCATTAGAAATACTTTAGTTAAGGACACATCTCATGTTTCAGAGTATACAAAATTATTTGCATTTTGCCTTCCTTATGCTTACAGTAATTAATTCGAATAGTTCGTTCATCGAAATAATGCGATAATTAACCACAATAAGCCCCGATTTCAAAAAGTCTATTGGGTATAGTCACGTGGTACAGTGACGTCATATGCGACCTTCGTCGATCAACTCATCGTGAAAGTGGTGTTAGATATTTTTTCAAACTTGGGTTTTAGGGGCCTAATTTATTCACCATGGACAACATTTATTTCGATGTCATATGTTTTAACCACCAGTGCGTACAAATACCGACCCAACTGTAGCGAGGAAAGCGAGTATTTGCAGAGTAAATAAATTAACATTAAATGTTTACATGGGATCGTTGTCTAAACACTACTTGGTTATATTATTCCTTTAAATATCTGTAATTAGCGTTGTTTGACTTTTTGAATAAACAATGCAATTATAATGATTATTAGCTTTATTTTTTATTCCATGAATTATGATACGATATATATCATTGACAAAATTTCGAAAAATTAATTTCAAATAAAAATGATTAAATTTATAGTGGAAATCACAATACTTTATCAAATAATCAAGCAATTGTATTTATCGTTATTTTTTTTTAATCTACACGTTGTTAGAAAGTGAGAGCACGGCGTTTATAACTTAGGCTAAATACGTACTGCACGTATTGTTGTTACGCTTTCATAAAAAAAAATGATAGCATTATATTTCATTTCAAAGTTAGGAAATACAATATATCATTATTCATAATTGAAAGTTTAACTATTTTTATTTTTAGAATGGTTGTAAATCTACCAGTTGGTAGAAACTGGGAGTATAAGCTATGCCTATTGTGTTATTACAAGGTAAAGGTCAGTTGGTGCGAGTGTGTATTGAATTTGAAGACCAGAACGGAATGCATATGCTGTATGCCTACATGTAACAGTGCCTAGCTTCGATCGGGGGGGGGGGGGGCACTTTATGAGGCAGGGGGTCTGGGGGTGAAGCCCTGGTGGGGGCCCAGGGGGCAAAGCCCCTGGAATCTCCTGGATTTTACAGATTTTATAGGGCTTGAAATATATCTCCTCTTTAGTCTTTTGTACTATTTTCTATCACTTTTTATGAGGTGAAATTAATAAAGTGACGCAAATTTTAATTTTAATCAATAGATTTTGTCATTTATTTCTCCAGGGGTGCAAGAAATTATTGCTTTTCACATTGTTTAGTACATTTTTCTGAACAAGATATCACGATTTGAAAATTTTAGGGGGGGGGGGGGGGCCACTGTCGATAGAATCATTTTCTCGCAGTTTATTTAGGTCTCTGTCCAAATGCGGTTTTTTTTTAAAGTACAGGGACAAATGCTACTGGGATTTCTTATGGCAAAGTCCTTGTGCCGACATAAAAAAAAAAAAAAAATATCCATGTCTTTTCCCTCCTATCTTCCTTCGAAAATTGAACAAATAACTCAGTCTAAATCTTTTTTACTGACAGCCAGTACACCCTTAAACGGCACAAAACACCCTAATGCAGTGTTATTTACAAGCCGTTAATGTGATAATTGGCTCTTTTGTCCATCAAATCTAATCTGTTTATGAAATGGCTAACAACTGTTTTCAAAATTCTCGCTCGAGGTCGCATACATGTATAAAGTAAAATATCAGAGTAAATATGCATATCGCAAGATGTGAATTTGATCGCTTTCAAACTCGAAAACTACGCAAACTATTTCATTTAAAACACATGTAAAGTAGTTAAAATAGGCATGAAAATGAATTAATTTTCCTGAAAAAATTAAAAAGTTTAGAAACATGCGTCGTGTCATTTAAGCATTGTAAACAATAAAAATGGAAAAATAAAATTTGAAAATGTTCAGCTCAATCGTGTCCATGTCCCTTTAATGTGAACAGCAGTACTAGGCCCAAAAGGATAGCAATTATCAACTTGTTTCAGTACTTTCAGTAATCAATGGATTGAAAATAAATTAATATTGTCTTTTAAAGCTAGTTCGCTCTATTAGGGACGTAGATGCAAAGTTTTTATATGCCACTATATGGTCCCTTATCTTTTTATTTTTTTTATTTTTACCGAATAAATATAAGGCAAAGGCATTTCATTTCGTAGAGCAGACGGTTATAGCGCTTCGTAGTACTGGATTTACACTATGCTTGACCTACGACACATATCACGTGACATCAACACTTTGTAAAACTGGATATGGAGGGAAGAGATCGTACTTTATCAACACGATGGAAATGAGGAAGTAAATATTAATTTAACGGAGATAAGATGGACGATGGCTCATGGAGACCAACCGAGGACAATTACGGAGTCGGTGAGTGTATGAAGTTTTTTAGCCTGACAATGTCGTCAAAACTGCATGGTATGTAAACTTGCATCACCGACTGTCAACAAAAAATTGAGGATGTCGCATGTCGCATCCTGTGCGTTTGTAAATAGACTGTCCTCTTGTCATTTATTTTGTTTCATATTTAAAAAATGTTCACTCTGAAAAATTATTTCAGTACCCAGTATAGGCTAATAGAAATTATTGGGAAATATATATATATATATATATATAACAGTATAGGTATATAGCGTTATGTTTACTTAGTTCCTTGTCACTCAACCTCATTTTCATAACATATTAAAGTGTATTCTAGATAATATTGTGGTTGAATTGGTTGATTAGGAGATGGTCCATAGATATTGACCCAGGAATTTAATATAGAATAGAGCTCCAGTAGGAAAGGCGACGCGAGACTAGGAATTGAACCCAGGACCCCTGTATTAAATTCAGGTGCTCAAACCACTGAGACATCCAGTATGATATCCATATAGGCCACCAATTCTACTAAACTAGTAATATTACCAATAAAATCACAGCGACTACACTGGGCACACTAATTCATTACCGATAAAATAGTGCCCAGTCACAGGAAACTTTGTACAGGGCACACTAATTCATTACTGATAAAATAGTGCCCAGTCACAGGAAGTACAGGGCACACTAATTCATTACTGATAAAAATAGTGCAACATTTGTCCCAAATGAATAATATATATACTTCCACACAATTAATATTATTACTGTCAATTATTTCTATATATAGAAAAAATGTGAACTTTCACAATTGCAACACATGTTGAAGGATGTATATATTTCAATATATCGTTGGGAACTTTTAAGTAATGTTAATTTAAAAAAATCTTTTCTGGAAGTTGATAAACTTCTTAAAAAAAGATTTCCTGGAAATTGTAAATGATTGTAAGATTAGTTTGTTTGCTATTGACCATTAGACAAAAAGTAGGGCTCTGAGACTGTACTTAACTGCATAATACAGACACCCAGGTTTGATAGAGAGAAAAATAAAGACATTGAACAGTGATGGATATTTAATGACGGAGTTCCAGAAAAGGTGCGTATCAGCGTAAATACTTGTTAAATTTTACCAAATAAGCATTTAAGTTGAAAATCATGCGCACAATTATGCATTAGTGAATTTAGATTTGCCTTACACCCCCTAAGTAATGCGTACATGTGATACATGTAGTATGATATAAATACGAATTATCTATATTCATATAAATTGAGGTTAGCCCAGGATTTGATCATACATGAAATAGCGCTATGAAATACATTTCGATGACAATCACAATTTTAAAATTTTGGAAGAGTTAACTCAAAACAATTGTATAAGCCTACTTGTTAGCTCACCTGAGCCGAAGGCTCAAGTGAGCTTTTCTGATCACGTTTTGTCCGGCGTCCGTCTGTCTGTAAACTTTTCACATTTTCATCTTCTTCTCATGAACTACTGGGCCAATTTCAACCAAACATGGCCAAAAGCATCCTTAGGTGAAGGGCTTTCAAGTTTGTTCATATAAAGGGCCATGTCCCTTTCAAAGGGGAGATAATCACAAAAATGCAAAAATAGGGTGGGGTCATTTAAAAATCTTCTTCTCAAGAACCACTGAGCCAGAAAAGCTGATTTTTACATGAAAACTTTCTGACATAGTGCAGATTCAAGTTTGTTCAAATCATGGCCCCCGGGGGGTAGGATGGGGCCCCAAGTGGGGGGGGGGGGGTCAAAGTTTTACATACAAATATAGGAAAAAGCTTTAAAAATCTTCTTCTCAAGAACCATTGGGCCAAAGAAGTTGACATTTACATGAAAGCTTTCTGACATAGTGTAGATTCAAGTTTGCAAAGGGTAGTTTGGGCCATAATAGGGAAATCCTTTATATTCTTTTTATTAAAACTCTTCATTGTCATTGGGATTTTTTAATTTATCATTGAGGTATTGAAATTTAATATGTCAGACACTCAGTCACATGATTACGATCCAATACGCAACTTTCGAGATATCAGCTCTTCTGTGATAGAGGTACGTTCAGTGTTCTGTTGAACGCTTGGGTGGGTACAAGATGTGTACATATACTATTAGCTGCAATAATGTAGCCCAATCCAATTTTTTTTTATTCTGACGTTTTCGGGATAGGGCTACAATTCCATAGGATCTCCGTAATGGTGCAAAATAATTTTATGAATAACCGATAATAAACTCTGTGTATTGGTCCCAAATGTTGTTTACACCAAAAGGAGTACCAACTTTGTGCTCGGGCATGTCTAATAAAGGTGTTTTTCATAAAATATAATGTACAGCATGCAAAATTCTTCGTCTGCTCCGCCATGCTTGTTATCGCGAGATCTCGTAGGTGGATCTAATGAAAAGCCTAAACATTGACAATCAGCGCGAAAATGTAGTTACTCGAGCCACTTCGACAAAGGAAAGAAAATCATATTGTTGCAGAAAGAATTTACACTCTGCTGTTCGGTTTTTAACTTGATATTAAATTCAAACCTTCTCAATACCGACGAAATAGCTTTCGCCTCCATACTTGTCCATTGATGTAAATACCACCTTATATGGCATATGCAAATGACTTGTCAACCGGAACTTGAAACTTCAGTACATCAAACATGGCGCATAAATATGAATCGAGAAACTGGGATTTATCGAAATTGTTGAAAACGGTAGAATAGAGCCTCACAAATCTAAAGTTGCAGGTTGTAAATTTATATATTGACTAAGAAACATAGAATATCATTTTATTTACGTAAAGAAAGTCAGGAAATGTTTAGAATGAGCGCAAATGTTGCGGGAGTGAATCACTCCCGCATTTGCACCATTACGGAGATCCTAAGGAGTTGTACCCCTCTCCCTAAAAAAAAAAAAAAAAAAAAAATCAGAGAGGGCTACATTATTGCAGCTAACTAATATTGTGTGACCCTGCAGTTAGGATGGTTGCATGATGTCTGATGATTGGCCTTTAGGCAATATACAAAGGCAGCGATAAGTATTTGTACCCACCGCGTGTGGGCGATAGTATGTTTTGCGTCTCACTGTGTGTAAGAGTTTCACAAAGGAAAAGAACTTTTGGTCAACTCGGAAATTGCGTATTCTGTATTAGTGGCAAAACAGCAAAGATAATCTGTAAATTAACAAAAAACTATTTTGACTTTTTCTGAAAAGCAGAATACTCATTGATTTGAAAATCAGGTGGTAAATACTCTTTGTGATAAAAAATTATCTGGACCTCTGTAATGATATTCATAAAGACAAAATAACTGCATGTAATGGTATAATGACATTACCACATCATTATATAAATATTGCATGTAGTTGAGGGTAACATTGAAAATTTTCACCCCGAGAAAACCATTGTCAACCGAGGCGCAGCCGAGGTTGACAATGGTTTCTCGAGGGGTGAAAATTTCAATGTTAACCTCAACTACATGCAATATTTGTTTTATTATACTGAATGTTATGTAAACTGGAAGGCAGAAAAACTTACGTCTGTTGACATTTGATCAATCACTGTCATGCGATATTTCGTATTTCGATGCGGGTACTCGCGTTTATAACAAACGCTCAAACGACGTCGTCTAGCAATCTACGGCGAACCGTACGCGCATAAATTTGACGCATGTGATAATTTTTTCTAATATCACCCGTTGTCAAGTACTGTTACCCGTTGCTAGATATTATCACCCTGGGGCGCGTGTTTTCTGTTCTGAGAGGGTAACAATATGTTTTTTCAAATGCTTCTCGACCAATCAGGTTCGAGTATTTTACATGAAAGTATAATAAATAATATTATCGCATTATACAATATTATCACATCACATACGAATAACATTTACCACATCAAAGAATGATATTACCACATCATATAATGATATTATCACATCATGTAATGATATCACATCATATAATGACATTATCACATCATGTAATGATATTATCACATCATGTAATGATATTATCACACCATATAATGATATTATCTCATCATGTAATGATATTATCACATCATGTAATGATATTATCACATCATGTAATGATATTATCACACCATATAATGATATTATCACATCATGTAATGATATTATTACACCATGTAATGATATTATCACATCATATTGTATAAATATTGCTTGTATTTGAGGGTAACATTGAAAATTTTCACCCTGAGAAAACCATTGTCAACCGAGGCGTAGCCGAGGTTGACAATGGTTTCTCGAGGGGTGAAAATTTCAATGTTAACCTCAAATACATGCAATATTTGTTTTATTATACTGAATGTTATGTAAACTGGAAAGCAGAAAAACTTACGTCTGTTGACATTTGATCAATCACTGTCGTGCGATATTTCGTATTTCGATGCGGGTACTCGCGTTTATTACAAACGCTCAAACGACGTCGTCTAGCAATCTACGGCGAACCGTACGCGCATAAATTTGACGCATGTGATAATTTTTTATAATATCACCCATTGTCAAGTACTGTTACCCGTTGCTAGATACTATAACCCTGGATCGCATGTTTTCTGTTCTGAGAGGGTAACAATATGTTTTTTCAAATGCTTCTCGACCAATCAGGTTCGAGTATTTTACATGAAAGTATAATAAAATGATATTATCACATCATATAATGATATTATCACATCATGTAATGAGATATTTCCAGATTATGTAATGACTGTTCCTCACCTAATGATAAACAATTGACCCTGAGACCAGTGCTCCCACTGGACCAAAATTCCCTTTCGCCACTTTTTCGGGGTGCAGCGCGGCGCGGCGCAAATAATCTCATGCTTTACAATTATTTCCATCATATTATTTTATTCATTACACTGATTTTAACATTTTGAATCAGTTACATTACTTACAGCTACCATACCTAAACACTTCTTTCTGAAAAAATAAGAAGTTGATTTGTTTGATAAATTCTATTATAGAAATAAAAAATCAGATAATAAATCATATAAATATAAACTTCATGATGCTACACCCCTTAGTGAAAATATTGTGTACATTGCTCGAAATGCAGATGTCACAAATCATCAAGCCCAATTTAGAGTCATATCTCAACCATTCCCTATTAAATTTCCGTTTTGATATGGAAGATATTGCAATTTGGACAGAATCAGATGTTTGAGCAGGTGGGGTTGACTGTAAAGCCAAACATAGATTTTTTAAAATTTTAGACTGACTATAGGGTCAGGAGCTACAAGTTTAGTGTCAAAATAGAATGGGGTGCATACCGGTAGTCTTATTAGATTAGCATTTTCATACTGTTGCGCACCAAACTTCAAAGAAAATTATTTATCAAAATTGCTATGTCCCTATCAATGGTGACTGACAGCATTGTTTATGAAATATTCGAACTAAAATCAAACACATCAAAATCAAAATCTTGTAATCAACGAGCTTGGCCAATTTAATTACCGGTCGGTTCTGTGGTTAATTCATTATAGGAGATGGTGGATAATTTTTTTCTGGATTGGATAAGTTTTCCCTGGATTTTTATTTTGATTTCATTGATAAAACTTCAGACTCATATGTGCTTAAACCATACATGTATGAAGTGTTTCTATTCAGTCGTAGTATCTGAACCAGTCAGCTGACATTGTAGCAGTGTATTCTACTCGTTAATTTATCCTATATTAATGTATTCAACTGAATGCAGTAAGGGACGTTGCAGCAGTGTATTCTGCTCGTTAATTTATCCTATATAAATGTATATGACTGCATGGAGTAAGGGACATTCAGCAGTCTATTCTGCTTGTTAATTTAATTTATCCCATATAAATGTATACGACTGAATGCAGTAAGGGACATTGCAGCAGTGTATTCTGCTCGTTAATTTATCCTATATAAATGTATACGACTGAATGCAGTAAGGGACATTGCAGCAGTCTATTCTGCTCGTTAATTTAATTTATCCCATATAAATGTATACGACTGAATGCAGTAAGGGACATTGCAGCAGTCTATTCTGCTCGTTAATTTATCCTATATAAATGTATACGACTGAATGCAGTAAGGGACATTGCAGCAGTGTATTCTGCTCGTTAATTTATCCTATATAAATGTATACGACTGAATGCAGTAAGGGACATTGCAGCAGTCTATTCTGCTCGTTAATTTAATTTATCCCATATAAATGTATACGACTGAATGCAGTAAGGGACATTGCAGCAGTCTATTCTGCTCGTTAATTTATCCTATATAAATGTATACGACTGAATGCAGTAAGGGACATTGCAGCAGTCTATTCTGCTTGTTAATTTATCCTATATAAATGTATACGACTGAATGCAGTAAGGGACATTGTAGCAGTCTATTCTGCTCGTTAATTTATCCTATATAAATGTATACGACTGAATGCAGTAAGGGACGTTGTAGCAGTCTATTCTGCTCGTTAATTTATCCTATATAAATGTATACGACTGAATGCAGTAAGGGACATTGCAGCAGTCTATTCTGCTCGTTAATTTATCCTATATAAATGTATACGACTGAATGCAGTAAGGGACATTGCAGCAGTCTATTCTGCTCGTTAATTTATCCTATATAAATGTATACGACTGAATGCAGTAAGGGACATTGCAGCAGTCTATTCTGCTCGTTAATTTATCCTATATAAATGTATACGACTGAATGCAGTAAGGGACATTGCAGCAGTCTATTCTGCTCGTTAATTTATCCTATATAAATGTATACGACTGAATGCAGTAAGGGACGTTGTAGCAGTCTATTCTGCTCGTTAATTTATCCTATATAAATGTATACGACTGAATGCAGTAAGGGACATTGCAGCAGTCTATTCTGCTCGTTAATTTATCCTATATAAATGTATACGACTGAATGCAGTAAGGGACGTTGCAGCAGTCTATTCTGCTCGTTAATTTATCCTATATAAATGTATACGACTGAATGCAGTAAGGGACGTTGTAGCAGTCTATTCTGCTTGTTAATTTATCCTATATAAATGTATACGACTGAATGCAGTAAGGGACGTTGTAGCAGTCTATTCTGCTCGTTAATTTATCCTATATAAATGTATACGACTGAATGCAGTAAGGGACGTTGCAGCAGGAAGAGGAAGGTGAGATAAATGAGCTAAGTGGTTATATAGACGGCCCACAATACACCGACAGAAATCAAATGTGTAAGTGAATGGGATGGAATTTGATGGCCAGGAAATAAAAATTATACTCTTGAACAATATAAAAGGTCTATTCTATTGATGGGGTTTATATTTAGTACATAAATTAGTATGTGTTTGTTTGATAGAAAATCGGATCATTATTGGAAATAATCAAAATACTATAGAAGGGAGAATAGGCAGTTTGTGTATAGAAATTGAACCTCATTCACGTTTTATTATTTATTTTCAGTTTTTAATTGTACATTGATCTTCTCTATTCAGGCCACACTACGTCATTTATTTACCAAAATATTTTAAACATTGCTGTCCATGCCACCCAATTGTAATTTCTTTCTTTCTTTATTGACATAGATATATTTTTAAATTCTCAAGGACCCCATTGGAAATAAGCTGCAATAATATTTTTGCTTTAAGGTAGTACTCTACATCGTCACAATGGCTGACTTCCTTTAAAAACATGGATGAAAAAATCGATATCAGCAATATTTGACTTTTCCTTATCCATTTAAATACATATATAGCCAAGTAGCTCAGTAGGTTAGAATACCGACTGCTGAATTGTAGGTAGCAGGTTCAAGTCCAGCAGGGGTTTTAAATTTTTTTTCAGATTACCTTCTACTAAAACTGTATTTTTTGACAAAATAACGTAAATTTGAAAATTTTTAACTTTAAAATATTGTTGTACATATCCTCCACTTTTCATCTACATCAAATTTCTCTGGTGTAGCATACCTCCTTAATGGGTCATCCTAGGTAGACTGTGATATATGTACATAATGCAGCAGTGATCATATAATATCTTGTATGTGATGACAATACTGTGATAAATGACTGCATGTGATAACATCTGGTATGCTAAGTTTTATACAATTGACATGTGTATTTATTTATTTTCTGATGATGTTTATACAAAATGATTGTTTTGCCTGAATAAAAATACTACTATTATACATGTAGTATAATCAATTAAATTGATATTGGTCAAATATTCATCTTTTAAATATCAAAAAAGTATTCTTGGTTATAGGGCTAATGAATATATTATACCACTTTAAATTTAAAATCACATATATATTAATGTTACTCTCTTTATTGCTTTTAAAAGACATGTGTCTTATTACATCAGTTACAATATGTATACATAAAACGGCATTGTATATAGCGATGTACAAATTCAAGCAAGCAACGGAGAAGAACTTTTCAACGAGTTAGGTTTTCTCGCAACTTCAGTGCAAGACATAGATATTTCCCTAAATTACAAAGTGTATGCATATAGATTGTGACTTTTTTCCTCTGACTTTGTTTTGTTGACTTTTCCCCCTGCAATCTCTCGTACTGGAAACTCGCGAATATTCCATTTAAAATTTCAGTCCCAAGCATAATATTTACCTGATTTATATCGCAATCCGGCAAATTTTCCACTCTGTTAAACGTAATGGTATACCAAGTGGGAGATTTCATATCTGAATTACCCCGCACATATCAAAGTCTGTCGAAATTCACACCTTCGGAAACAACAGTCGTGATTCCCTGATCCTTGATTTTGTTAAATAAATAACAACTCGGGTTTTGGTAATTAACCTCACACGACGCTGCATGTTAATTACACGTTAACCAATTGATAACTTGGGTATAATAATTGATTCAGAGTGCTGATTAAACAAGATCACCGCCGAACTATTACCTTTGCATTTTAAAACGAAATTGTTAAGGGCGATAATTTCCAGAATAGTCATGCTCGAGTGAAATCGAAAGTAGAAATCGCGTTATAATCGAAAAAATGTACAGTCGTTTCATAAAGGTGAAATTACATGAAAAGGTTGTAAAACTCATGATTGTTGGTTGCGTTAAACAGGTGGTCGTTTAGGACAGGTACAATAGGTTGGGTAACGCCTTGGAGGGGAAAGTTTTACGGTAACATTGAGTTATCTGCCCATTTATCAATCTTTTTTCCATACTTAATGTAGGGTGGCTCCGCTTTTCTTCTTCTTTTGTAATAAAAGAAACGCTGCGTGAACGTGATACGTTTTCATTTTTATCATAATTCACAGGCAACCATGTTTTTTTTTTAACCTGGAAGACAACCACCCATACAAATATATTTTCCTAAATCACCCCCACCCATCCAAAAAAATATCGGCTGCCGTCCCTCCCCCCATACAATTTTTGCTGGAATAGCCCTAATATGAAATAATGGATTTGATTGCATTGTTTTATTTCTAAAATTTCATATCTAGTAATTTTGGCATCAGGAATACTCAGCAGATTTTTCTCAAAAAGCACTTTGAAATTTTAGGGTTTTATTTTAATTTTGGCACTATTTCATTTAACAAGTATATCATTTAGATGAATAGAAATTGTCTCCATTTACCAAAAAAAGCCAACAATTTCAGCCCGAATCTCTCGATGCATTTGTCATCTTTATCACCACATGGCTTTGTTATCCAATCTGAATTTTTTTTTTGGATAATTAAAACTCAGTTCTACAAGGTGATCGAAGGAATTAAGGAATGCATATTTGTAAAGTTACACACAAACAGAGTTGATAATTGAAATTGGAGGACTTTTTTGCTACAGACTGGGAGCAATAATTGGGACATTACGAGTGTATGCAGAGTCGTGTAATGGGATTGCTTAAATTAGATGATCTATTGCAGGCAATAATCAAAGTACATGTGTACATGTGGGGCCAATATAAGTTTTTGAGTGACATCTGTATCTGGCCATTACTTCCTATATCATTCAGCAAAATATGAGGACTGGAATAAAAAGGGATTGATGGCATTTATCTGTATTTAGCATTCACATATGAAAGTACACAGTATTTCAAATGCATGTTGTATTTATTTGTATATCTTTACTCAATATTTCAATTTTTGTCATGACAGTTGGTCTGTGATATATACTTAACTTTTGTATGTAGGCAAATATATTAAGATAATACTAATAAATAAACAAGAAAAGTTCAAGTCACATTACATGTATCAACCCTGGTTTCTCAAGAACACCGAACGAATGAATAAAATGGCATGTGTAGAAGTGCTGGTGTGGTACTGGGAACATTACAAATGTACCATTTATACAAGAAGTTCGATTTTATGATGTAATGATGGATTGGGGGAAGGTTTAAACCTGGTTACAGTGACATGCAAGCAAATATCTACAGGTATGGAAAAACATATTCTCTATTCATGTGCGGAGAAGTTTGTTTGAATTGGAAATTAACAGCTGGGCTATTTTATGTTAAAAATACTTTTCCTAGTCATTGCCATTTTTTTTTTTGATTCCTTCTACAGAATGACTTTCAATTATAATAAATTGTCAATTTTAACAAAAGTCATGGTGATTCATCTTCTGCATGACCTTGATCCACTCACAGTGTGTGTGTGTGTGTGTGGGGGGGGGGGGGGGGGGGTGTTGAGATTTACACTCTTAAGAGAATCCCTGTATGAATGAATGAACATTGTGGGCCATGAGTCTCTTGCCAGTTTTAACATATGTTGTAATTTGTCTTACTAATGATATTTGAATGTCTCAGGATAGTGCTCTGATTGTGTAATATTTAACCCCCTCCCCCTTTATTGGCAACCTTACTTGATAATGTGATGTTTTAAATGGGGATATCATGGTAAGTGCATGTGCATACTACACCTCATAGAAAAAGATTAGCTAAATTATAATCAATGTTTAATTACCAATCAAAGTAATTCCATCTGTTGAATATGGAATAACTGAGTACAATTCAATTTTAGACGTCTATGTATTGTCTACATTGTGTTTAACTTCACATCTAATTTAAATATTCACCTCTAAATGGCAAAAAAAACACAACCAAAACAGCACTTCCTTCTCTTCACTTATGTGTTTTTAATGGTTCAATCCTAATAATGGTTGACTTTGAAATTTATTAAGTAGACAATTAAATTAATGCAATGTGGTGAAATATCATGAAACATATGTTTTAATTCTTCAAGAGTATATTTTTATAGGAAATTTTGTTAATGTTGAATTAGAGATAACTTGAGTTTTTAAAGTTTATGTTGAAACATAACTATGTAACTAAATGTAAGATACTTCAAACTAACCATAACAGAACTTAAGGATTGAATATTACGCAGGCCACTGATCATGTGAATATTGAAATATATGTCAGAAACTCAACGTCTTAATATTGGCTGTCATCACTAGCAGGTCATATCTTAGCTTACTAAACTATGTTAAGTCTGGTAGCAGGCTATGATGTTAAGGCTGTTGGGTACATTGTGATGTCATAGTGATAAGGCTCTCAAACCCAAGCAAATGAGAAAATCACCGAGGCATGATTTTGGGGATTTTAATTTTTTTCCCCCGAAAATCTCCACGAACTTGTTTTTTAGATTTAAAAAGATATGTTCAGAATAAATTTGATTTTTCTTTGTGATTCTTAAATATTGATAAGCATTGAAAGTACATTTCTAGTATATGATATGATGTAAAAGACAGTTATAGTTCTGAAAGATGACATGCAAAGTTAGATGTCGCTAAGTTTAATGTTGACGTAAGCTTGAATATTTCATATTCCTAATGACTTGATACATATCTCTGCTAAATTTGGCATAAAGTGTAAAACATTTAGATATGATCTTTTTTAATGCTATTGATACTAAATTGAAAGTAAATGGATATTTAGAAAGAGCAGATAGCCCGGGCTGTACCAATCTTGTAAATTTCATGATCCCAGGCATAGGGATTTTGGTACCAGGGTGGGGCCAAAATGGTCATGGTGTTTAAATGTGTGTATATAAACAATTGCCTGATAACTTAACTGGATACCCTTCCAATTCTTTTCAAATTTGGTATGAAGCATCTCTGGGACAAAGGAGATATAAATTTCAGGACTCCTTCACCCCTAAGGCCTTTATACAGGTTGGGCAAAAATTGACCAATTTTCAAAAATCTTATCTGTAAGATCAAAAGTAAAAAATTGATTTGTTTGATGTACTCCGACCGACCCATCAAATTTGCTCCTACCCGATCATTTTTTCCCCAGCAATTTAAGATTTAATAAAAAAAATTTTGGTTCCCTTGAAAAATAGAAAATTCTCCTTATTTTAAAAGAAAATGTTACAAATTTTCATGACGTTAAAAAAAACCCCTACATATCAACCCACCTTGAAAAATGTGGGTCCGGAGTACATCAAACAAAAATATTTTTAACGATGGCCTATGAAAAACTAAATGCATACTATTAGTCATGTAGAACAGGAAGGCCTCTATCAGGTTTGTGGTATATATAATATTTATGTGTATAAATCATTTAGATAACATCTTCTTTGATGCTATTAATACTAAATTGAATCGGAATTATATTTAGGAGAGGTAGCCCTGTACCAATATGTTACACCCCTAATCATCGCCTGTCTCAAATCGTCACAGCGACGATTGATTTGGGATGGGCGACGATTTGGGGTTTCTTATGTATTAACACCCCAAATTGTCATCCCCCTTGCTGCAACTATTTGGAAACCTCATTTACATACAAACTGGCCCTGTTTGTTAACTCCTTCTCCTCTCCTACTCTTTCTTCTTCTTTTTGTTCTTCTTTTGGGGTCAAGCTATGACTGCAAAAGGTTCTCTGGACCCTATAAGCAAGACATTTTAATCTTCTACTTCGTCTTTTACTTGTTCTGTAGTATAATTTTTTAAAATTTAAAGACATTTATTATGATCACAGTATTTGTTACTATTGTTTTGGTTGGTAGTGGTGTTGTTACTATTGAAAGAGTTAATTGTGTTTGTTTTTGGTGGTGGTTGTGGTGTCATTGTTGTCTATATATATGAATTTTTTTCATCCAGTCCTTCAGAGAGAGAGAGAGAGAGAGAGAGAGAGAGAGAGCTGGTCTGACAATAAATCATTTTGCCTTTTGTTGTAGGGTCATTCTGCTGATCATGGGATTGTTAGGTCTTGTGCACTGCAGATTTGTTAGTGACCTTGCGAGATTATATTAGATTACACCTGTTAGACGCCATTTGGACACTCTTCCGCCGTTTGGACACTCGTGGAAACCTTTAGATAGAAACACCCACTCTTCCTTTTTATTTTTCAATATTTTGTTTGTTTAACTCATTTCTCTCTCTCTCTCTCAACACCCACCCTTCCTCTTTATTTTTCAATCTCACTCTCTCTTTCTTTTTAAATAAGTAAATGAACAAACAAATAAATAAATGAAACTTATGTGCTTATATAGTTCCATATAAGCTACATACAAAATTTAAGGTCAGTTGGTTCACATACCAGAGTGACAGTCGAAAATAGTTCGTCATGATTACAGCTCGATCGTGGCGCTTTGAGCTCGCGATCAAGAGATTTCTTGTTACGGGAAGCACATGCCAGGAACTCTCACAAACATCAGAAATATTGCAGAGTTGCTGAAAAATGTGCACAGCTCGCAGCGCTTTCAGCTCTCATTCCAGAATTCTAATTTTTGGGGAGACAATTTGTCAGAGATCACTTGTAATCTACATACATATTTCAGCCCAATAGCTTGAATAGGTCGACAAACACCAGAGATATGAGTGACAGACAGACAAACAGACCAAGTGAAACCTATGTATCCCCCCCCCCTCCATATAAGAGGAGGTACAATAAAATAACTTCTGTGTAATCTATCCTAAAAACGTCAATAAAATAGTGACGATTTAGGATGGGCGACGATTTGGGGTGTACTATATAGTACATCCCAAATCGTCGCCCCTAATGATAGTGAAATCTTGTCCCAAATCGCCGGTGACGATTTGGGATGTAACAAGGAGAGGTGCCCTGTATCAAAATTGTGAATTTCGCAACCCCAGGGTTCTGACTCTAGGGCAGGTTCAAAATAGTCATATGATATGAACGTAACATACATTATGAAAATATTTTCATCAGTATGGGCACTTTGAGGGCTTTTGTGTTTTAAGAATACATCTTGTTTTATACTTAAAATGATGAATTCGAATTTAGCTTAGATATGCAGAACAGGAAGGTGACCAAGAAGGTCTATGGGCTTTATAGTATCATGCAGCAAAATTAAAGAAGTCTTTTAAATGATAAAGATGATTTTTGCCCAACTCTGGTATCAAAACCTCTACCCCTGTGATCAATTTACAATTTTGGTAAAGGGCTATCTGCTCCTTCTAAATGTCTATTTAGTTTCAATTTTGAATACATGTAGTGTAGTCAGGTCTGTTCGTCACAACATTACAAATTTCACTGTGTATTTAATTTAGTGGAAGAATGTTGAAACTGCAGATGGAGTGAAATTATTCAAATTAAAACGATCATGATGTTTTGCATGGTGTTTAAGAAAGGCCAGTGCTTGTGGACTCTCACCAAAGGTCACTTGTAGCATATAAACACTACAAAGTTAGTTACGTAGTGATTCAATCAACATTATTGTGTGTGAGCTTTGTGCAGGGGCAGGCAGACTGAAGCAGAGTATGCGTTCATCACATCTATAGAAATATATGAAATATTTTGATAATGAAAGAAATATTTGTTGAAGTAATCAAAATATGAGATTGTTTCCTCAAAATAGAAATTTTCTGGAGACAGAAATTAATTGTTGGCTGGAGACAATTATCTTTGCTTGAATTGTAAATCTAAATACCATATTGAAGTTCTTGCAGAAATTTAAGTTCTGAAAAACTTTGATGTACATGTGTGATACAGTTTGAGACTGTACAGTGTTGATGTGGGAATGATGAAGTGTTTGGAGTAGGATAATATAGTGTGTATAGATGATACTTAAGTACTTCATTCAGCATTAGCAGTGTGTTTCCTTGTATGTTTCTTAATGATATATATGAAAAAGTCTCTGTTTTGGAAGTAAAATATAGAAAAAACTCTAAACACTTTGTAGAAATATTTCGACCGTGTTACCGGTCTTCTTCAGTCGATCGTGTTTATCTCTCATAGCAACGTAACGCATGACTACATACATGAAATTACTATTACGTCACAGTAAGTATTATAAACGTCAAAGTTGATATTGCGCGAAAAACATTTGAGAAAGGTATTAAGAGTCTAATAATAAAATGAACAATACTCACCCAACCTCGTGGACACATCCTAAAATATGATTATATGCATACAATTAAATATTTGGTATTATATAGATATAAACACGACTGAAGAAGACCGGTAACTCTGTCGAAATATTTCTACAAAGTGTTTAGAGTTTTTTCTATATATATATATATATATATATATACACACACACACACACATACAAAGCACTAAAATGACCAATGACACGAACAACCAGATATCGCTACTCCCAAAGACTATGAAATCTAGAAAACATTTCCTAGCTGTTCTGAATATCTAAGCTAAAAAATCTGGTTGTTCGTGTACGTCATTGGTCATTTTAGTGCTTTGTTTAAATTTTTGTATTTGACCTTGTATATCCATGTTGTGGATCCAACATTTTTAGGTATCGGGTGTTGTTGGACTTGGTGCTTTTATATTTTTATATATATATATATATATATATATATATATATATTTTTACTGAGACTATTTCAATTTTGGATATATATATATATAGGCTTATATTTGTGTGAACTTTGTGTTTAAAAGAGGAAGAGAGCAACATATTACTCTCTGTATGAAGATTTTTTAATGCTCACTTAAAGTTGAATACTTGAATACTATGTACATGTTCTAATACTACTAATTAGGAAGTAAATTTATATAGAAAATATAAAGTGTATCTGAACTAAAACTAAAGTATATGATAATTTAATAAACTTAATTCCCTAAAGATTACATGTATATATCTGGTTGTGCAACATTCAATATTTCTGTAATAACAATCATTCTTGAGTTTCTGTAATTAAATGAAAGTTATATTTCAATTTTGTTCAAGACAGGAAAGGTGAAGATAATGAGCAGTGATCAATCTCATAAATCCCATAAGCAGTACAAAATAGATAGTTGGGCAAACATGGACCCCTGGACACACCAGAGATGGGATCGGGTGTCTAGGAGGAGTAAGCATCCCCTGTCTCATGAGACCAAGACTTGGCTTTAATAGAGGCTATAGATTTAAACTTTTAGTATCCCAGGTTATGAGTATCTTTGTTTGAGCAACGTGACTTAAGTGAGCGATAAGGTCCATGGACCTCTCGTTCTTAATCAGTATGTATCCATACAGAGTTACTACATACATATGTATCTTATCGTACACTGCAACTAATATCAAGAAATTCACACAAAATTCTCATGTTTGTAACTGGAAATCTTATACTTCATTTATGTACAGATGCATGTGACAAATAGTATGACAATTAAACATTGTTTTAATATACAGAACAATATATTTGCAGCCATCAGTAGTTTCAGAAGTAAGGTGGAGAGGGGCCTGAATTTGACAGTAGGTGAAACAGTACACATTTTGGAGGAATATGGGGGACCCAATGGTGAGTGCAAATTGATAAACATGTTTTATGAGGTATTTAATCAGCATGTATAAGGGACCCAGTACCCATTAAGTACAGGTTCAGGGGTGAGTGCAGGAGGTTAGGGATATACGTAAGGAGGACCCAGTACTACTGTCCCTGAAATATTCTTCTTTCCCACTTGAATGGTGAGCGAACGGTGAACGCATGGTGAACACAACTTGGTGAGCGAACACAGAGCGCAAAGTGAACGGTGAACGAATGCTGAGCGCACGCTGAATGCAAAATGATCTATTTACTCAGAATGTTTCAGATTTTTCCCTGGGATTTTACTTATTTCATAATCAAGTAATGAAATACATTTACATGTATATTTCATCAATTAATAAAAAATTAAATAAACCGGAATCGTGATACAGCATATTTTACAGTTCTGGATATATTCAATGTAA
Organism: Ostrea edulis; assembly: GCF_947568905.1. Classification (NCBI taxonomy): domain Eukaryota; kingdom Metazoa; phylum Mollusca; class Bivalvia; order Ostreida; family Ostreidae; genus Ostrea; species Ostrea edulis. The sequence continues at coordinate 58,897,735 of NC_079170.1, read as the reverse complement.
TATATTTTGTACAAGTACCGAGTATACATGAATATATTTCATGAAATTATCGCAAATTGTACATTAATACACGCAACAGTCATACACAAACAAAAGCAAATTTCGTATGCATGTACATACATTGTGTATACCATTACATGTACAGATACATTTAATGCATGGGTATAATATATAAACAATGCATGTGAAAAGGAAAACACTATAGTCTACATGTGTAGTGACATCCAGAATTAACAGGTGTTCATGTATGGCTTCAAACTTTACGAGCTTGATCGTTTGGGATACCTGTAATTAACAAACACCCCCCCCCCCCCCCCCCCCCACACACACACACACACACACACACCCGAAAGGAGTCAAGATAGATGCAGTAAACAAACAATACGGACGGTATAACCCTGTGTGAACACCTCAACACTCCTAACAGTATTAAATATTCCTACTTACATTTTGTGTCATTCATTGGTCACAGCTACATCCACCCGAGGAAATAATCAGTACAAAACTTTCTATTTTTATTATTGATGTGACCATATATTGCAGTTAGATCGTGCAATATTTGTATATATTTGATGTAGATAAAACTGTTTATTATACTGAACTAACCGTAGAATGTTTAAAGGCTAATGCAGAAACGTACCAGATAAACAATTACGTCTTTGCATGAAGGACAAATGTTACAAAAGTTTTAAATTTGGCAAGAGCAGTAAATATCAGTTTATTGACAATGTCTTTCATAAATATAGGAGTAAAAATAGCTATATCAGTTTGACATTCTGACACGTACATACGGTACAATATACATTATGTAGCATCGTTTGTTTGTTTTTTATTTTTCAAAGTAGGGGAGGGGGGTGACTTGTTTAAAACTCTTGTCAAGCAATGCAAAATAGTTATAATGATTTGTGCCCGAACTTGACTGTAAATGCTAAATCGTGAACACAGGGGAAGAGGTTTTCATTACTTGAAACTGCCTTATTTTTTGTACTTGGATTAAATTCATAACGACGAGTTCTTATAATCGTCTCTCGATCATTTAAAATTGTTTTTAACAAAATCTCAAATGAACCTTTCGGCATTCACAGTGGATAATCCTGACATTTTGTACTTCAAAATTAAATTTCTGATATAGTAAGAAATTATCCTTCCACTCTTGCGCACACGTTCAATTTTCATTTTCTCCTTGCTACCAAGATTGGTCCTTTCACTTTGGTGTTCCGAATGACAATGAAAAGACTGAACGATGAATGAACGGTGAATGCACGCTGAGCGCAAAACTGAACAGAGAGCTCACTGTGAACGCACGGTGAGCGAACGGAAAAATGATAAAGTAGAACGTTTCAGGGACTGTACCTGTGAATACAGAAGGTTAGGGTATACGTAAGGAGGACCCAGTACTACCTGTGAATATAGAAGGTTAGGGTATACATAACGGGTGGGGTACTACCTGTGAATACCAGAACGTATGGCTTGAAACTAACTTTTTATGTCACCTGTCCAGTCGGACTGATAGGGTATATTTTCAACCAGTGTGCAAAAAAATTGACAAGTCCACCAGAGTTTTCCAGATATAATAAAACATATTTCGTTAATGGCATTATAATGAAATAATGGATTGATTGATTGTTTTAATGTTTTTCGCCACATTCAACAATTTTTCAGTTATATAGTGGCGCACAGTTTTGTTGGTGGAAGAGAGAACCCAGATACAATGTAACTGGGAAGAGACCACCGACCCTCCGAAAGCAAACTGGGAAACTTTCTCACTTACCGGTGCGAGTGGGATTCGAACCCACGCTGGCATTTAACTCTATATGCCTCAGAAAATATTGTATCACTTATATATTAATTCGTTACTAGCTTGAAAATATGAATGTATATTTAATTGCTGTGATAAGATGTAGAAATTCATTTCAAAATAAAGGATTATCTCCCTCATGCATAGCTCTGATCCTCAGACGAATTTGGCTCCAGTCTTTGGCACTCTGTTTTTCCTTTTAGCTCTTACAAGTTTATTGTTATTTCGGATTTCCAAAATTTCGATTTGAACATCACTGAAGAGACATATATACCGTATAAGTTTTGCATTATATATAATATTTTTATTATGCCCCCCCCCCCCCCCCCTTTCAAAGAAGAGGGGCATATTGGTTTGCACCTGTCGGTCGGTCGTTAGACCACATGTTGTCCGCTCAATATCTTGAGAACCATTCACTTGATGATAATGATATTTCATATGTGGGTTGGTTCTGAGTAGAAGAGGACCCCTAATGTTTTTCAGGTCAAAGGTTAAGGGTCAATCTAGTTTGGACATAGGAATATAATGTCCGCTCAATATCTTGAGAACCCTTTGCTTGAAAGACATCAAACTTGGCACACTGATACATCCTAAGGAGTAGATGACCCCTAGTGATTTTGAGGTCATATGGTCCAAGGTCAAGGTCAAACTGGGCATAGGAATATACTGACCATTCAATATCTAGAGAACCCTTTGCTTGACAGGCATCAAACTTGGTACACCAGTACATCTTCAGAAGAAGATGACCCCTATTGATTTTGAGGTCACATGGTCAAAGGTCAAGGGTCAAACTGGACATTGGAATATACTCTCTGTTTAATATCTTGAGAACCCATTGCTTGACAGACATCAAACTTGGTACACTGGTACATCTTCAGAAGAAGATGACCCCTATTGATTTTGAGGTCACATGGCCAAAGGCAAGGGTCGAACTAGACATAGGAATATACTGTCCGTTCAATATCTTGAGAACCCTTTGCTTGACAGACATCAAACTTGGTACACTGGTACATCTTCAGGAGAAGATGATCCCTATTGATTTTGAGGTCACATGTTTAAAGGTCAAGGGTCAAACTGGACATAGGAATATACTGTCCGTTCAATATCATGAGAACCCTTTGCTTGACAGACATCAAACTTGGTACACTGGTACATCTTCAGAAGAAGACGATCCTTATTGATTTTGAGGTCACATGGTCAAAGGTCAAGAGTCAACCTGGACATTGGAATATACTGTCTGTTCAATATCTTGAGAACCCTTTGCTTGACAGACATCAAACTTAGTACAGTGGTGTATATTCAGGAGAAGATGACTCCTATTGATTTTGAGGTCATATGGTCAAAGGTCAAGGGTCAAACTGGACATAGTAATACAGTGGAGCCTCGGTAATCCGGACGCCATTAATCCGGACGCTTCACCTTCCGGACGATTTTTCTAGGGAACAGAATTTTTATTCATTATTTTGCATCATTAATCCGGAAATTCGCGTTCCGGATCTGGACGGTCACTTTTTACTACAAAACGTTATAATGCAATGAAAATTGTACCGTTAATCCGGACGGTAATTTTGTTTAGGGAAGGTCTGTGTCGGACAATTTTAGCAAGGCGTAAATTATAAAGAAAACAAGCCAAACTGTCTAATTGAAGCGATTACCTGTACCCTGTCAACACCTCCCTCCAATTAGGTGGTGTATGATGATAAGTCCGTTAGATAGCACGTGCCGATCGAGACATTGTATTGCCAATTTTCACACATGAGATCTTTATTGGGTGTAGTGTTGAATTTTGTAAATAAATCTGTAGCATATTACTAGTATTTTATAGTCTTGATCAATACCCTAATAGTATTAATAAATTAAACATCATGCCGTAATGATATTTTTTTAACTGCTACACATATCAGTTGTACTGATTCGTAAATTGATATCGGCTTATTCAAATCTGAAGAGTGTAGTAGATTATACTTCTAGATTCTGGATTTTATACTGTTGATTGGCGTGAAATATACATGTATGTTCATGCACATGTATATGTAGTAAGTTTTTAATGTTTAGAATGTCACTCATGTAGAAAGTACCTGTGTACGATTGATTCTTGTTACGATGTTGTAGAGCTTTATTGCTTTCAATTTTTTAAACTCTGGGTAGAAGTGAGAAAATTACCATTTTAAGGAAAATGAGAATTAAATTTTGTATGTACCCGTAATGTTGGTTTCACCCGAGTTTTATTCCGTTATTATCGCATCATGAAAATAATAGGTGCGCATGGCGAGATCAAAGCAGTAGTCTTCATATTACGAGCTTAAATGATTTTGTTCTCCCGATATTGGCTTGGATAATTATAGAATAAGAAATATAAACTCTGGCAGATGGAATTTTGGTTAAAGAATGTTGTCAACCGGCATGACAAACATGAAATTCTTAAATTAACTGTGGATGATGAATATTGTTTAGACAGACTGCCGAACCCGTGAATCGTGACAGATGGAAATGGCTGGCCTCTCTAACTTGTTTAAGAAGTAAAAGTGTGATGAAATGTTTGAAGTGTAAATGATTATGTTAGTTAATAATGATTTATTTACTTATAGTTACATATAGTGCTTCATTATTTGTTTTAGTGCATATGGTACAGTTTTGTATATTTATTTGTAGTGCTAATATACATGTACAATGTAAGCGTAGGCAAATACACCGCACACGTATATTTCAATTTTAGAGCTTTGAAATGCATGTAAATGTTAACATCATGATTTATTTACTAATGTAAATGGTCAAATCCAATGATAGAATGTGTTTAATTCACTATGCATCAATAAAGTAGGCACATATCGGTTACTTATGCAAAGCTAGAAAATATGCGATTCAATTATCCGGACGCTTCATTTATCCGGACGATTTTGCTGGGAACCAAAGTGTCTGGATTAACGAGGCTCCACTGTATATGTATATGCAGGACTGCTGTCGTAGAGCTAGTGTGTCATATTAGCCATTTCCAATCTTTATAACAAGTGTCTTGAAAATTCACCCAGTCACACAGAAAACTGAACTCTCTCTCTCTCTCTCTCTCTCTCTCTCTCTCTCTCTCTCTCTCTCAATCATTTTGCAGCCCTTCACCGGCAATGGTGACGTCTCCATATGAGTGAACAATTCTCGAGAGGGACGTTAAACAATATACAATCAATCTAAATTTCTACAAGGGAAGATAACTCTGATAAAAATCTTAATTCTAAACATCACCTACTTTCTCCGCCATCTTTATCTCACTTTTAGTTGGACATTTTGTTTTCATAAAAGATTATTAATTAATGCTATAGATATTGACTTTTTGTAAGAATAAATGCTTTTATGGATCAGATTCCTTAATGATAGGGCTTTCATATTTTACATGTGTATTCCTTGTGACAATTGAGACCTTTCTTTGGTTATCACAATTACTTTGCTGCCATTATGGGGGGGGGGGGGGGGGGGGGGGGCATCAGTGTCTCATTTGGATTACTTCTGAAAAGTTCTGTTGTTTTCTGAAAACTTTTGGTTTTGGAACACTGTGGAACTGCTCTTCTGGGTTTAGTATTATTTTGGGAGTTTTTAACCAATTGTTTCAGTGGTTCTCAGTGTTGTCAAAAAATGATTCTGATGTTTAGATTGCTGGGAAGTTTAGTTATATTGGTTAGTATTGAACTAGTTATACTGTAGACTTTAGGTTTACATCATTTAAAATAAGTATTAGAAGAATTTTTAAAAAGATTTTACACATGCAGACAAATGGGGTGTAGAGATGTGATGGGGTGAAATTTTTTGTCTTTTAGAAGTTGGTACTATGTGATGGGGTGTGAATTTTGTCTTTTATTAGTTGGTACTATATGATGGGGTGTGAATTTTGTCTTTTATTAGTTGGTACTATATGATGGGGTGTGAATTTTGTCTTTTATAGGTTGGTACTATATGATGGGGTGTGAATTTTGTCTTTTATAGGTTGGTACTATGGGGAGTCGATGGGCAGAAAAACAGGATGGGTATGTACATAAACTACAATGGACACTTTAACTTAAACTTAACAGCCTTTCTTAGTCTAAACTGATCAACTTTTTTTCAGGGAATATTTCCAAAGCGTTTCATTTGCATTAAGGACTGTGTTGTGGAGGGAATAGGGTGAGTATTTAGGAGAAAGAGGGTTATATTTTTAAAAGATAATTTTTATTTTTATACGCTCGTCGAAGACGGTATGTATTATGTTATACCGCCATCCATCTGTCTGTCTGGAACTTATAGGCAAAATGCAAAATGAACTATAAGCTCCAGGATCTTACACTTAATTTAGTACATTTGATCACCTTGATGAGGGGAAGATGCCTATTGTTTTTCAAGGTCAAAGTCGTAGTATTAGTAAATAGGAAAACCTTTTAGGCAGAATGCAAATCAAACTATTGGAGCTAGGATCTCACAACTTGGTATATTTAATCACCATGATGAGAGGAAGAAGGTTGTAGTATCAGTTAATAGGAAAATCTTGTAGGCAGAATACAAACCGAACTATTGGGGCTAGGACTATCAAACTTGGTACACATACTCCTAATGCCAAGTGGAGGATGCCTTTTGTTCTTCAAGGTTAAAGGTCAAAATTGTAGTGTCACTTAGTAGGAAAACCTTGTTTTTCTTTTCCAGATTTTTTTTCGTTTTGAATACAGTTGTTGCCCTTAAATTTTGTCAGAACCTCCCTCTCAAAGAAATACATAATCAGTTCACATTTCAACTTGATTGATGCACAATGACCAACATGTACTTTAAAGCAAAAAGTAGGTGAAATAGTTTAAATTTCTAGATTTTTTCACGGCATGGATAAAGATATTGCACTGAAGGTCTAACGGGCATATGTTGTACAGTTGGCAGTACTCGTGTTAGCTCACATGAGTGCATGTGAGCTTTTCTGATTACCTGTTGCCAGGTGTACCTTCATTTATCTATCCATTTGTCTGTAAACTTTATACATTTTCTTTAGAACCACAGGGCTTCAAAAATTGTTTAAGTGAAGGGTCACACACTTTTCAAAGGGGAGATAATGAAGAAATAGTGAAAATTTTGTGGCATCATTTAAGAACCACTGGACCAGGAAAGGCAAAACTTACGTGAAAGCTTCGATCCTTAATGAGTGGAAATTCAAAATTGTTTAAATCATGGCCCTTGGGGGTAGGGTGGGGCCACAATAGGGGATCAAAGTTTTACATGTGGATATACATGTATAGGAAAAAGTTTTTTAAAATCTTCTCAGGAATAGCAAGGTGTTGATTAGTTCTACTGATATGCAAGCATCTTCAGAAAGTGCTGATTCAAGTTTGTTCAATGTGTGGCCATTAGAAAATGGATGGGGCCACAATAGGGAATAAGAATTTTACATAGAAATAAAATGTACAAAAAGTCTTTTTTAAAAATTCTTCTTCTGTAGGCCATGAATAGTTGTGTTTATAGGCAAGCATCCTGAAATCAATGACCCCAGGGGGTAGTGTTGGGCCACATTTGGGGATTAAAGTTTTAGCAGGGTCATGATAAGTCATATTGATATTCAAAAGTCATTGTTTCATGAAAAGTATACTGATGTGAAGTGTTGCAGTTCATATATATACAAAATGTATATATATATATAATTATATGGTGAATCATGAAAGGGCCGCTGTATGATATGCTTTGTGTTGAACAAAATAATAAGTGTTTAAAAATTCAACAAACTGTTAAGTTTGAATATTGGAGAGAAAGGCATTTATTGGGAATGTGTTTTAAAGACATGTAGGTGTTTTTTTTCTTCATTTAAGCCTATATTGATTAGTCTTGTGTAAATAATGTATGCAGAGATACTACCTGTAACATTTTTATATACAGTGGAGCCTCGGTAATCCGGACACTTCACCTTCCGGACGATTTTTCTAGGGAACGCTATTTTTATACGTTATTTTGCATCGTTAATCCGGAAATTCACGTTCTGGATCTGGACTGTCATTTTTTACTACAAAACTTTAAAATGCATTGAAAATTGTACCGTTAATCCGGACGGTAATTTTTTTGAGGGAAGGTCTGTGTTGGACAATTTTAGCAAGGCGTAAATTATAAAGAAAACAAGCCAAACTGGCTAATTGAAGCGATTATCTATACCCCGTCAACACCTCCCTTTAATTAGGTGTTGTTTGATGTGTGTCACGCCGAACCCGTGAATCGTGACAGATGGAAATGGCCGGCCTCTTTAAGAAGTAAAAGTGTGATGAAATGTTTGAAGTGTAAATGATTATGTTAGCAGAGCTGCCAACCCTCACGATTTTGGCATAAGGCTTATGATTTTAGGGCCGAAAATATGCCTTATGATTTCACTGTACATCTTCCGATTTTCGCTTATTTGACATTTCGAAATTTTTAGAGCTTCTGTCATTTGTTTTTACTTTTATAATAAGCAAGCTATAGTCGTTACTACGTTTGATTGCATATAGTCTATATCTATATAGAGTCTCGATCATTTTAATGCTTTAAAATAAACAATATGGCAGCTGCTACTAAACATAAAGTATGTGTTGATGGAAATAACAACAATACTCCCCAAAGAAGAAAGCCTAATGGAGCTAGAAATTCAAAGAACAATATGCAAGTACACTGTAATCATCTATTCGTTTCACAATCAGAATGGGAGAGTTTGTATAAGTGTACAATCTGTTTGACAAACTTCAACACTTCTCACGGCGGCGAAAATGACATAAAAAAAACTTGCCAGAATAACTGATTTAGTAACTAAAATTATATATATATAAAAACTTGCCAGAATAACTGACACAGTAACTGTAAAATTATGCAATATACTAACGTAACAATATTTTTTACACAAGTTTTAGAAAGTAAAATCAATAAATGATGTATTTGATCTTTTGCAGTTGTAAAATGTGTAACAATTAATATGTCTAAATTCATTAAATTTGGAATTGAAATGTGCCTAAAATTGCTCAGGTTACATGTTTATTCATAAAAAAATCTCCAGCGGCAGGGAGTCTAGGCGGCCCCCTGACCCCCACCTTACTATTTTCCATTTTATAATGTTGGCAGCTCTGTGTTAGTTACTTATGATTTATTTATTTACAGTTACATATAGTGCTTCATTATTTGTTTTAGTGCATGCGGTACACAGTTTTATATATTTATTTATAGTGCTAATATACATGTACATGTAATATCCATGTAATCTTATACAATATTGTTATCTGTACCTCAGACGATATCAGGCAGTCATTCCAAAAGAGGATCACATGGTTAGAGAATTGACGTTTGGTCTTCGAGAATGGTTCCAAACCTGGAAAACAAAATACTTAAGTCAGGTATATAATGGAATGATTGTAGCATTCTAGTCAGCCTCAGTTTCTTGTGAACATTGTGCACAGTGTATTGAAATTATATCATAGTTTATACAGTAAAACTCTGATAGAGCGAATTTCTCGGGACCCTCTATAAAAATTCGCTATAAGCGTAATTCGCTATACGTTTATAGCGATTTCATAATTCAAATATAACGAATCCGTTATAAAACTGATTTGTTCTACATGCATAACAGTTATATAAGAAAGCAGCAATCGATATACTTGCGTTTGTATTGTCTTTAAGAGAAATGAAGCCTATATATTTTCCAGAATATGTTCAGATTGTTGAATATGACGAAGCATATACGTTACAATAGCTGCATCAGTTGACTTCTATCACTATATTACTGATTACAGAGACATTCATGTTCAGAAGATGAAATACTTATGTCTGTCCGTCTGTCAGTGTCTGTCCATCCATCTGTCTGTCACGAAATCTTGGGAACCCTTCTCCTCCTGTATGGCTTATCGGATAAATTTGAAACTTTGCAGAATGCTTCATTGCCATTTTTAGGTGTGCATATTGTTGGGACAGGAAAGACCTAATTATTTTCCTAAAAGTTATAGTGGACCTAAGAGGGTTGGAGGATAGAAAATAGATTTAAAGCATTGTACAATATTTCATTGCCATTTGCAGATGTGCATATTGTTGGGATAGGTGGATCCAATTATTAGTCCCCTACTGGTTTGTTAAACCAAAGGGTACCATACTATAGCTTTCTTCTCCGTCTGTTCCTCTGTCTGACTGTCAGTCTGTCCCATATTAGTTTTCCAGACTTTTTTCCTTTATGCTTGTTTGATTCATTTGAAACTTGTAGTGTAGTTTCACATTGGCAAACTACAAATCAAGTTCGAATTTTGTAAAGTTTAAAGCAATTATTATATTTTATGTTTTTTATTCATTGGGATTGGGATTGTGTTCCGATGGAAATGTGTTAAAAGTAGGGTGTCAGAATAGAGGCAGTCGACGAGCCTCGATTGCTGATTTTGAAAAAAAATACTTCATTAATTTGACATTTCAAACTCATTAATTACAAAAGGAACATAACAATGAAAATATACTTCAAATCTGTTAATTATGTGAGTATTTTTGTGTAGTCATTGAGCGAAGTTTGATGCGTCGGTAGTTCTCAATTTACTGCTTTTCTGCAGTCGCGGGTATTCTAAATCAACCTTCAAACAGTTGATAGTATGTAGTATTTTGAAGTCCTTATAAGACTTAGTATTTAATATACAGATATGAGTTTTATAGCGGTGTGTTGTTTTGTGTCCCATTTGCACGATTATTTAGATATTTGCCCTACGTATTTTGTGCAAAGACTACTATTTCATTCCTGATACAAACTACATGCATCAACTGTATGAACAACAAAACATTAATTTGACAATGGTAAATATGGTGACTTGGTACCAATGTATTGGGTCACAGTTCAAGGTCAAACAATATCAAATGTTTATTTCCTCGAATATTAAGTACAGTCGTCAATTAATGGGGGCGCTGGTAGGGGACATGTATTGCTTATGAAATACAGAATGCTTGTTATCTTAAAAGAGGAGTGGGTGGTGTAAAATAGCTTGTGAACACTTCTCCTATATGGCTTATCAGATAACCTTGAAATTTTGTACAATACTTCATTATCATTTTGTGATGTTCACTTTGTTCTGACCAGCCTCAAGACCATAAACTGAGAATAGACTTAAATCTAAATTTCAAACCAGCTAACTTTTGAAATAATTTTCATAAACAAATAAAATTTTTAGTATATGTTTGCATTTGATTTTTTTTCTGTAAACCTGCAATTTTTTAAACGTCTGTGCTAAATAAATCTTAAGATATAAGCAATCAAAATTTAGACCCAAGTCTATTCTCAGTTTATGATCTTGGGGCCTGGGATTTAATATATTCTTAAAATTTATAGTGGATTAAGGAGGTGTGTTTTATAGCTGTTGTGTTTAACAAAAACAAATCCTGTTTTTGATAGGGATGGAACCAGATGTTGGAGGATGTGGCAAAGACAATGACTGACCTGACAGTGTTGCGAGGAAGACTCCTGAATGACACTCTATCTGTGGAACAAGCATCTAGTCTACGCGACGAAATCGCCACACTTGTGGACTGGGGAAATGGGTAAGGCAATATTTAATGTGGTGTCTGGAAACAAAATCATCTATAGATATTAAATGGGTTGATTTAATGTTGTTTTTTCTGGAACAAAAAATATGAGTGTTTATGGTATTACAGGCAGCTAGGCATGGATCTTATTCCTCGCAAAAATGGCAAGGAGATGAACCCTGATGAATGCAGTATTGTAGAGCTCCACAGGGTACATGCTCAGGGAGTGGAAAAATTACGGACCAAATCAGTATACGTACGTAGAGCATCAAAATACTCCTCCTGATTCTAATTATACACTCCGAAATCACTTACTGGGGAGCTTTGTTTATTGGAGTGCTTTGGTTTCCAGTCAGCACCTTACGAAGTGTTAGGATTTATCTGAATTCAATTATGTATGGCCTGTCATACCAGTGTCAATAAAGAAGAATGCTTTGTTATATTGATATGTTTTATCTTAGTAAGTACTGTAGATATGCATAAGCACTACTATGTAACAATCAAATAGAATGAACACTACTAAAACATGGTCAGTGGAGTAGACAGGATTGCAACTATTAAAGGAGCACATGACGACCGACATTGGATGTATTAGTGTTTATATGGTTGTATTGATAATTGTCCATCCAATTTCTAATGACTGAACTCTTCCAAGTTAATTGATAAGCATTCATATCTAGTACAACTTTTGAATTTACAAGATTGAGGTGTTGGGAAGGTTTCATTTTAATTTGAACGCTTATTTATGATAACTTATCGTACCAAGCGAGATCAGTGACTTTAGTGTATGTGTTAATTTGATTCAAGTTTTAAATCAATTGAGTGAGGTTTTATGATGTAATCAAATTATGGATTCAACCTAAAGAAATGCCAATTTATATGTAGAATGCTGTTCCTAGAAAACGATCGGTATGAAACTCTGGAGTCACGTCAATAAATAGCCTATGTAAACCAATATTATCAATGTTACTAATGTACATATATGTTGCTGGTAACAATGATGAACCTATGGAAAATTATATTCCCATGGTAGTACGGTAGTGAAATTGAAAACAAGAAGTGAAAATCTTGTTTGCATAAAACTATAATGACCACATCGAATCATTGATATAACAAGTTACGGGTAATCGCCTTCTAAAAACGGACAGCCAGGCCAGTGTTTTTACACAAACACCCATCTGGTGAAAGCTGATGAGTTGAAAATGACTGTCTGGATAAATGAACAAAACTTTGAAGGAAAAATGCATTTTGTGGGATAAAAAGATTTTTCAGATGGGGAACACAAAATTCTGGATAAACAACAAAATAATGTAAAAAAAAAAATTGTTCTTGAAAAATATCGTCTAAAAGCTGAAGTGTCTGGATATCTGAAGATCCACTGTAACTTTTTCATGTACCAGCATTAGAGGACATACCTGTTAATCAGTAGATATATTTTTTGTTTCTATTTTAGACAAAGCGGGCGAGATTACCCACAGAATCATGTCGTACAGATGAGGGAAATATTTACAACCTTTTGGTGTGTTACCGCAGCAGTCAGTGCAATATAGGAGATGACGCTGTAATATATTTATCCATATACAGTGCCAAAGATGACAAGTTCATCAGGTATTTATTAATTTGTACTTTCTAGTGCTTTTTTTAAAAAGAGGAATTTTGGCATTTCATGTTTATATCCTGACCTGGTCGTTTTCTTGGGGCTTTATAATATTCACATAATTCTCACAAGAGTATGAATTTGCTAAAAATCAGTTCGAGCAATACTTTCTACTGCTTATGTTTATTAGTACTCTATCAATCAATTTTCAATATTTTCCCAGCTAGTGATACAGAGCTAGTGATACAGGTCGTAGATTAAATGGGTTTTTTTCAATTTAATATATGTAAAACTTATACGGTACCAATTTTGATGCACCAGATGCGCATTTCGACAAATAATGTCTCTTCAGTGATACTCAACCGAAATGTTTGAAATCGGAAATAACTATGAAGTTTTAGAGCTAAATATAGCCAAAACCAGCGTGCCAAAAAAGTGGAGCCAAATTCATCCAAGGATAAGAGCTATGCATGAGGGAGATAATCCTTAATTTTGAAATGAATTATGTGGTGTTAAAATCTTCTCACATTAAAGTAATGTGAAAACCCCATAAGACCCCCTCCACCTCACATTAAAGTAATGTGAAAACCCCATAAGACCCCCCTCCACCTCACATTAAAGTAATGTGAAAACCCCCTTAAGACCCCCCTCCACCTCACAAAGATTTGTGATTGAAAAACATTTTTTTTAAAAATGAATGAACATCACTTTCAAATATAAGAATTGAAGCCTGTTCTGTTTGCAGTCTTAATGATGCACCTTCAATATTGGAGCACTTCTAATATACTGGTGATCGTTCAGGTCCATGGGCCTCTTGTTGATTAATGTAATAATCATTGGAAAATTTTAACGTGCGAAAATCACATTATCATCATCTAAAAAGAAAACTAGAAGTCGAGGAGAATACATACTAAAAATGTTGAAAAAATTTTCAGAAAAAGGCTCTGATGAACGAAAGTAGTAATGAATGGAAATATTGAAAAATTGGAGTTGCAGATCTACATGATTTTCATTACTTTTAACCTAGCTGAGGATGCTCTGTAAATTTTGGCAAAGTTCAGTGGTACAGAATCAGAATATTTTAAATACACCTCAAAGGAAAAGTTAAAATCTAATAGGATACTATAGGACTCAGACACAAGCATTTCATTATTACAGTGAACAGTATGAAATAAAACTAAACAAGACAGGGTTTCCAGTGGACTTGGACAAGTCAGACAACTTGAATGCTTTATTCACAGTAAGAAATTAACAGTCATTTTGAAATCGTCAGACAGCTTGAATGCTTTATTCACAGTAAGAAATCGTCATGATTTTGAAATGGATTGTCACAGATTTTGATGAAACTTTATACATTGTATGCATGTCAGTCAACATTTTATGCTTTCTGAATTGAAGGCATTTATTTTGTATTAGACACTAAGTGATAAAATGTTTTTGCACTCTTTACAATCATTCTAGATAAGCTAAAGAAATGAACCATAAAAAATGAACCTGGTTTTCTATTTTAAAGGATTTGTCCTCAGAAGATTTAAACAGAAATTTATTCCTTGTTATTCGTATATACAGATGTGGTGAGTATGTAGAAATACTGTTAAACATGTCCGTAAAAGAGCTGTAATCATTGTTGTCAGGTTTCCATATGTATTTTTTTTAAATGAAGAAGTTTATGGTTTTGGAATGAAAGTTGTTATTGAATGTTGAAGGTCGAATGTTACTAGACCACAAGGATCACAAGAAGCCTCCGTCCTCACCCTACAGAAGGCCGTGGGGAGTGGGAGGTAAATGCTTACACATTACAGGTTATGAGTTAACGTAATATGCTGAATCATTTCATGTTGACACACTGGATATGTTTAATATGATATTTTCCTTTGACAGTGTACAGTGTTCGGGAAATTCAAGATCAGATGGAGGTAGTGGAGGAATTATACGAGTGTAACATAAAGGTTGTGAGGTACGTAATGTTTTATATACGAGTGTAACATAAAGGTTAGGTACGTAATGTTTTATATATGTGTGTAACATAAAGGTTGTGAGGTATGTAATGTTTTATATACGAGTGTAACATAAAGGTTGTGAGGTACGTAATGTTTTATATATGAGTGTAACATAGAGGTTGTGAGGTATGTAATGTTTTATATACGAGTGTAACATAAAGGTTGTGAGGTACGTAATATGTAGCATAAAGGTTGTGAGGTACGTAATGTTTTATATACGAGTGTAACATAAAGGTTGTGAGGTACGTAATGTTTTATATACGAGTGTAACATAAAGGTTGTGAGGTACGTAATATGTAACATAAAGGTTGTGAGGTACGTAATATGTAACATAAAGGTTGTGAGGTACGTAATGTTTTATATACGAGTGTAACAAAAAGGTTGTGAGGTACGTAATGTTTTATATATGAGTGTAACATAAAGGTTGTGAGGTACGTAATGTTTTATATACGAGTGTTACATAAAGGTTGTGAGGTACGTACTGTTTTATATACGAGTGTAACATAAAGGTTGTGAGGTACGTAATGTTTTATATACGAGTGTAACATAAAGGTTGTGAGGTACGTAATGTTTTATATACGAGTGTAACATAAAGGTTATGAGGTATGTAAAGTTTTATATACGAGTGTAACATAAAGGTTGTGAGGTACGTAATGTTTTATATACGAGTGTAACATAAAGGTTGTGAGGTACGTAATGTGTAACATAAAGGTTGTGAGGTACGTAATGTTTTATATACGAGTGTAACATAAAGGTTGTGAGGTATGTAATGTTTTATATACGAGTGTAACATAAAGGTTGTGAGGAACGTAATGTTTTATATACGAGTGTAACATAAAGGTTGTGAGGTACGTAATGTTTTATATATGAGTGTAACATAAAGGTTGTGAGGTACGTAATATGTAACATAAAGGTTGTGAGGTACGTAATATGTAACATAAAGGTTGTGAGGTATGTGATGTTTTATATATGAGTGTAACACTAAGGTTGTGAGGTTAGAAAATGTAATATGTTTTTTTTTGAGTTTGGAAAAAATGGAAATTGTTTGCTGAATAAGAAAAGAATGTAGGGCAACCAAAATTTGTAAAGTCAGAGTACACTTATGATAAACATAAGGAATCCCTATGGGTACCATCTTCACAAGTCAAGGGTTATTGATTTGTTACCTTGCACTAACCCTTGACATCAGTGACAGTCAAAAAGTTGGGCTCGTTCTGATTGGTTCTCACTCTTTTGTGGGAACCAATGAGAATGGGGATCTATTTACAACAACATGAAGCGAGAGATAAAAAAAACAACATGTGTATTGATACCTACAGTTATGGCTATTTCAATCGTTTAAACAATATTGTCTTAAGCAAAAGGTTTCCAAACTTGATCTACTATCAATAAATGTAATTAGTTGTGTAAATATTACAATTGCGCGTGTTTATCAATACAGCAGTATGAGATCACATCATTTGTATCCATGTATACCATAACAAGATGCAGCGATTTCATTGGATGTTTTTTGCATAATGGTCTAATGAGCCCAATTTTTATATAGCGACTGATGTTAAGGGTTAGTGCGAGGTAAAGAATCAATAACCCTTGACTTGTGGAGATGTATGGGTACCTACATCCTTTTAACTGAGATTGCTTCTATCCAAGGGCAGATCCAGAGGGGAAGGGGGTCCGGACTCCCCCCTTTTTTTTCAGACCAAAAAATTAAGTTATCAGTTTTAACGAGACTCAAAATGATATGAAAGGTGGATACTTACATGTAATTGCATCATTCAAATTTATTAACACCTGTGTATCCTTTAATTCTAGGATAAATAAGATGAAACACTGATATATATTTACAATATTTTCGTCAGATACAAGTACCACTTTTAAAGGAATTCTTAAAAAATATCTGAAACATAAAATTTTTGTTTAAGAAGCAGACAATTTAAAAGTGAAAAAGAACTGCTAGGAAATGCTCTGAATGCAGGATTTTGCATCATTTACCGCAGAGCTTCTGGAGCCCAGGCAGACTCCGGCCTATTGGGAGTAACCTTTAAATCAGCTTTTTCAAAATTATTATTTAAAATCAGTTTTGAGATTGCCAATAAGAATGACTAGAACTTGAAAACAAGTAGTAAATAATCAAAGCATTTTCATGTATAAACTGTCTCAAAATCTCCTTAAGATGTTATGTATACAAGCTAAAGGTAAATGGGGTGGGGGTGGAGATTGTGAAAAGTACTTAAGAGATCAAGTGCTAGACCCCCCCCCCTTTCACAAATTCCTGGATCCGCCTATGCTATCCATTTAAAGAAGTGCTTCATCATTACCCACTTTGCTAGCTAAGGGTTCTGATTTGCTACTCTCATCTTCACTTTTGTCAGATTAAGCCAGAATTTTAGAAGCAGTGTTATAACAGATATGGACAGAAATCTTTGCACCAATCAAATTTGTGTAACATGCGACCATTGTGTGAGAAATTATAGAAATCTAAACTATTACAGTGATGGTGGAAACCTATAGGTTTTGTCACCAAGCCCTGCCCTTGAAGACCAATGAAGAATATTTATGATACTTTTTAGAGTGTTAAAGTTTCCTACCGTGCTATGACATACGGAGCTACCACAAGAGAAATAAAATATGGTCTTGATTCTTGCAAAAGGAAAACTCTGATAGGTAGTGATTTTTCACTTCTTGTTCTTCTGCTGAAAAAATCATTCATATCGATAATGGCTTTTTCCTGGTTGTTGGAAAACTTGTCAATTTGAATTGTTTTGTATATTTTGGGGAAAACAAATGGTGCAGCTATGAAACTATTTATAGTACATGTTTATAATGATGCCTTGCAAAAGAGTGTAGTTCAATTATCCATTAGTGAATGCTGCAAAGTAAATGAAAAAACTCTTGACTAGATCTGCCAGGGTGAAGTTGAAGTTGAGAGTAGCAGATTGAAACTCTTGGCTAGGAAAGACTTGGATCTCAAATAAAAAAAATTGTTTAAAGATTACCTACGTTGTAAACAGGTATGTGGATATAAGTGTACATCAATTGGTATGGTGTAAACAGATATGTGGATAGTGTACAGTAATTGGTATAGTGTAAACAGATATGTGGATAGTGTACAGTAATTGATATAGTGTAAACAGATATGTGGATAGTGTACAGTAATTGATATAGTGTAAACAGATATGTGGATAGTGTACAGTAATTGATATAGTGTAAACAGATATGTGGATAGTGTACAGTAATTGATATATAGTGTAAACAGATATGTAGATAGTGTACAGATAGTGTAAACAGATATGTAGATAGTGTACAGTAATTGATATAGTGTAAACAGATATATGGATAGTGTACAGTAATTGATATAGTGTAAACAGATATGTGGATAGTGTACAGTAATTGGTATAGTGTAAACAGATATGTGGATAGTGTACAGTAATTGATATATAGTGTAAACAGATATGTGGATAGTGTACAGTAATTGATATAGTGTAAACAGATATGTAGGTAGTGTACAGTAATTGATATAGTGTAAACAGATATATGGATAGTGTACAGTAATTGATATAGTGTAAACAGATATGTGGATAGTGTACAGTAATTGATATATAGTGTAAACAGATATGTGGGTAGTGTACAGTAATTGATATAGTGTAAACAGATATGTGGATAGTGTACAGTAATTGATATATAGTGTAAACAGATATGTGGGTAGTGTACAGTAATTGATATAGTGTAAACAGATATGTAGATAGTGTACAGATAGTGTAAACAGATATGTAGATAGTGTACAGTAATTGATATAGTGTAAACAGATATATGGATAGTGTACAGTAATTGATATAGTGTAAACAGATATGTGGATAGTGTACAGTAATTGATATAGTGTAAACAGATATATGGATAGTGTACAGTAATTGATATAGTGTAAACAGATATATGGATAGTGTACAGTAATTGATATAGTGTAAACAGATATGTGGATACAAATGTACAGTAATTGATATAGTGTAAACAGATATGTGGATAGTGTACAGTAATTGATATAGTGTAAACAGATATGTGGATATAAATGTACAGTAATTGATATAGTGTAAACAGATATGTGGATAGTGTACAGTAATTGATATAGTGTAAACAGATATGTGGATAGTGTACAGTAATTGATATAGTGTAAACAGATATGTGGATAGTGTACAGTAATTGATATAGTGTAAACAGATATGTGGATAGTGTACAGTAATTGATATAGTGTAAACAGATATATGGATAGTATACAGTAATTGATATAGTGTAAACAGATATATGGATAGTGTACAGTAATTGATATATAGTGTAAACAGATATGTGGGTAGTGTACAGTAATTGATATAGTGTAATCAGATATGTGGGTAGTGTACAGTAATTGATATAGTGTAAACAAATATGTGGATAGTGTACAGTAATTGATATAGTGTAAACAGATATATGGATAGTATACAGTAATTGATATAGTGTAAACAGATATATGGATAGTGTACAGTAATTGATATATAGTGTAAACAGATATGTGGGTAGTGTACAGTAATTGATATAGTGTAATCAGATATGTGGGTAGTGTACAGTAATTGATATAGTGTAAACAGATATGTGGATAGTGTACAGTAATTGATATAGTGTAAACAGATATGTGGGTAGTGTACAGTAATTGATATAGTGTAAACAGATATATGGATAGTATACAGTAATTGATATAGTGTAAACAGATATGTGGGTAGTGTACAGTAATTGATATAGTGTAAACAGATATGTGGATAGTGTACAGTAATTGATATATAGTGTAAACAGATATGTGGATAGTGTACAGTAATTGATATAGTGTAAACAGATATGTGGATAGTGTACAGATAGTGTAAACAAATATGTTGATAGTGTACAGTAATTGATATAGTGTAAACAGATATGTGGATAGTGTACAGTAATTGATATATAGTGTAAACAGATATGTGGATAGTGTACAGTAATTGATATATAGTGTAAACAGATATGTGGATAGTGTACAGTAATTGGTATAGTGTAAACAGATATGTGGGTAGTGTACAGTAATTGATATAGTGTAAACAGATATGTAGGTAGTGTACAGTAATTGATATAGTGTAAACAGATATGTAGATAGTGTACAGTATGGTATTTTTAACTGAGTTTACATCAGCAATTTCTACAACATGTGAATTCACCTTCACTATGAACAAAGAAAGGATAATTGTGACTTTCAAATTGATGTTAGGGAATAAATATCACTTCCTTTTAATAAGGAATTACTTATAAGGGATGTTGCTCATAGTTTGTTTTTTCTTATAAAGATTAATGATACGGAAGGGGATTTTCAAATTATTCTTTATATCTGAGTTCCTTATAAACAGTTTTTACTGTACAATACATGAAACCATTAACCATGAGTGCTCTTTACCCTGTTCTAAAATGTTTACTTTCTTCTTTTCATTCAGTTGTGCAGATGACAACACATTTTCAGAGTTCCATGAACCATTAATAAAGCGATACAGTATATCCCAGACTGGTAGTAGTAGTCAACTTAAAGCTAGTGTGTCTAATTCAGAAAGAACAAGCTTAGGTAAGGAAGTGGGTGGAATGCATGCTTCATGAAATGACTATAATGTTAAAGAATGTATTGTAATGTTAATGAGGAAGAAAAGAATTCCTCTTTTCTTTGGAACTCTAAGACTGGGTTATACACATTTGAATTTTCTATCACCATTTTCCATGAAAATCAGTCTATCCAGTGATATGAAATATGCCAGTTAAACTTGTGTATCTGCTTGATTATCCTGGAGATGTCTGCCATATCCACTGAGGGCAGTTCATTCTCACTGACTGGGGTTTCAGGTCTGCATTTGGCTGTGAAGATTATTGCAGGGGATCTGAAAAAGTGTCAAACAGACAATCCAATGTTGTTCACGAGAGGCCTGGCTGTGATACAAAAAATGGACTTTTCAGATGTTATTAATCCAGGTAAATGCAGGCACAATAAAAAATTCATAACTTGGCATGCTTTGCAATTTATCATCATCTCACTTAAGTTATTTGTAACTAGAATTATATTGAGTTTTATCTAGTATAGGGGAGGTCCGTAATGATGTGTAGAATTATATTGAGTTTTATCTAGTATAGGGGAGGTCCGTAATGATGTGTAGAATTATATTGAGTTTTATCTAGTATAGGGGAGGTCCGTAATGATGTGTAGAATTATAATGAGTTTTATCTGGTATAGGGGAGGTCCGTAATGATGTGTAGAATTATATTGAGTTTTATCTAGTATAGGGGAGGTCCGTAATGATGTGTAGAATTATAATGAGTTTTATCTGGTATAGGGGAGGTCCGTAATGATGTGTAGAATTATATTGAGTTTTATCTGGTATAGGGGAGGTCCGTAATGATGTGTAGAATTATAATGAGTTTTATCTGGTATAGGGGAGGTCCGTAATGATGTGTAGAATTATATTGAGTTTTATCTAGTATAGGGGAGGTCCGTAATGATGTGTAGAATTATAATGAGTTTTATCTGGTATAGGGGAGGTCCGTAATGATGTGTAGAATTATATTGAGTTTTATCTAGTATAGGGGAGGTCCGTAATGATGTGTAGAATTATAATGAGTTTTATCTGGTATAGGGGAGGTCCGTAATGATGTGTAGAATTATAATGAGTTTTATCTGGTATAGGGGAGGTCCGTAATGATGTGTAGAATTATATTGAGTTTTATCTAGTATAGGGGAGGTCCGTAATGATGTGTAGAATTATAATGAGTTTTATCTGGTATAGGGGAGGTCCGTAATGATGTGTAGAATTATATTGAGTTTTATCTAGTATAGGGGAGGTCCGTAATGATGTGTAGAATTATAATGAGTTTTATCTGGTATAGGGGAGGTCCGTAATGATGTGTAGAATTATATTGAGTTTTATCTGGTGTAGGGGAGGTCCATAATGATGTGTAGAATTATATTGAGTTTTATCTGGTGTAGGGGAGGTCCGTAATGATGTGTAGAATTATAATGATCATTTTATTTAGTATAGGGGAGGTCCGTAATGATGTGTAGAATTATATTGAGTTTTATCTGGTGTAGGGGAGGTCCATATTAATGTGTAGAATTATATTGAGTTTTATCTGGTGTAGGGGAGGTCCGCAATGATGTGTAGAATTATATTGATTTTTGTCTGGTGTAGGGGAGGTCCGTAATGATGTGTACTTGGAGCTACATGAGGGAGATTTTGACAGGGATGGTAAAAAGGCTCAAAAAAATGTGGAGGTCAGAATCACTGTGTTGGATAAGGAGGGTCGCCGTATTCCTGTGAGTACTTTTGTATCTCTTTGTTGATAAAGTGGTAGGCATGGTAACAGAGTGAAATGTATCTGACCTTGTATTTTTTTTCAGTGATTTTTATACACATGCTACTTTCACAGTTATTGTAGAATATCATTACCTGCATTTATTACAGAAATGTATTAGTTATGGTTGTGGAGAAAATTTAACAGATGATTTCCGATCCAGCGTGCTGTACCATAGCAACGGACCACGATGGGGGGAGACTGTTAGGGTCAGATATTGTTTTAATACCAACATTGAAGATGAGAGATATATAATTGTTTCTGGTCTGTCTATGTATCCATCGGTCTTTCTGTCACTTTAACCTTGGTCATAGCACTTAAAATAAACAAAAGAGAGCCTCTATCATATGCAAGCTAAAGGTCAAGGTGAAATATCATAATTTCCACAGTCGGACTTGGTCTCTGTGTAGGGCATATTGTTCACAAACATATAACATGTAATATGAATACTAAAGCTACATTTATGTACATTTTATTTATTACTTTTATACATTGTTTAGAGAATTCTCTGTTTTAAACAGGTTTCCATACCCATGGAAAAATTTCCAGGATCTAGTGCTCTTTTTGAAATCTCACATTGCTCAAGTAAGTAAATTGGTTGCTCATGGACATTCATAAGTCAAGTTTGAGTTCTTCATTTCAAATGGTACTAATGTTTAGTCTCTTGTACTACCCTTCTCCTCTTTGTATGTTTTAGCCAAGTCCAGTAAGGCAGAGAAAAAACTGTGTGGATTTGCCTTTATGAGATTGACAGATCACGAAGACATAGTCATTAAAGATGCATATCACACACTGTGTATATATAAGGTACAGTACACCTGATATCGTGCACAATAACATTGTTATATATAAAGTACAGTACACCTGATATCGTGCACAATAACATTGTTATATGTAAGGTACAGTACACCTGATATCGTGCACAATAACATTGTTATATATAAGGTTGTGTACAATAACATTGTTATATGTAAGGTACAGTACACCTGATATTGTGTACAATAACATTGTTATATGTAAGGTACAGTACACCTGATATCGTGTACAATAACATTGTTATATGTAAGGTACAGTACACCTGATATCGTGCACAATAACAGTGTTATATATAAGGTACAGTACACCTGATATCATGTACAATAACATTGTTATATGTAAGGTTGTGTACAATAACATTGTCCTACATTGGTTATTTGTTATGACTGTACATAATCTGGGACATAGATGAATATTTGTCCTTTGTGTTTCAGTGTGAAGACCCGGGGAAGATTAAGTATGAGAAGTATAAGACAATGCCGTTCCTTGTTGATGACTTTGGAGACCCCAGGCAGTCTGTCTTCATATCAAAGTCTCTTCCGTACGTCCGCAGTCCAAAGGAGACCATTCAGGTGTCCACTAAACTGACCTCCACAAAGTTCACACAAACGTGTAAGTGAATGGCAAGTCAGAGACCGGGTAAAAGAGTTGTGGAGGATGTAGTAACTACCTCTTTGTTAGCTTGTACTTGTTCATTCATACATTCGTTCATTGGTTCAGCTGTGTACAAGATTTAAGCTTCATCTTTAACTCAATTTTTATAAACTTTGCAGAAATATTACTTTATTAAAGACATTAGTTCTTATTTGTTTTCAAGGTCAAGGTCACTGGAATGAAAATAATGAAATTTCTGTTATCTATACATTTCTTATTAAATTTTCATCAAACTTTCTAGTGAAACATTGCATAAGAGTGGACCCTTATTGGTTTTCAAGAAGATATCTAAATGGTCAAGGTTAATGCAATGGATGGTATTAATTTCCTTCAAAACTAGTTTTTGTTATGTATTTTGTATTCAAATATACTGGTACTTGCAAGGCACTGAGGTCTTGGTTTCTCCCAGTTTTCAAAGTTGATATAAAAGGTTAAGGGCACTAGATTAAAAATTTCAAAAATTGTGTGTATTTTTTTTCAATATGTACATAGGGGAGCCTTTGTGTTCCATTTAGAATTTCTAATTTTGTGTAGAGTGAAGAACAATTTGGCTTTAATGCTGTTCTTCATGCAGGATGTGGAAGATAGAAAAAATTATCAATGATTGGTTTAAAGGTAATACTCATTTTTCAGCGGAGCTTCTTGGGATTTTGAAATGGAGAGATTGCATTTCTGACTTGGACAAAAATTTGGACAAAATGATGAATTTACAGGGAGGAGAAATCATGAAGGTACAGAAAACATTCAATTGTACCTTCTCCTTTTTCATGTAAAAAATAGCTCAGTGTTCCTGTTCTAATCTAAGTGAGTTTGATGGTTGTTTTTTCTTCTTCAGTTTTTGTCAGACATACTTGATGCTTTGTTTGAAATGTTACAAGCAGGCAGCCAAACACAGTACTATACCAAAGTGTTCCATGCTTTAGTGAGTCTCTTACCAGCATATAGATAAAAAAGGATTTCATCTCAATGTACAAATATTGCTGACTTCATATATGTAGTTGTTTTTGTATTTATGTTGAGAACTTGATTTTTCCATTATTCTGTATCAGATTTTTATCCTGAACCTGCTGTTGGACAGCCGTTTTGAGAATTTTGTACCAGTTTTAGACAGTTATCTCAAAGAGACATTCACATCACCTCAAGTTCATAGGTAAGATAGAACATAACTAGGAAACAGTAATATTTGGTGATGAACATCGAAAGTTTTTGATATTCTTTCACACAATGTACATCTGTACATGTGCATCTTTGAAGACAATTCTCATATCAAAATTTATAACTCATATTTGATATAATGGTGAAGTGGACAATGTGGTCTACCTCTCCATTCTCCCTCCAACTCCCCTCCCTCCTCCTGTTCTACAGTCCCTCCCTCCTCCTGTCCTACAGTCCCCTCCCTCCTCCTGTCCCCTCCCTCCTCCTGTCCTACAGTCCCCTCCCTCCTCCTGTTCTACAGTCCCTCCCTCCTCCTGTCCTACAGTCCCCTCCCTCCTCCTGTTCTACAGTCCCTCCCTCCTCCTGTCCTCTCCCTCCTCCTGTTCTACAGTCCCTCCCTCCTCCTGTCCTACATTCCCCTCCCTCCTCCTGTCCTACAGTCCCCTCCTTCCTCCTGTCCTACAGTCCCCTCCTTCCTCCTGTTCTACAGTCCCTCCCTCCTCCTGTCCTACAGTCTCCTCCCTCCTTCTGTCCTACAGTCCCTCCCTCCTCCTGTCCTACAGTCTCCTCCCTCCTGTCCTACAGTCCCCTCCCTCCTCTTGACCTACAGTCCCCTCCCTCCTCCTGTCTTGCAGTCCCCTCCCTCCTCCTGTTCTACAGTCCCTTCCTCCTCCTGCCCTACAGTCCCCTCCCTCCTGTCCTACAGTCCTTTCCCTCCTCTTGTCTTACAGTCCCCTCCCTCCTCCCGTCTTACAGTCCCCTCCCTCCTCCTGTCCTACAGTCCCCTCCCTCCTCCTGTCCTATAGTCCTCTCCTTCCTCCTGTCCTACAGTCCCTCCCTCCTCCTGTCCTACAGTCCCCTCCCTCCTGTCCTACAGTCCCCTTCCAATTCTTTTGCTAGATGTGTTTGTGACTGTCAATTCAACTACTAACAGTCAAAATAACAAATAAGAAGATAGATATTTCCATTCTGATGCAATTTCACTTGTTGTTTACATTCCATATTTCGTTGAGTTTTGCTCTTTTGTTTTAGTGAAATACATATACTTTACAATATGTTTACACTTGACATTATGTTTTTGATCATTCTATTATGATGTCGCAATCGAAATCTTTCAGTCTTGATAAAATGTAATAAATGTGTGTAATAAAACAAATAGTGCATGTTGTTGAGGGTAACATTGAAAATTTTCACCCCTCAAAAACCATTGTCAACCTCTGCTGCACCTCAGTTGACACTGGTTTTCATGGGATGAAAATTTTCAATGTTACCCTCAAGTAAATGCTATTTAATGTACATGTGATATAATGTAAAATATCTTTTTTCAGCCATTTAATGGTCTCGTTTTCATCTGGCATTCAGAAGGCGGTCAGTGGTGAGACATTCCCTGTGGCTATGTCACTCAAGGTAAATGTCTATCTCCAGCGTCAGTTCATAAGATAGAGACGAACAGTTTTAGCTCACCAGAGTCAGCTCTTCTGAATGAAAATTTTGTGGAACTATACATCACTATTACAGTGCTGTTGTTACTATAGTTTAACAATCTTGATTGAAGTAACCCTTTCTTTACAGGCAGAATGCAAGCCCTAGTCAAGATTAGAGACATGAGTTTTCATTGTATGACCAAAAAATATTCATTTGTGTGATATTACTGTATAAGTAGAATGTTTAGCGAGGATATCATTTTGGCATAATTTTATCAACAGTGTTGAAATCGCAAAAATTGAATATCACTAATATTTATTCCATATCGGAGGTAATAGCTATCTTTCTTAGAATTATAAAGTCGTTAAAACTAGTTCTTACTAAATATATATACCCATGATTTATGGGCAAATCACTAAACTTGTGTCTCGCTAAATATACCACTAATATGGTATTATGATTTCATTCACATATTTCATTAATGACATAAAGGGCCTTTGATGTACATTATCATCAGGGATATGTACCTTTTGGTGATGTAATTTTTTTTTTGTACTAGTCTACACAAGTATCATTAAAGCACACAATTCTTCTTAATCTGATCAGCCATGCCTCGAGACATTCTTTAATCATTTTGGTCTTATGTTTGTAAAATAATGACATATTCACCCCAAAGACTCAATGAAATGAACATAATATTTTTTGTAGTTTGTTGTTGGAATTATTCAATTATGTAATGATGTTGTTTATTTATGCTATGATTGACATTTAGTAGTGCATTATTCATTTTATCCATATTGTTGTTTGCCAAAATTTGACATAAAAATCTATATACATTGTATTACTAAATGTAATATATATTTATAATGATAGAAATATCCCCAGTAAAACCAATGTAGAAATATACTCCTTAGAAATACTCATTTCATGATTATGTGCTTTTGATAATTGATTGAACTTGTTTAATATGTATTTAAAGAATGTTTGTAGTCTTTAATAGGTAATAAAATTGTTACAGCAAACAACAGTAGATAATGAATCCATGTTTCCATCTGTAGGTGCTAGCCCCACTGGTGAGATTCATTGTACGATCTCGGGAACTCGAAACACTGAAGTAAGTTTCCTCGTCTATTTCTTTGACCAGTACTGCTACCTAAGTATCTACAGATATATTGCATTCAGTAGTTCATTTGTCAGATAGCTCTTTTGTTACTGTAAAGGTAGTTTTTTTCCATGTGGTGCAAATTTACATTTAGTATTATATTACATTTAGTGTATTTACGATTGCTCAGATACTGTGAATTATATTGTCATATTAATGACGAGTCAAAATCTACTGTCTAGCAATCATGATGCATATAGGTCTATAATTGTTGAAAAGATGACAAATAACTTTTTAGCTCACCTGAGCCAAAGGCTCAAGTAAGCTTTTCTGATCAAAACTTTCCATTGTCTGTCATCATTGTTGTAAACTTTTCACATTTTCATCTTCTTCCCCAGAACTATTGGTCAAATTTCAATAAAACTTGGTACACATCATCCATGGGTAAGGGGATTCAGGTTTGTTCAAATGAAGGGTCATGCCCCCTTCAAAAAGGAGATAATCACGAAAATGCAAAAATAAGGTGGGATCATTTAAAAATCTTCTTCTCAAGAACCACTGGGCTAGAAAAGTTCAAATTCACAAAAAGCTTCCTGGCATAGTGCAGATTCAAGATTGTTCAAATCATGGCCCCTGGGGGTAGGGTGGGGCCACAATAGGAGATAAAAGTTTTACATAGAAATATATAGTGGAAATCATTAAAAATCTTCTGAAGAATCACTGGGCCAGAAAAGTTTACATTTACATGAAAGCTTCCTGACATCATGCAGATTCAAGTTTGTTAAAATCATGGAGCCCCAGGGGAAGAGTTGGGGCCACAATAGGAGATCAAAGTTTTGCATACAAATGTTTAGAGAAAATCTTTAAAAATCTTCCTCTCAAGAACCATTAGGCCAGAGAAGTTTACAATTACATGAAAGCTTTCCGACATAGCACAGATTCAAGTCTGTAAACATCACGGCCTCTGAGGGTAGGGTGGGGCCACAATAGGGGATCAAAGTTTTACATGCGAATTTACAGGTAAAATCTTTGAAAATTTTCTCATCAAGAACCACTGGGGCAGGAAAGTACAAATTTACATGAAAGCTTCCTGACATAGTGCAGATTCAAGTTTGTTTAAATCATGTCCCCCAAGGATAGATTGGGGCCATGATAGGGATCAAAGTTTCACATGCGAATATATATACAGTCAACTCTTGATAAACCGCCACCTTTTGTTCTTATGAAATCATGGCATTATAACGAATTTGGCGA
This sequence comes from Ostrea edulis, assembly GCF_947568905.1. Lineage (NCBI taxonomy): Eukaryota > Metazoa > Mollusca > Bivalvia > Ostreida > Ostreidae > Ostrea > Ostrea edulis. The sequence continues at coordinate 58,869,065 of NC_079170.1, read as the reverse complement.
TGAATTGAATTACTGCCATCTTAAAGAAATAGAGTTACCGTTCTTTTATATGTAAGAGTTATCTTTTGTCCTGACTTGCGTAAACCACATAAACAACGCCTTTTCTAAGTCAGTATTAAGTGCACTGCGGTGCCGTTTCCTGGCAGGCGAGCCTTCAGAGATTGGGTCAGAGTCTGCAAGAATTGCATCCTTTACTGCTAAGATGTCGCCCACTGTCCTTCTTTTTATAGACTTTTCCCATAAAACAGAAAAATGATTTGCAATATCCTGATGGGTACATTTTGGATGATGTCCTTGGTACGTAATGATTTTTTCTCATCGAAATTTAACCGGACCCTCTTTCGTGGCGAAGCCATAGCTAAATTGAAATGTGTTTCTATGATGTATAAACAACTTGACTACAGTTCATCTCGAGTAATTTTCTTGTTTATTCAATATGTACAGCGATTACTGGGATCCTTCTGTCCAGGTGTACGCCGGAGATCGATAATGACCAATTTACTGCTTCACTGACCATGTGCACCTATGGCGGTTTATCGAGATAATTAACATGTTGAAATAGACTTTTGTAATGAAAACACTGTGGCAAATGGCGATAGCGAATTTGGCTTTTTAACGAGAGTTTTAAGTAACAGGAAAAATGTTCCTTGAAAAATGCGGCGTTATAACGAAAATGGCGATGAATTGAGTGGCGATAATTCGAGAGTTGCCTGTAAGAAAAATCTTTAGATGTGGGCCAAAGTGACTCAGGTGAGTGCTTTGGCCCTTGTGCCTCTTGTATTCAAAATAATACATGTATGAGAATCATGTATACCACTGGCGTTTTCTTTGTCATTCAAAAATTTGTTTTTGTTTGTGTGGCCAGTTACCCCAAGCGTTTTACACACTTTTAAAGTCATCATATCTTTGGAACTGGAGAGAAGAAAAACACTGTAAACAATTCAATCTGTGTATCAGTTACTGGGAAATATTTATAACTTCCATGTCATTTTTAACACTCAATGTAAGCTAGGAAATGTAATAAAACCAATTTATAATGTGCATCTATTAAAAACAGTAAATAAACACAATAGCAGTCAAAAGATTAAACATTTAAAATCACACTTAAAATCTATAGATAATGCTTACACTTCACTTGATTCAGATGTTTGGGAATGCCTTTTTTCATCCTAAAAGCAGAGTTTCATCTCTGCGTACTAAGCTGCAAAATTTCATACCCGCAGACAAAACAGAAATCATCAATCTGTGGAATTTGACTTGGTGGATATATGTACATTGACAGTATACTTGAATATTGTTAAATACAACTGCTCAAGTGAACAATATGGCCCATGGGTCAATCATATGTAAACTGACTTTGTTGTAATAGTTTGTGCTGCAGACTAAATGTTATTGTGGGGTATAAAGTCATAATGTTTCTAGGAATGTATAGGTATTATTTCCAATTGTAGCCCCATGTGCCGCAACTCTAAAAATGACAATGATTTTGGTGTCCAGATCTCAGAGCTGTTCGACAGCTTTGGACTTCTCCTTTCCTGTAAGGACCAAAAACTCAAGATTTCTCAGGTGTGTTCACAGAACTCCTACTCTGGTTATTATTGGAAAGGTTAAGGGTAAAGCTCATGGTTTTCACATCATCAACAAGATTAGTGAGTATTGATAATCACTAGTTCTTATGGCCTAATGCTTAAAAAAGTTAATTTCAAACCCTGGTTCAACCCTGGACTGGAATGGAAGTGGGTATCCATGTATCGTGAATTTCTCTGTGCTTTATATAGATATGACAGGTGCCCTATAGTAATCACTGTCTGTCCATCCATCTGTTCGTCCGTCTGTCTGTCCATCAGCACTTTCTATAACTTATATCTCATTTTCATAAATTTAATACACAATACAGTGAAACTTCTCCAAACCGGCCCCTCAGAAAACCGGTTCTCCCTGAATATCGGCTGATTTTCAAAGTCCCGGCAGAAATCTTAACATTTCCTTGCAAAGAAAGTCTTACAAAACCGGCCACCCCTGAAAACCAGACATCGGCCACTTTTTAAAGTACATTTGTTAACAAACATGTGTAATTTACCCTTAACATACCTGCCACTTTTTGAAGACAATAAAATTTTGGCCAGAGGTTGATCAAGATCGTCCAGGTGTGCAAATTGACTGACCAACCTGCCAGGTGAGAAATCATCCACCGAAGGTGTGAAAAACACTAGTGGCCTCTTTAATTTCTATTGTATACCTGTGCTGTCAAGGGTGTTAATTGACACTTAGCTAATCCAAGAGACCCTTCCAAATTCTTTACAAAATGTAAAAAACAGTTAGGAACATATTGAATGAATACAGTATCAAACGCCATATTGTTTCACCATACTACATGTATCGTATGGATATAAGCGGTATTTAATAAAGAACAAACCCATGACTGTTAATGATAATTATTAAAAGATAGATTAATTTTCTTGGTCTCCATAGGCTTAAAATTCCAAAGAAATATTAAAATTACAATTTCATATTTACTACTGTACTTTTTAAAAACGTCAAAACAAAATTGTTAATGACATAAGCGATAAATGTAAACAGAGTATTTATAGGTAAGAGGAATTCCAATAATAGGTCTCTGTGTTTTCTTTATGTATCCTGTTATAGATTTTCAGTTTAAAATTTGATAATTTCAGCGAGAATATTTCTTGTAATTCATAATTACCATTAGGTACAAGTGGACTAATTTAATCTCCATCGATAATTGATCATAGATCACCAGATCAAATTGAACAGTACCTACTTTGTGAATATTGAGATAAAACGTCTATAATTGCTAAATTCTCGGTATACCGGCCATCCCTCTAAACCGGCCGTTTTTTCCGATCCGAGAGCCGGCCGGTTTAGAGAAGTTTCACTGTACTTGGATTAGACAGAGGAAGACCTTTTGATTTTCAGATTGATTGGCTTTGTTCTTACAGAATTATGTGACTTGGAAATTTTTTAGCTCTTCTGAGCCGAAGGCTCAAAGAGCTAATCATATGGCCATATGTCTGGCGTGCGGTGTGCATCAACATTTTGGGAAAAGGGCTATATCTCAAGAACCCCTTGGCCAATTTTTGTCAAATTTGTCACAGGGTATCCTTGGCCCAAGGGCTTTCATTTGTACTAAAACTAGGGTTGTGACCCTTTAACAAGGGGAGATAATTAGGAAAATGCAAACAAAAGTAGTGGTTGTTAAAAAATCTTCTTCTCAAGAACCACTGGGCAAATTATCACCAAACATATGCATAAGGATGAGGATAGGTTGTAGATAAAAAAAAATTCAAGGCATCATCCTTGGGCAAAGGGTGTGGTCTCAAGGTCACTTCAAAGTTGACCTTAAATTTTGTTTTGTTAAAACTTTGATATTTTGCTTAGTATAAGGACTAGGATCATCAAATTTTGTCAGTTGATGCATCTTAGGACCTAATATCATGTTGTCTCAAAAGTAGGTCATGGTGACCTACTTTTTGAATTTCGCAGGTAATTATTAAATGGATTTTGATGCATATCTTGGACAATTTTGAGTCTGTGATCACCAAAAGTTGTCAGTTGATGGATCATGGAACCTTGAACTGCGTCATGTGAAAAATATGTCACCATGACTTACTTTCTGAATTTTATGGTTAATCATTTATGAATACATTTTAGGTTGTTATTTCAGATACTGAGAGGTTTAGAATCACCAAACCTTGTAAGTTGATGCGTCTAGAGGCCTCGAAACATATTTATAAAAAAAGTAGGTCACAGTGACCTACTTTTTGAATTTTGCAGACATTCAAATTTCACATTTTCAATTTTAGATGCATATTTTGGACACTATGAAAGCTAGGATCATCAAACTTTGTCAGTTGATGCATCTTGAGTCTTTGGAGTATGTCGACCAAAAAGTAGGTCACTGTGGCCTTCTTTTGTTATTTGATGACTTTATTTGAATACTATTTGACTTGTCAGTTGATGCATCTTGAGTCTTCAGTGTGTCGACCAAAAGTAGGTCACAGTGACCTACTTTTGGACAGTTACATTTAAATTTTCAGGTACTATTTGACTTAACATCATCAAACTTTGTCAGTTGAAGCATCTTGAGTCCTCGGAGTGTGCAGATTATAAATTAGGTCACCTTGATCTACTTTTTGAACTTCAAAGCTATATCTAAATCAAATGCTAAGAGGCCTAGAATCATGAACCTGTTTCAGTTGATGTATCTTGAGTCCTCAGAGTGTGTCAATTAAGAAGTAGGTAACTGTGATATACTTTTTGAATTTCATGGGTATATTTAGATATTTCAGATACTAAGTGGCTTAGATTCATCAAACTTATTAAGTTGATGCATCTTGGCTTCTCAGAGTCTATCAGCTAAAAGGTAGGTCACTGTGACTTACTTTTGCTTTTTTTTTTGCAAATCTATACATCTTTCAAACTAAAAACCCAAGGATCATCAAACCTTGTTAGTAGATGCATCTCAGGACCTCAGGATAATATGATCCAAAAGTAGGTCAGGATGACCCCCTTCTTTTATATTTTTTCAGTTAGTCAAATTATTTTAGATGCTACCTTATGAATTGTTAAGCCTAGGATCATTAAACTTTGTCAGTTGATGTATCTCAAGGCCTCATAGTGTATCAAACAAACAGTATGTCACAACGATGTAATCCCTGAATTTACAGCTATTTTGTATAAGATAGATAAATCTTCTCTGTTCAATTTATGCTTGTTTCATATGTTTGGTAAGGATACTTATCAAATCTATTAGCATTGATGTTCCCCTCCTTTCAAATAATGATGATCAATCCTCTGTATATAGTAATGTAATTGCATTAAAAATTGGACAAAATACAATGTGATCCCCTTGTTCTAATTGTATGCATAGAAATTCGGTATTTAGCACCCCAACCGTCTCTATGTCCCTTGAAAAATTTCATGTAGAAGAGAAATATGTACTACCCAGATATGCACGTAAGTTAAGTAACTTCATTTTGTAATTATTTTGATTGCCTAATCTAATAGTGTACTGTATGATATCCCCTTCATACACTATCATGTGATAGGTCTTTAAAACCTTGTTAATTGATGAATCTTGGTTAGTGAGAATTTTTGCCTGTTCTACAATGTATCAGAAGAGTGATTCTAGGCCCATGGGCCTCTTGTTTAATCTTGACTTTCTATGGCTTGCAGTAACTTAGATTACTTGAGAAGATTTTCATAGAATTTAAAGGTAATGCTCGAATTAGGAAGATCCTTTTGATTTTCAGGTTTATCAGTTTTGTCATTACAGAGTTATTGGACTTAGATTTTTTAAATATTAATTAGGTGACAGCACTTCTGTAACATGTGATATCTTCAAGTCCAGAGAAAATTAAGGGTCCATGGATGTACCACAAACATGTAGTCATTGGTATAGCACCTGATAGATATATTCAATGCAGGACTAGATATATTCAATGCGGGACTCTTTCTGACTTCAGTTGTTGAGTTGTTTACTGTTTTTCGGACCTATTTGCAAAGTGTTGAATGTTTAGTAAGCATTTAGATTTGATTGGAAATTTTGGAAATAAAATATGCCATGACTGACTAAATCTCTGGTGTTTGAATCCTGTAGATGGCGTTGTTGTCAAACCTGCAGAAGTCATTCGAGACTTTTGTAGTAGTGATGTCCAGGCGGCAGCTGGCTGAACATGTCAAAGCTGTCATCTCCAAACTACCAAGTCCACGGGAAATTTCAGAGGATGTAGCCAGGAACAAGATGGAATTCCTGAGGGAAATTGTCAATTCTGACCTCTTTCTTGATGATGGTAAACTATACATACACATGTAATCCAGAAATAAGTTAAGAAAAATCTACACATAGATGTAGATATCTCAAAAAGTCATGGATGGTTTTTCAGTAAAACTTGATGACTAGTAAAACATTGATTTATGGTCCAACCTCAGTGTGGACTGGCTGAGGCTTACATGCACCCTCAAAGTATTGTCTGGTTGTGTCAAGCACTTATATGACTATCCTGATGAATGACTGCTTTTAAAATAGGAAATTTTATAATCTGACTACTGATAATTTCATCTCTTTTCTTTCAGAATCTCGTAGTGTCATGCTGCCATTGTGTTTGACTCAAGTTCGGCAATGTCTGGTACAAAAGATGTTTCTGCAGCTCGTGACAAGCACACTAGGAGACATATTGGACAAATTGTTTACACTCAGTCAGGTACTGTGCTCAGATTTCATGTGAAAAAAACGTTAATTATTCTCCTATTTTTGGTGTGTGTTATCAGTATTTTATAAGTACAGTGTGTTTAATTATATATTGCACAGTGTGTTTAATTATATATTGCACAGTGTGTTTAATTATATATTGTACAGTGTGTTTAATTATATATTGTACGGTATGTTTAATTATATATTGCACAGTGTGTTTAATTATATATTGTACAGTGTGTTTAATTATATATTGTACGGTATGTTTAATTATATATTGTACGGTATGTTTAATTACATATTGTACAGTGTGTTTAATGATATATTGTACAGTGTGTTTAATGATATATTGTACAGTGTGTTTAATGATATATTGTACAGTGGTTTAATGATATATTGTACAGTGGATTAATGATATATTGTACAGTATGTTTAATGATATATTGTACAGTAGGTTTAATGATATATTATACAGTGGTTTAATTACATATTGTACAGTGGTTTAATGATATATTGTACAGTGTGTTTAATGATATATTGTACAGTGTGTTTAATGATATATTGTACAGTAGGTTTAATGATATATTGTACCGTAGGTTTAATGATATATTGTACAGTGTGTTTAGTGATATATTGTACAGTAGGTTTAATGATATATTGTACAGTTTGTTTAATGATATATTGTACAGTAGGTTTAATGATATATTGTACAGTAGGTTTAATGATATATTATACAGTTGTTTAATTACATATTGTACAGTGGTTTAATGATATATTGTACAGTAGGTTTAATGATATATTGTACAGTAGGTTTAATTACATATTGTACAGTAGGTTTAATTACATATTGTACAGTAGGTTTAATGATATATTGTACAGTATGTTTAATTACATATTGTACAGTTTGTTTAATGATATATTGTACAGTGGTTTAATGATATATTGTACAGTAGGTTTAATTACATATTGTACAGTTTGTTTAATTACATATTGTACAGTATGTTTAATGATATATTGTACAGTATGTTTAATTATATATTGTACAGTATGTTTAATATTTGACTTTTGTATTTTATGTGTTTACTCAGATGATTATATCAAATAATCCCAAAATGTGGCTGTTCCTTACAGGAGAAGAATATGGCAGAAAACATAGAAAATTTTGCCAAGATGATGTTCTTGGTGATGGTGGATACAACCTTGACCCTTAGTGAGAAGGTCGTTTCCCAGCCTTTTTGTGTAACGGTAAGATCGAGAACACTATTTGTTATGATTACATGTGTGTTGTTTCTAACTCTGTATATGAACGTACATACAGTGCTTTCTTTTTATACTATTGCCTTTCGTTTGGTATAAAGAATTGTGTGTTTAAAAATGGCTTATTGATGATTGTACACCTAGAACGGTACGAAGTACTAGGGGTTTACCTAGAACCTTACAATATGCATGTACATGTAATATGAAGACTAGCAGAGTCACAATAGTAGGGTAAGCTTTTATTGCATATCGTCTTTCGGCCAAAACAAAAATTTGCCACTTTAGATTGAATACATCGTCGGAAACCCACGGTCGGTCACACTACTTTTGGATTGAATGCTACTGCATTGATCAGTTTCGTCAATGTATTGAAAAGAGGTGTAACTCAATTTTCTATTTCAACCATTTTATGAAATCAGGAGTTCATTTTATATGTAAAATAATTATTCTATGCATAAGTGTTTAAAACATTGTTTGCACTCTAAAGTGATTTATGATAAATGTACAAAAAAATAACCGTAATTTGGTTATTCTATATAAAATGTTTGTGTGAGAAAGAAATTAAGTAACTCCTGCTACAGCTAAAAAACAAAGCCTGCCTGCTTCATTAAATGCCGAGTTGGAGAAACTAAAGAGATTGATTTTTTGGCCTTATATATATTTACTACCTTGGCACAACATTCCAGTATTTATACCCCCCGCAACAAGTTGTGTGGGGGGGGGGGGGGGGGGGGTATACTGGAATCGGGTTGTCCGTCTGTCCGTCCGTCCGTCTGTAGACGCAATGGTTTCCGGGCTCTAAAGCATTATCCTTTCCACCTACCGTCACCATATCATACATATGGACTACCCATGGGATAAAGATGTTCCCTATCGATTTTGGGGTCAAAAGGTCAAAGGTCAAGTGCACTGGACATCGAAGTAGCAATATGGTTTCCGGGCTCTAAATCATTATCCTTTCCACCTACCGTCACCATATCATACATATGGTTTCCGGGCTCTGAAGCATTATCCTTTCCACCTACCGTCACCATATCATACATATGGACTACCCATGGGATGAAGATGTTCCCTATCGATTTTGGGGTCAAAAGGTCAAAGGTCAAGCGCACTGGACATCGAAGTAGCAATATGGTTTCCGGGCTCTAAAGCGTTATCCTTTCCACCTACAGTCACCATATTATACATATGGACTACCCATGGGATGAAGATGTTCCCTATCGATTTTGGGGTCAAAAGGTCAAAGGTCAAGCACACTGGACATCGAAGTAGCAATATGGTTTCCAGGCTCTAAAGCGTTATCCTTTCCACCTACAGTCACCATATCATACATATGGACTACCCATGGGATGAAGATGTTCCCTATCGATTTTGGGGTCAAAAGGTCAAAGGTCACGCGCACTGGACATCGAAGTAGCAATATGGTTCAGTTTGTCATGCCATTTGTTTTTTACACTCAGAAAAGAGGTAGTTTATACCTATTACCAACACCCTTTGGAGATTGGGTAAGCGGGGGGTATTCTTGGTGAGCATTGCTCACAGTACCTTTTTTTTTATTTTTATCTAAACTGTATATCTATACCTGTGTCTAAGTAGTACAGGTAGGTAAGCTACTTACTATACCTGTGTCTAAGTAGTACATGTAGGTAATTGAATTACTATACCTGTGTCTAAGTAGTACAGGTAGGTAAGCTACTTACTATACCTGTGTCTAAGTAGTACAGGTAGGTAAGCTATTTACTATACCTGTGTCTAAGTAGTACAGGTAGGTAAGCTATTTACTATACCTGTGTCTAAGTAGTACAGGTAGGTAAGCTACTTACTATACCTGTGTCTAAGTAGTACAGGTAGGTAAGCTATTTACTATACCTGTGTCTAAGTAGTACAGGTAGGTAAGCTATTTACTCTACTTGTGTTTAAGTAGTACAGGTAGGTAAGCTACTTACTATACCTGTGTCTAAGTAGTACAGGTAGGTAAGCTATTTACTATACCTGTGTCTAAGTAGTACAGGTAGGTAAGCTATTTACTCTACTTGTGTTTAAGTAGTACAGGTAGGTAAGCTACTTACTATACCTGTGTCTAAGTAGTACAGGTAGGTAAGCTATTTACTATACCTGTGTCTAAGTAGTACAGGTAGGTAAGCTACTTACTATACCTGTGTCTAAGTAGTACAGGTAGGTAAGCTATTTACTATACCTGTGTCTAAGTAGTACAGGTAGGTAAGCTACTTACTATACCTGTGTCTAAGTAGTACAGGTAGGTAAGCTATTTACTATACCTGTGTCTAAGTAGTACAGGTAGGTAAGCTACTTACTATACCTGTGTCTAAGTAGTACAGGTAGGTAAGCTATTTACTATACCTGTGTCTAATAATGCAATATAAAAGTTGCTATTAAAAATATAGAAATAAAAACTGTTCTAAAACCTGTTGGTAAATTTTAAAGAAAACAATGATTTTGAGGGGATTAAAATTAAAATGTTTTAAGTATTATGCTGAGAAAACATTGAAATGGAGAAAGAGAAACATTTACATTAAAAAAAAAATTTACAAAGTAAATCAAAGTATATTGTGTTATAGAATGCATCAATGATTTGCTACAATTACATTTTGAATACATGTGCAGGTTTCTGTACAGAACTCAAGTTGTGGTGTCTCCCTTTTAAAAGTCAAGTAAAGTAATATTTTATTCAATATGTAAATAATAAATGTAACTGATTTATAGTTCAGTGAAATTAACAACAAATTTTTAGGCATCATTTACTTACAAGCTCATTTCAAAATATTCTGCAGTTAGCTCTCTTTCATCATTGTGGGTTGTGTTTTTTTAATTAGCTTGTCTCTCCTTTCAAAATGATTTTACTAGGTCCTTCCAAAGTGATCTCAAAGTATTATCTCTAAAATGTGAACTCACCAGGTCCTTCCAGAGTGAATTCACTAGGTCGTCCTATAGTGCAATCTCGCTAGGCCCTCCCTGAGTGAATTCACTAAATCCTCGCAGGGTGCAATCTCACAAGGTCATCCCAGAGTGCAATCTCACAAGGTCATCCCAGAGTGCAATCTCACTAAATCCTCCCAGAGTGAACTCACTAGGTCCTCACAGAGTGAACTCACTAGATCTCCCAGAGTGAACTCACTAGGTCCTCCCAGAGTGAACTCACTAGATCTCCCAGAGTGAACTCACTAGGTCCTCCCAGAGTGAACTCGCTAGATCTCCCAGAGTGAACTCACTAGGTCCTTCCAGAGCGCAATCTCACTAGGTCCTCCCAGAGTGCAATCTCACTAGGTCCTTCCAGAGTGAACTTACTAGATCTTCCAGAGTGAACTCACTAGGTCCTTCCAGAGTGAACTCACTAAATCTTCCAGAGTGAACTCGCTAGGTCCTTCCATAGTGAACTCACTAGATCTTCCAGAGTAAACTCACTAGGTCCTTCCAGAGTAAATTCACTAGGTCCTCCCAGAGTGAACTTGCTAGATCTCCAAGAGTGAACTCACTAGGTCCTCCCAGAGTGAACTCACTAGATCTCCCAGAGTGAACTCACTAGGTCCTCCCAGAGTGAACTCGCTAGATCTCCCAGAGTGAACTCACTAGGTCCTTCCAGAGCGCAATCTCACTAGGTCCTCCCAGAGTGCAATCTCACTAGGTCCTTCCAGAGTGAACTTACTAGATCTTCCAGAGTGAACTCACTAGGTCCTTCCAGAGTGAACTCACTAAATCTTCCAGAGTGAACTCGCTAGGTCCTTCCATAGTGAACTCACTAGATCTTCCAGAGTGACCTCGCTAGATCTCTCAGAGTGAACTCACTAGGTCCTCCCAGAGTGAACTCGCTAGATCTCCCAGAGTGAACTCACTAGATCTTCGAGTGTAAACTCAATAGGTCCTCCTAGAATGAACTTACTAAATCTTCCAGAGTGAACTCACTAGGTCCTCCCAGAGTGAACTCGCTAGATTTCCCAGAGTAAACTCACTAGTTCCTCCCAGAGTGAACTGGCTAGATCTCCCAGAGTGAAATCCAGAGGTCCTCCCAGAGTGAACTGGCTAGATCTCCCAGAGTGAACTCACTAGGTCTTCCAGAGTGAACTCACTAGGTCCTCCCAGAGTGAACTGACTAGATCTCCCAGAGTGAACTCACTAGGTCTTCCAGTGTGAACTCACTAAGTATTATATCCAGCACATGAAAATTAAGAGGGAGACATCACTAGCTATATCTACACAATCATGTGAACTATTTCCATCCATTTGTCTGTCTTCTTCTGAAGGCTAATTTACATATACATTTATTATATTCATGTACTCCTGTTATTTGGAAGCTGAGTATATTTGTATATAGCTGGATTTCATACCTGTTCACTAATAGTCTGCTCAGCAGTTTTATCAGCTTTGTAATCATACATCATTGTAGCCATCTTTGTCACCACAACAAGAAACACAAGATTTTGATTGTGATGAGGATGACTCGCCAAAAAAGGGAACCAAGCGGCAGGTCGACCGTGAACGTCGCCGAACTCTGACGGGAATTAACTTCTTTGCCTCCAAAAATAGGCCACCCTCAATCTCAATGCAAGCATTTGCTCCAAATCTGAAAACTATCGATAGCACCCCAGTCAAAGCTGTAGGCACTAAAGTCATTATTATCAACAATTTCATATCAATAATTATATCCAAACATATAAGACTTTTTTGAAGAATATGCATGATCAATATTTCATTCTACAATCAAAGAAATATATACTTAAATTGTCACACTTTTTCAACTTCAGGCATGTAAAAATTTCATGAAAGTAAAAATTCAAGCTTTTTATCTGATTTGTAATTTCATGAAACAAGAAAACAATGAATAAATGTAAAATCATTAATTTTAATAGAGGTTGAATTTAAGTGGTATGGACATATCAACGAATTATTAGATTCTCTACAAACAGGAAAAAATTAATTACAATCATGAAGTCATGAAAGCACAGAAATTTAACCTCAAGAAATATATGATTTTACAGTACTTGATAATTTTAAAATAATAAATTAAGTCAACATATTCTTTATTAATGTTTTCCTCCATGTAAATGTTATCAGCTAAGCTTTTGTGTTGTAATATACTGCAGTGTTCATGCATTCATTCATTGTTAGCCGGATATCGGAGAACTCTTCAAGAAAAAATTGCCCACATTCTCCATGGAAGACCTGGGACTGAGTGTAAATTTTGCAGTCAAACAAGCATGTTTACAAACTCATACAATGCTGCATTTTGTCTTCCTGTACCTGCTGTTTTACATAGATTGTGATCTAAGCTTGTCAGCAACTCTACTGATAATTACTCTAACACTGAAATAAGCTACTTGTTTTTTATCTGCAACTCCTTTCCTCATTTTGTCACCATGCAAGCCCTGTATCAAGGTTAAGTCCCGATTCTGTTGTTGTTTCTGATGGCCTACACCGGTAGGAGCATCATGTGTGTATTTGATTTGAAAATTATCGCCAGCGCATGCCATAATTCTGAAAGACAGAGGTGTCTAATTCAGCACAGTGACACTTGAACCCTTGTCTCATTATATATATACCGAGGCCTAAATACAGGAGCAAGTTAATTTTGTAAAAGACTATATTCCTATGTGACATTTATCCTTAACAGCTAGTAATGAATTGACATCATATGAGATGTACCTGTGGTATATTTATCCTTAACAGCTAGTAATGAATTGACATCACATGAGATGTACCTGTGGTATATTTAAGGGTATGCACTACAGGAGAAATCAGATAACAGTTTTTCACTGTTATAACCCCAGAAAACAAAGTTTAGGGGGTATACTGGAATCACCTTATCCATCTGTCCGTCCGTCTGTAGACATCATTTGTCCAGACTATATCTCAATCTAATTAAATTGGAGTATATCTTTAACACTGATGAACAGATTTGATTAAAATTTTGTATATATGTATATATATATATATATATACATATATACATATCTTATATGAATGATAAAGTTCTGCACCTGCTATTTTGATGGATATTTTTTAACAAGCAAGAGAGTTATGGATATATTTTTTCCCATTTTGAGAAACACAAATTCACTATTTCCCACCATCCAATGTGCCCTGTGGGGGGTATTAGTCCTGTTAGGACAGTTCTAGTACATGTATAATCAATATCGCTTCCTTTTCCAATTCTTGCATAATGCATCTAAATCTAATGTTAATTCTATAAATGTACATCTCTTCATACGTCAATTAAAAGGTGTCAAGTAGTTTGTATCAAACATGATTACAGCATAAAGTCATGAATTAAAGTTAACACTTAAAAGTATGTTAACCAAGAGACAGAAATATTGTTTGACTCATCTATTAAAATTAATCTTGCACAAAGAGCACCTACACAAATGCTTGCTCCAGTCTTGCTTACTGAAATCTGTACCCCTTTCTTTTCCAGGGAGAAATGATTTCCTGCATGGCTGAGCTGCTGAGGCTAATGGACCACAGACATTATGCAGTGATCCTTAGACCACAGCACATACCACTCAAGGCAAGTGTCTGCAACTGGTATTTGTTATAAATATGAAAATTACAAATGTTGAAATTCCTGTATGAGTTACTTTCCTTAGTGACCATCATGTATTTATTGTAGGACTTTCTGGGTAAAGTACTATTGACCTTCAGAGAGTTAATAAAAGAAGACTTATTTCCTCCTGGTTGGACAGTGATGAGGATGGTCATTAATAAGTAAGTACTCTTGATTTGGTTGAACTGTAATAAGGATGGAATCATGAATAGATAAGTACTGTGAACTAATTTGATTTCAACCGATAATTTATCATAGATCATAAAATGTCTCTAAATGCTAAATTCTCGGTAAACCAGCCATCCCTCTAAACCGGCCGGTTTTTTTTCCAGTCTCAGAGCCGGCCGGTTTAGAGAAGTTTCACTGTATATCATGTAAATGCTACTTAGAAATGGCAGACATGACTGTAAAGAAATAAAAAACTTTTCAACAAAGCTCACATAGATTCATCGTTGGATATCCACGGATGATCTTGTCTTTTAATCATCACTCTTTGGCAAACTCGCCGTAAAATCATCGTATGTAATTGATATGCACAGGTTATTTGATTGGCTGCTGCACAGAGTAGCGATGGCAAATCAACGAATCAAAGTTTATGTTACGTATGTATGTTTGGCAATGACAAAAACTTTTCCGTAGTTAACACACCAATTGCAAATAAATCCACTCACCGGTGTATTTCAGTTTGAGAAAGGTACTCCTATATAATTTTTGACTGGTATTTGATGTAAGTGACCTGTACGACTTGTATTTAATCGTTTTAAAACAAAATTTGCAGGTTTTAATGAGCGTCAAGATATGTACAGTGGAACCCCATTATTACGTTTTCCATTTTGTCACGATAAAATAACGTAATACCAGGGTCAACGTAATAAACGTTCCCAGTGAAATCTATTTAAAATATCATTTGGAAACTGTATATCTTCCGTTGATATTCCGTGAAGGTGTGTGTGTGAACATATCTCTACTGTTTCTTTGTTTTAAAGACTAGGACACTTGATTTATTTACATCTTTTCTTAAATATCCGTAATTCTTTCTTGAGTAGGATAAATAAGGATGCTTTGATAAGCATTGCAGATCTGCTTTCATTTCTGCCATTTTGTTCAACTTTAACATAATGCATTCATATGAATTTCTCTCAATAACTCATTCCAGTTCGTATTCAACATTCGTACATAAAACAAAAAATAACAAAACATCGTTTTTATTAAGTTATATCTCTACTACATGATACAAAACACAATTTTAAAAATCCCATCCCAAAAAAACCCAACAAAACGACGACACAAAACACACATGATATCCAACGCTTGCACACTTTTTTCACCAACAATAGACACAGAGAACAAACGCAATCCACTTTTAAAAAAATGATGCACTAAAATTAAGATCACATTTATAACACTAAATGATGGCACTAAAATCACGTGCACATCAAAAAAAGATATCAAGGGATTTTAAAATGTTCACTGAGCTAAATGCCTTGCACGAATCAGTCGATAACACTGGGCAGTTTGATCGGCGTATTTATGGACGAAATCTAACAACACCCAAACTATTATGTCAAAATAACTGACAATTGTTTTAATTGAACACTACCTTTTCTCACCTAAATATGTCCAAGCAGTTATCCAAGCTGTTTCAACTGTGATATGATAAATTTTGTCCTACATGCTGTCCGTAAATAGAGTTTTAATATCGAAAGCAATCACACGATGCTAAACATGCATATGGTTGAGAAATTATTATTTCTTTGATCATCAAAATATGAAAAATGAAGAAAATTTTATTGAGTACAATTGCTAAATAAACATCATTTGATTGCTTATCACTGGCTTCGATACAGGGTATTCATCTGTATTGATGTCACTAGATCTATCAAAGCGTGACCAATCAAGCGTCTCTAATCCCCTAACAGACCAGGAAATTTACAAGGTAACTGCCTGGGGCAGCCAAGGTGTGAATGGCTTATTATTTTGAGAATCCCTATTGAATAATTAGGGGTTTATTACGTTTTTGTTGGAATTTTTACAACATAATACCAGCATCTTGGGACAATGCAATAACGAGGTCTATTTTATATAGGTTTGTTTTAAAGAAATGGTTTTGTGCTTTGAAATTCCAACGTAAAATGCGGACTAACGTAATAAAGGGGGAACGTAATAACGGAGTTCCACTGTAGCTTAAATAGCAAACTAATAATGTATTTTCAAAATTGAAGAGTTCCAATTTTCTGATTGGTTGTCTATAATCAACAAATTAGCATATTTTAAGATGATATTTTTGCGAGTTTGCCCAAAGGTGATGAGTAAAAAACGAGATCACCCATGGGTATCCAACGATGACTTAAATTGCTACACAAGGATCTGAAGAAATCCCATGGAAGGTCATCTCCTTGTGACCTTTGTCATGTGATTAAATTGACGGAGATGTTTGGGTATTTTTGGTGTAATTAAATTTTTCAGGTTTCATGTCTGAATATTCAAAATAAAATTGAAGTAGTCTTATTGTTCAAATGTGTTGATTTTTATGTTTTTTGCATCTTTGTTAAGGTGCTATATTTTCTGCGTGATATTGTTTTGAACATCCATAAAAAGACAGCTAAAAGAGGAAAAAGAAAAACCTTAAAAAATATGATATGAAAATTCAATGTCCATCTTAATGTCAATCTCTTTTCTAACTGACATATTTTTTGAAGATTTTAACCGTAGGTTTAAAAAATATTAACAAATGACGTTTTCATTTTTCTTAAATATTTTTTTCTCAAAAATTAGAACATTAATATCTGAATCTGTTAGGTATGTTTTATTTGATATATTCATATCATGCACCAAATCACAGCAAAATCTCTTATTTGCCAACAAAACACCTGTTTTATCATTTCGGGGAAACTCACAAAAAATTCATATAAAATAATTGAGAGCTTGTATCACTGTTTCGATGGTGAAGTCATACTTCATAAGAGGTGTTTAACGAGCCATTAAATAAAATTTTAGTGTAATGAGCTACCTTAAAGCTGATATAAAACTCTCATACATTTGAGAAAACAAAGGTGCCATGACAAGTGACTTAATAGGAAACTGATTAATATATTCATTGTTATAAATAGTTTTCATTATTACAAATCAATGAACAGAATTGTTACAAAGGAGTTTGAATATTGAAAGAATAATTTTTAAAAATGTATAAAATTCTAATTTTTCTGTAGTGCTCTATTCACTGCCATTGAGTACCTGTCATCAGCATTAAGTGAGCATTTCCTCAAGAAAGATCAATTCGACATGCAGGTAAGCCATTTTGGCTGAAAAAATTAAATGTTTGCTGTGAAAAATTAACTATCGCTGACAACGATTGCAAGAGAGAGCAGTGAGATTGATTTAATTGTTTTGGCTAGCTTTGGAGTCACTACTTTAATCTGGCGGTGGCTTTCATCACCCAGCCAAGCCTTCAGCTGGAGAGGTATTCAGAAGCCAAGAAACAGAAGATTATTGACCGCTACCAGGACATGAGGATCCTGATGGGCCAACAGATACAGAATCTCTGGGAAAACTTAGGTAGTAACCTTTGCATTCTGTAAACTTAAGTTCTATCCTCTACATTCTGTAAACTTAGGTACTAATCTCTGCATTCTGTAAACTTAGGTACTAACCTCTACATTCTGTAAACTTAGGTATTAACCTCTGCATTCTGTAAACTTAGGTACTAACCTCTACATTCTGTAAACTTAGGTACTAATCTCTGCATTCCGTAAACTTAGGTACTAATCTCTACACTCTGTAAACTTAGGTAGTAATCTCTGCATTCTGTAAACTTACGTACTAACCTCTACATTCTGTAAACTTAGGTACTAACCTTTACATGTACATTCTGTAAACTTAAGTACTAATCTCTACATTCTGTAAACTCAGGTACTAACCTACACATTCTGTAAACTTAGGTACTAATCTCTACATTCTGTAAACTTAGGTACTAATCTCTATATTCTGTAAACTTCGGTACTAATCTCTACATTCTGTAAACTTCGGTACTAATCTCTACATTCTGTAAACTTAGGTACTAATCTCTACATTCTGTAAACTTAGGTACTAACCTCTACATTCTGTAAACTTACGTACTAATCTCTGCAATCTATAAACTTAGGTACTAACCTCTGCATTCTGTATACTTAGGTACTAACCTCCGCCTTCTATAAACTTAGGTACTAACCTCTACATTCCGTAAACTTGCATACCAACCTCCACATGTACATTCTGTAAACTTAGGTACTAACCTCTGCATTCTGTAAACTTAGGTACTAACCTCTACATTCCGTAAACTTGCGTACTAACCTCCACATGTACATTCTGTAAACTTGGGTACTAACCTCTACTTTCTGTAAACTTAGGTACTAATCTCTACATTCTGTAAACTTAGGTACTAACCTCCGCCTTCTGTAAACTTACTTACTAACCTATACATTCTGTAAACTTACGTACTAACCTCTACATTCTGTAAACTTATGTACTAACCTCTACATGTACATTCTGTAAACTTAGGTACTAACCTCTGCATTCTGTAAACTTAGGTACTAACCTCTACATTCTGTAAACTTAGGTACTAACCTCTACATTCTGTAAACTTGCGTACTAACCTCCACATGTACATTCTGTAAACTTAGGTACTAACCTCCGCCTTCTGTAAACTTACGTACTAACCTCTACATTCTGTTAACTTGCATACTAACCTCTACATTCTGTAAACTTAGGTACTAACCTCTACATGTACATTCTGTAAACTTAGGTACTAACCTCTACATTCTGTAAACTTAGGTACTAACCTCTGCATTCTGTAAACTTAGGTACTAACCTCTACATTCTGTAAACTTACATACTAACTTCTACATTCTGTAAACTTAGGTACTAACCTCTACATGTACATTCTGTAAACTTAGGTACTAACCTCTACATTCTGTAAACTTAGGTACTAACCTCTGCATTCTGTAAACTTAGGTACTAACCTCTACATTCTGTAAACTTAGGTACTAACCTCTACATTCTGTAAACTTAGGTACTAATCTCTACATTCTGTAAACTTAGGTACTAACCTTCGCATTCTGTAAACTTAGGTACTAATCTCTACTTTCTGTAAACTTAGGTACTAACCTCAGCAATCTGTAAACTTAGGTACTAATCTCTGCATTCTGTAAACTTAGGTACTAATCTCTACATTCTGTAAACTTAGGTACTAATCTCTACATTCTGTAAACTTAGGTACTAATCTCTGCATTCTGTAAACTTAGGTACTAATCTCTACATTCTGTAAATTTAGGTACTAACCTCTACATTCTGTAAACTTAGGTACTAACCTCTGCATTCTGTAAACTTAGGTACTAACCTCTACATTCCGTAAACTTAGGTACTAATCTCTGCATTTTGTAAACTTGCGTACTAACCTCCACATGTACATTCTGTAAACTTAGGTACTAACCTCTGCATTCTGTAAACTTACTTACTAACCTCTACATGTACATTCTGTAAACTTAGGCCTATCTAGTGAGTAGAGATTTGTGTGTGGCCTTTTTAGAGGAACAACATACATGTATATCTACTAAAGCATCATACTTCTTTTAACATAGATATTATAATTTGACTTAGTTTCATACATTTCTGGTGGTATAAAAAATTTCAGTTTGTCATTGGAATCTTTTTGTCCTATTATTGCTCAGGTCCCAACAGACGGCATTTTATTCCCTCTCTGATTGGACCATTTCTAAAGGTGACCTTGGTACCCGAGGAAGAGCTGCGAAAGGCGACAATCCCTATCTTTTTTGACATGATGGAATCGGAAATAAAAACGAGTGGGAACTTCCAAATGGTCAGTATTACACGGTACATGTATGTGTGATGTAATGTGTCACTGCTGATTGTTCTGTAAATCAGTCCCTTGCTGTTGTCAGCATTTTGACATCACCTGCAGATCAGGGAAGATGCATAGGATCATCAAATGTAAATCCATTTGTTTGTCACTAAAGAAATCGATCACACCACATCAAGTTCTAATGACGACCACCTCACGATGAAAACCGGTCAACCAAATAAATTTACACATACAATTAATCTGTTTATTTCTTCTAGTCTATAACTTTAGATCCAGACCCTATGGAATACTATGTAAGATTCTTACAAGTGGATACCACTTGTAAGAATCTTCCACATTTTTAACTTCCAGGTGTTGCTCTCCAGTTTTGATTTTGTCTCTAAAGAAGAAAATGTTTTTTGTAATAAAGCACTTGCAGATGACAGCTGTTCCTATGAAACACTTGCAGATGACAGCTGTTCCTATGAAACACTTGTAGATGACAGCTGTTCCTATGAAACACTTGTAGATGACAGCTGTTCCTATGAAACACTTGTAGATGACAGCTTGCAGATGACAGCTGTTCCTATGAAACACTTGTAGATGACAGCTGTTCCTATGAAACACTTTAGCTGAATTAAACAATGATGTATCACAGTATATAAATAGGGAGTTAGATCTTTTCTTACAGGCATTTGTTTTTAGGTTGAGAATGAGATTATTGAGAAACTGGATGAATTCATCACCACAGAGAACCTCGGAGACACTGATTACATGGCACTGTTCAGCATAATGTAAGTATACATAATCTAATACCCCCCACCCACCCACCCCCACCCCCAATTTAACACTCAGAAATTGTGGTTTCTTTACATTTTTAAATGGAAATTACAAAATTCATAATTATCCAATTTTAGAAGAAAAAAAAATCACCCTCTCAGAGACTGCTAAAGGTTGACAACAATTGAATGAGACATTGACTCATTTTGTATATTTAGAGTTGTTTCCCTTTACCACGAGATTTGTTACTATGCACTATGAACAGTGGAACAAAGAAATTATTTGTCAATGAATTTTCTTCCTACTTGGTAAATTCAAAGTGTAAGGGACTCTCAATACAAATATGCTCAAAGCATGTAAGGGTTCTTGTTACTGAAGGGAGTTATGAGCATTGAAGAGTTACCTTCCCTGAAAATCAGTGAAAACTGATTAAGGTATCACACCGGTAATTATTTTCACTATATATTACTATAGAGGGAAAAAAATCATTAAAAATCAGTTTACAAAATTGATGCCGAATAACGCAGTCAGACACATTCTATGTTACCTATCTCGTCTACCGACACCAGAAAAACAACACCCTACGCGGCATTTTCGAAAATAAATTGCCCACAAACAAGACTACCCTCAAATCCACGTGTTTTTCACATGTGTGTAAACAGCTGGAGTGCACCTCAGGAAGTAGCCTCAGCTACCAACAGCAAATAGTTCCTTTGTATACACTTGGTTATTTCTACAAATTACACAAAATTTCCTAATCAGGGGTACAAAATTTTTTAGAAAAGAAGAAGAGGAAATGAGAAAAACCGTGCAAGGAAAAAAATATTTCTTTACATATATGGAACTACAATTGACTAAGTTCATTTTGATTGGACAATTACCGGTGTGATACCTTGAACACAACTAAATCTAAATCTCCATCAAAAAATGTCAAATTTGCACAGCAGGTGCCCGTTTCATTCATCAATAGTATACCCCATGCACATAGCGATCGGAGCAAGATAACTGACGTAACTGGTGATTTACTTCCCCTGGGGACTATCGTGATTTCTGCCTGTTTTATCAGTGAAATATGAGGCTCGTGTGGTACTTTTTAAATTGAAATAACTTTGTATAAAATCAAAATATTTCCACAAAATTGGTTTCAGTAGAAAGAAGGATGATGAAATTTGCTATTTCAATCACTTATTAATCCTAAATTTATTTATGATATTTTTTAAATTGCTAATTATTTCAAATTTCGTATGAGTGAGATCTTTGGTTTTGTGAAAATATTCAATTTTCGGTACTATAATGGAATCTGCATCTGGTCAATTTGGTATCCTAGAAGAGCCCATTAATTACGCTTAACAGACTAAACCAAGTTGATACTCACGGGTGATTAGTGTTTCAGATAATGGCCCTCTAATCTGTCAGGGGTTGTTCGTATTTAGCCTTTCTTCAAAGCAGGGGTAACACATTAAGAAGACTAAATACTGGTTAAAACAAATAAATAAGACTAAAGTCTGACTGGATGATATGACATTTTTAAACGTGTACACAAATCATACAGAAATCATCCATGTAACTGTTCATTACAAAAAATTTAAGCTAAAACATTTCATAAATTTTGGTTCTAAAGAAGATGTAGGTCAAATATAAAGGGCGCTAGGTATAGTGACGTTGAATTGCAAGTGTTCAAAATGCTCAAAATGGTAATAATATCTAGTGACAAACTTAATATGCAGGACAGAACACAAATTTTTGGTCAACGCTTTAGAAGCCGGCAATAGAATTATGGCCTACGCCGTCAGAGCCTTGGTATCCTGCTACGGATGGGACTGTCGTAAATCGTGCCAGAAATATTACTTCGGGTGTTGGGCCCTTAAAACGATTAATTTGAAATCTTCTGTGTTAAGGAGACATTTTGATGTTCATATGAGTGACCTTGATGGGCATTTACCATGAATTATCTGAATTTCTCTTTAGGACATAAAATTAAAAATAAAATAAAATTTCTAAACTCTATGCAGAAATACGAAATCTCTTAATTGGGTTAATTTACAGTAAGGACATTAAATCAAGAAGTCGTAGAGTTATGTATGATGATTATGAATGTCAAGGAAAGTCCATCAAACAGTTGCGCAAGGCAGGAGGGAGGGGGGGGGGGGGGGGGGGGGTTATTGTGCAATATGCGTGTTGTAAAATCGATGTGAAATTTTGATACGTCTTTTGGATGTGTTAAGTGTTAAAACCGCCGGTGTATGCTATGTAGATGGGTGTTTATAGAAATATTTACAATTTTCTAGCTGTATAAGCCAAAAAATACGTTGTTGATACGTTTTTAGATGTAATTGAAATTTCACATTGTGTATTGCGTCATGTTTCTTGAATGACCTATTAAAACACCGTTTTGTTTTTCAAACCTCTTGTTTTGATATCCAGTGCTGATTTTGAGCCAATTAAAAGGGAAAGGACTGAGAAAAACGGGAAATTGTGAAATTCACGACTTCCTTCAAGGTATCACACCAGTAATTATTTTCACTATATGTATTACTATAGAGGGGAAAAAATCATTAAAAATCAGTTTACAAAAATTGATGCCGAATAACGCAGTCAGACACTTTCTATGTTACCTATCTCGTCTACCGACACCAGAAAAACAACACCCTACGCGGCATTTTCGAAAATTAATTGCCCGCAAACAAGACTACCCTCAAATCCACGTGTTTTTCACATGTGTGTAAACAGCTGGAGTGCACCTCAGGAAGTAGCCTCAGCTACCAACAGCAAATAGTTCCTTTGTATACACTTGGTTATTTCTACAAATTACACAAAATTTCCTAATCAGGGGTACAAAATTTTTTAGAAAAGAAGAAGAGGAAATGAGAAAAATCGCGCAAGGAAAAAATATTTCTTTACATATATGGAACTACAATTGACCAAGTTCATTTTGATTGGACAATTACCGGTGTGATACCTTGAAGGTAGCTCACTACACTAAAGCTTATACTCTGTATGACACTACGTCAAAAGACAGCGATTTAAATATTTTGTGAAATTATTTGTATTGATCGAATTGTTTGTCTATCATCGTAGCTCAGTGGTTAAAGCATTGGGCTGGTGAACTGCAGATCTCGAGTTCAAATCCGCCAGTCTTTTGTTCATATGTGTTGAAATAATTTTTTTGAAAATCATATTTTTATCCAAATTTGCATATTTTCTGCCTGTAACTGCCTGTTTCTGCCTGTGCCTGTATACATGCCAAAAAGGCATCTATACTTATTATATATCATATCTTTTATGATTAAATCAATTCATACTGATTCAAGAAACTATTTCGGGGTGTAGTGAGCCACCTTAACAGCACCCCACAGTCCTGTTAAACTTTCTCTGAAATTAATGCTGTAAGTCACACAACAAACTACAGGGAATGGATACCCTCTCAATAATTATACCCCTCGCAACAAGTTGGGGGGGGGGGGGTATACTGGAATCGGGCTGTCCGTCCGTCTGTAGACGCAATGGTTTCCGGGCTCTAAAGCATTATCCTTTCCACCTACCATCACCATATCATACATATGGACTACCCATGGGATGAAGATGTTCCCTATCGATTTTGGGGTCAAAAGGTCAAAGGTCACGCGCACTGGACATCGAAGTAGCAATATGGTTTCCATTTAAATTCTTTAATGGCTTTTTTCATCGCATGGAGACGCTGTGTTCCTAGATACCTTTTGGATCATAATACTGAAGTTTTACCTATTACCAACACCCTTTGGGAGATTGGGGTATTCTTAGTGAGCATTGCTCACAGTACCTCTTGTTTTTCAGCATCTTGTCAGGTTTTGTGGTCTAGTAAAAAAATACAATCAAAGAATGTGTCAATTTACTTCAGTTTAGCTTGTAAAACCCCATTTTTACTATTAAATTGTTACACCTGCATTATTAAATCTAATTTTAAGAGATTTTTTTTCAAAACAACAGTTAAATAAACTATTTTTATGGATTTCATTATGTCATGGGAATATAAAATACTTAAGTTTACTTCAATGTTAATTATGGTGATATTTAACTTTGTGTTCTACAATAAATGCCTTTTATCATCATAATGTATACTTAAAGACCCAATTTTAAGCCACATTCCTTGAAATTGACCTGGACTAAGATATATAACAAAAACCAAAAAACACACCACTTGTCAATCCAACATGAGACAATAGATCAGGCCCCAATTGACAGATTCAGCCAGGTGTGTCAACTTGACATCCCAGATGGATGTGTTGATAGTGGTTAACTGCAGGTATATCCACCCCTTTCATCTACCACAGAAATTGTTTACTCATGAGTGGATAATTACGTGAACTGAATATTCAGACATTATAGAAATGAACCAGTCACAATCAAATCCTATCTTCACTAAAATCACCATACAACTTTCTAAAGATTCAAGCCTCACTGATTTGCTTATGATGGTTGGAATTGGGATCCAGAAAAATGAAAAGTTCCTGTAGCTTTCATGCCTACCATCCTACATGTAATTCCTCCTCAAGTATCATGTTCAGAATGTCAGGATTGCCTCTGTCAATCATGTGTTGTCGTGGAGAACAACAGTTCTGGTGGCCCAATAAACCAAAAAAAAACAGCAAGAGATGTTAGCTAATATCCTCGAACAAATCATTTTAAATTAGATGATTTATAAAATGAATTGATATGTTTTTATTCTTATTTCTAAATGATGGATTGGTAGATCTTTGATATATTTTACTTTTGGAGTATTTCATTGTCACAGTGATAAGGTCCTGCCTATACTTTTCCAGTGACTGTATGGTCATGAAATACATCGTTAAACCTTCAATACTTATCAATATTTAAGAATTCCAAAGAACTATACAGATCAAATTCATTCGGAATTTTTTTTTTTTTTTAGATTAGAAGGAGAAGTGGTGGAGAAATTCTAAGATTTTTTTTTTTAATTATGCATCTGACAGCGATTTTCTGAATTACCTTACCACTGTGACATCAATGTACAAACAGCTATGATAGCATAGCCCACTATGTGATGTAATTTAGTAGGCTCTGATGTCATAGCCCACTATGTGATGTAGTTTAGTAGGCTCTGATGTCATAGTAAAATGATGACAGACACTATTTTAACATAGAGTTTCTGATATTAACATATTTCGATCACAATTGTAACTATACTCGGCTATTTCCATAACCGCAAATGAACCTCATATGTGGATTGATGCCGTCAGAGGCTGTTGCCATGTGTACACAAATGACGTCACAGTCGTACGTTACAATATGAAATGCGATCGAGCTTTCAAATGCATCTAAGATCATAAATATCTAAGATATTCTAATACTATCAATTTCCACTTATATGATTATGTATTAGTGTGAATACATGTAAGACGTTAATGATACCAAAACTGAATCTGGTGAAAATATAAAAAACACATTTTACAGGGATTCAGTTCTGGCCTTTTAACTTCATCCACAGGCACATCCGGTGAAGAAATGCATCAATTTGATGCAATTCTTGTGCCGATCCATGCCCGAGTCTTACTGGTTACGGAAAAGGAGGAGCGCGTGATCCGATTGACATATCAGTGTCCTATCTATCCTGTCTGAAGGATTGGATTTCAATATCTGTTTTTGGATTTCAATATTTGATTTTTTTATTTCAATTTCTGATTTTGGATTTCAATTTCTGTTTTGGGATTTCAATATCCATTTTTACATTGATTTGGAAATCAGTATTTCATTGTATAATGATTATGAAGTAATGATCATTCATGAAATTTAAGAATAATAAAATATATGAAACAAAAATATATATATCCCCCCCCCCCAAATACAAAGCAAAAAAGCTGAAACATCTAGTGAAAAAGTGATATTTAATTTCAAAAACCAAAAAAAAAAATTCCTGCTGGGTTCAAACTCAAAAGATCACCACTAAACCACCAAGTTCAACACACATTCAACAGGGATCAACTCTGCCTGATAAATCGAAATTCTTCAACGTTTTAACATTTATAGTCAATTGCAATGATAATCAATAACCAAGTTTTATCAGGTAATTTTGATAATGTAATTCTACAAATGCTTTTTACATATATCTTCAATATCAAATTTTACAGGAGGTGTCATAATTTTTACAAAATAATTTCTTGCTTCTAAGATCAAAGCCATTGATGATGTGATTATGACACCAGGTATAAGTGTTGATAAAATACCTTTTTATGGTTCATGACCAGAGGTGATATACTGCTGTTCAAGGATTGTTTAACATGTAAACATAATAGTCTTCTGAGGTGCAATAATGACTACATGCTGTGTTAGATGTAAGAACTACTTGCCTTACATGAGTGTGAAGTACCCAGTAATTGCATGACAGCTGTGGGGTATTTTAGTACTAGTGTATAAAGTGTTGTGGTCCTCCTTTGTCTGCCTGGACACCAGATATTTATTTTACATGGAGGCCACTTTGGTTTTCACTGCTGTAGAATTAATGAATGAAAAGGATTGTACTCCAAACCAATATTTCTGGAGTTTCTTACTTTTTTGTGTGTCAAACCCATTAATAAATAATATTTGGGGCAATGAGGCTTGACATTTAAGAATTGTCATAAAGGAGAAGATTTTGTGTGGAGATAGTTAGTCCTTTAATGTAAACAGAAGTTCCCCCATTTAAATATCCTTAATTTGTTATCAGCTGAAAGGGTAACCTAAGTGATTGGAGGGTGTGTATTTAGCAGGCCATTGTGTGAGGCCTGGTGTGATAGACTGTGCCTATTATATGCTGGTGTTGTGTTGACTTGGGATTATTGTGACAAGAGCGTCCTCTCCTTTGGAAGCGTCTGTACTGCCTGACGAGTACTGCCGGACGATTGTGACAATCCACATGAGGAATATAATGAATCCTGGCAGAAGGACCTCTCAGAAGGACCTACATCCAGACTGTCTGACCACACCAAAAAACTTCCGGTCCCGGAGTAAATCTCAACCCAACCTGTATCCATGGAGGAAAGGCAAGGTGGATCTGTGTTCTTCCTACCTGAGTGTGGATAACACTGGAAGTTCAAATCCGTCTGCACTCCAAAGAAGGAGAAAATCTTTCTCTAGAATCTCTAGGTTTGTTGGTCTCCAAATGATAATACCTGATCATTGGGTTTATCATTTTGAATCTCTTGAGATTTTAAAGGATTAAAAAACTAATTTTTCAAAAGCGTTGATTTAATTTGAAAACCCCGCTTGCATACTATAGATATATATCTGATTGGTTAAATACCTTAGCTAGAGTATTTTACACTGTTTCAAAGTAATGCACTTTTAAAAATGCATGTAAATATTTGACATGAATAGATAACATTTCAAAAAATAGAGTGCTTAATTTATTACACTGTCTTAAACATTGGAACCCCAAAAAATTGTGTATTTTGTTCTTTCTACAATTTAATTACAGACAATTAACTTATGTGTATGTATTTCTATTTACTTGATTTTAGGATTAAAATTACCTTTCTCTTAATTCTCCCTCTCAATTTTGATGGAGCTATATTGTGAATGCTATTAAACACTGACAATTTGGTCTATATTATGCATGACTTCACCCCTGATTGTGAGTGTAGTTGTTGCCTCTGTAGTTCAGGAACGTACTTGGAATAAGCCTTGGTGTGGACCATTTGATAGGAGTGACATATTGCATTCATGTTTGCTGTTTTCTTTTGGCCTTTGAACTGAGGAGTAACGTATTTGTACAGATGTTTTCACTTATCAAATTTAAGATCAAACAATCTCACACATAAAGCACTCTACACCAGGGTATTATCACTGAGTGTGTATTTAACTGCCAACTGACCAAAACAAAATGCATACTAAGTGGGAAATCAACATTGATTTAAAATGCATACAGTACATGGTAGAAATAAGTTAAAATTTTAGTGATTTAGGTTGAGGGCTGCACATCAGATTTGTTGGGAAGAGAAATGAAGGAATTTGGAGTTATTGATAATGAACAGGATGCTGTGGCAACAGTGTCATCACCTGCTCAGATAAATTCTCTCTCTTCATATCCCTGTTCCATTTTCTCCTCTATATGCCAACAAACTTGTGCACGAAAAGCTATTAATGGAATGAGTTGTTGTGATTTATGAATGGCTAGGGAAATGCTTCCAGCTTGTTTGGAGGCAGGAGGAGAGTAAGACCATTGGCAGCTTAGCTTCTGTGATACAGCCACACAGCAGGTGTTATCTAGAAGCCTTTCTTACTGGAGAACAGCCAGTCTACAAAATCATACACTTCTCAAATTCTTCAAAACTCAATTAATGGACAGCACACTCTTTCCTCTAAGACAGTTTCTGCAGATGATGTAGGTTTGTTTTATCTGGGGTGCTGTTCCTGATGCAGTCTGTATTCCATGTGTTGGGAGTGTAATGGCTCAATTGTGAAATAATTCTGTTTGATTGGTGATGATGAAAACACCACTGATGTTTAAGTTCAAGAAATTTGATCCTGCTAAGTAAGTATAGAGTTATTAACTTTGTAGTGTTAATCATTAGGGGTAATAATTGTAATATTTTGTGCTAGAAATTGTAAAATGCTGCACCTTGACAGCTATTAACTTATCTTTATAGCACATAATTTTAAATTGTGAAATACAGCAAAGTCTTTGTGTTTTTGGTTTGTTTGTGTTTGCTCTGTTGCAGAAAAGATATTATTCAGAAAAGTTACTTAATATTTTTCTTCTTTTTTTAAGGTTTATTTTTTTAGGGGGAGGGAGGGGGACATGGTATAAATTTATTTAATGCAATTAATATACAGAATGCGTAGTCTTCAGCAAAGCTGTCTAAGTGCATTGAACAATAATTGTCTTGCAGTATTTAATATGCACAATTCAATGATTTTGTACTGATTCAAAAGAGCGGCAAATGTTATTCTTTTCTCATGGAACAGGCGTAACTGTTAAATGGATGGAAAATAACAAGGTAACACCCCTCATTAGAAATGGTGCAAATAATGACTCCAGCAGACAGATGCCATGTAGTACTAGGCCAAGCTCGTACACCACGGAGGTTTAGAAGTAGATTATCCTCCAATCTAGCTAATTTAGACATTTTCAATTTCAATGGCATTCAATACATAAAGTTTGAAATGTGAGGTTTATATTTACTCAGGTTTGGGTTTATAGGTGTTAGAGGCTATACCTATATAGACAGGCAGGGGACTGTCCCACATATTCAGTGTTCAAATCCGGGCACAATCAAACTAATGAACAAAATCGGAGTCTGTGTTACTTTGGCACAGACTGCATATGGCAATAAAGAACAAAAGGATATAAGTCTCTTTCTTTGGCATACACTGCTTCTGAAAGCTGTGGTATATATTGGATTAAGCTGATTGCAGTCTGTGAATCACGGATGTATTTGACAGGAAGAATTTCTCACATTCTGATCTCGGTGTCATCACTAAGCATATTAGCAAACAGTATTAATCACATTTCATAGAAAATACTTTAAAGTGGACCGAACTACAATCCCTTATTATAACCTTGACATACTGTGAGAGTGCTGAAACATGTTCATAGGACTTTGATGGAAGCAAGCATTTACTTAATAAAATGGTAAAATTCTTCCATAGATTGTTGGACAAAGTTGATAAAGAACCGGAACTGAAGGAAAATGGCCGACAGTTTGTCCTCTCTGTCACCAATCTTCTGGAGAAATTGCTGGACTATAGGTGAGTAGGATTGACAGCATTGAGAAGGGCTGTGACGTATTGACAGCATTGAGAAGGGCTGTGACGTATTGACAGCATTGAGAAGGGCTGTGACATATTGACAGTATTGAGAAGGGCTGTGACGTATTGACAGCATTGAGAAGGGCTGTGACGTATTGACAGCATTGAGAAGGACTGTGACGTATTGACAGCATTGAGAAGGGCTGTGACGTATATCATCGTCATACTTGTCTATGGTGTTCATGAAATGTTCAGATCATGGAGAAAGTCACTTTTCTTGGAGATACAATTTTGTTATTAATCATAAAAGCATCCCAAAGAATTCCTTATTATATATGAGTAATTGATAATTATGTTACATCAGAAGAGACTTCTCTGTTCACTAATTTATTAAGAATTGAGTCCCTTAGAGTATAACACTCATTATGTTATGTTCTCATGAATATATGCAGAGTTGCAATGACATGAATTAACAGTATCGTTTATGCAGGCAACATGTATTCTACAAATAAAATCGATTAAGGCTATTTCCATTCTTAAGAACTTCCCACTGCATATATCATAGTCTTGATTTTGTTGTGGGTCTAGTAAAAGAAGTGTAATTCAATTGCTGCCTGTTTATAAATACAAGATGTATAGCCAAATGTTTGGATAATTTGTTTCATTGTGTGTCTGTTTCTGTAACAATGTGGAGCTGCAGGGTTACGTGGGTATTGTAAAGACTAGGAATTTCGGTTTTCTTATTGGAATCTTCAAGCAATCATTAATAGTAGTTAAACTAATGTTAAATGTCTTGACCTTTTACAGACAAGTGAGTGGAGGCGAGGACCACAGGAACAGCCACATGAAGTGTACCTTCAATATTCTGGTAGGTGATTACCTCTAGAATTTAGCTTTGGTAACCGTAATTTCTCTTGCTACATGTATCAGTAGTGCATATCAAAGGTAGATATTCTATTGGTGTAGTTATTGAACCCTGTCCTATACTTCTGTTACCTGTGTAGTTATTGAACCCTGTCCTATACTTTTGTTACCTGTGTAGTTGTTGAACCATGTCCTATACTTATGTTACCTGTAGTTATTGAACCCTGTCCTATACTTTGTTACCTGTAGTTATTGAACCCTGTCCTATATTTATGTTACCTATAGTTATTGAACCCTGTCCTATACTTATGTTACCTGTGTAGTCATTGAACCCTGTCCTATACTTTATGTTACCTGTAGTTATTGAACCCTGTCCTATACTTATATTACCAGTGTATTGAACCCTGCCCTATACTTTGTTACCTGTGTAGTTATTGAACCCTGTCCTATACTTATGTTACCTGTGTAGTTGTTGAACACTGTTCTATACTTATGTTACCTGTGTAGTTGTTGAACCCTGTCCTATATTTTTGTTACCTGTGTAGTTGTTGAACCCTGTCCTATACTTATGATACCTGTAGTTATTGAACCCTGTCCTATACTTTGTTACCTGTAGTTATTGAACCCTGTCCTATACTTATGATACCTGTAGTTATTGAACCCTGTCCTATACTTATGTTACCTGTGTAGTTGTTGAACACTCTTCTATACTTATATTACCTGTGTAGTTGTTGAACCCTGTCCTATACTTATGTTACCTGTAGTTATTGAACCCTGTCCTATACTTCTGTTACCTGTAGTTATTGAACCCTGTCCTATACTTATGATACCTGTAGTTATTGAACCCTGTCCTATACTTTGTTACCTGTAGTTATTGAACCCTGCCCTATACTTATGTTACCTGTGTAGTTATTGAACCCTGTCCTATACTTATGTTACCTGTAGTTATTGAACCCTGTCCTATACTTATGATACCTGTAGTTATTGAACCCTGTCCTATACTTCTGTTACCTGTGTAGTTATTGAACCCTGTCCTATACTTTTGTTACCTGTAGTTATTGAACCCTGTCCTATACTTCTGTTACCTGTGTAGTTATTGAACCCTGTCCTATACTTTTGTTACCTGTGTAGTTGTTGAACCCTGTCCTATACTTATGATACCTGTAGTTATTGAACCCTGTCCTATACTTATGATACCTGTAGTTATTGAACCCTGCCCTATACTTATGTTACCTGTAGTTATTGAACCCTGCCCTATACTTATGTTACCTGTAGTTATTGAACCCTGTCCTATACTTTGTTACCTGTGTAGTTATTGAACCCTGTCCTTTACTTATGTTACCTGTGTAGTTGTTGAACACTGTTCTATACTTATGTTACCTGTGTAGTTATTGAACCCTGTCCTATACTTATGATACCTGTAGTTATTGAACCTTGTCCAATACTTATGTTACCTGTGTAGTTATTGAACCATGTCCTATACTTTATGATATCTGTAGTTATTGAACCCTGTCCTATACTTTATGTTACCTGTGTAGTTATTGAACCATGTCCTATACTTATGTTACCTGTAGTTATTGAACCCTGTCCTATACTTTGTTACCTGTGTAGTTATTGAACCCTGTCCTATACTTTTGTTACCTGTTTAGTTGTTGAACCCTGTCCTATACTTATGTTACCTGTAGTTATTGAACTCTGTCCTATACTTATGATACCTGTGGATTGAACCCTGTCATATACTTATGTTACCTGTAGTTATTGAACCCTGTCCTATACTTATGTTATCTGTAGTTATTGAACCCTGTCCTATACTTTATGATATCTGTAGTTATTGAACCCTGTCCTATACTTTATGATATCTGTAATTATTGACCCCTGACCTATACTTATGTTATCTGTGCAGGAGTTGATGTTGGGAATAGTTTTGATCGAGAACTTTTTTATGTTCTTTATACATTCACAGGGTAAAGTGATGTGAAATGAATTGAATTCAAAGGGGGAAAGTTGGTCAATGATCTAGCTTAGCCATGGTGCCATAGCGCACTTATCTCTCACTTAAACTATTTAATAACCATACATTGAAAACAACATATGGTTGGCTTCTTGGGATCCACTCAGCTTCTGAAAGTTGTAAATTGTCAAAGGGAATGAAATTTGATGTGATCAACCAAACCCTGACAAGTGAAGCTTTCCGTTTGCATGGTTCATTAATTAAGTAAAAACTTAGTAAACGCTGCAGGCATCTTCTGCCTGCCCTTTGGAGAGCAGAGGCGAAACATGTGCAAATCATTCATCTGCAAGAACAATCTATAGGCAAATAGCAAAAAAATCCATTGCCAAATTTATAAAAAAAAATCTATTTATAATGCAGGAAATGATTAATCCAAGTTTGTTATATAACATGGAATGTGAAAGCAGGAGATTGAAAACACCCTCTTCATTAACAAGTATGTCTTTATGGTTCATCATACAAACAGCACATTTGTTGAATGCAAAATATGAAAAATTAATAACCATATTACCCTATCCTCAGTGACTGACTTCAGCATTTAGATCATGTTAAGTTTTGGGCATAAAAGATTCTATAGATGGAAATTTGAATGAAGGACGATATCAATCACTGCATCCATAGTAAACACTACCAGGAACTTCACAAATCATCGTTATGCTGTAGCGCAGCGTTTACTATGGTTATATTAATGACTGGCCTGTTTACTTCACAAATCATCGTTATCTCAAAGACCAAAACATAACACTCGTTTGAAGGGTGGATGGGAGGGAAAATCACTGATTATCATCGTCGCCATCATCCCCGTGATGTATGTTGTTTACAACCAAGCCTGTATGTTTACAGAATGACTGCTACGTCACATGTACTTCTGTATGTGTATAGAATGACTGCTACGTCACATGTACTTCTGTATGTGTATAGAATGACTGCTACGTCACATGTACTTCTGTATGTGTATAGAATGACTTCTACGTCACATGTACTTCTGTATGTGTATAGAATGACTGCTACGTCACATGTACTTCTGTATGTATATAGAATGACTGCTACGTCACATGTACTTCTGTATGTGTATAGAATGACTGCTACATCACATGTACTTCTGTATGTGTATAGAATGACTGCTACGTCACATGTACTTCTGTATGTATATAGAATGACTGCTACGTCACATGTACTTCTGTATGTGTATAGAATGACTGCTACATCACATGTACTTCTGTATGTGTATAGAATGACTTCTACGTCATATGTACTTCTGTATGTGTATAGAATGACTGCTACGTCACATGTACTTCTGTATGTGTATAGAATGACTGCTACGTCACATGTACTTCTGTATGTGTATAGAATGACTTCTACGTCACATGTACTTCTGTATGTGTATAGAATGACTGCTACGTCACATGTACTTCTGTATGTATATAGAATGACTTCTACGTCATATGTACTTCTGTATGTGTATAGAATGACTGCTACGTCACATGTACTTCTGTATGTATATAGAATGACTTCTACGTCACATGTACTTCTGTATGTGTATAGAATGACTTCTACGTCACATGTACTTCTGTATGTGTATAGAATGACTGCTACGTCACATGTACTTCTGTATGTATATAGAATGACTTCTACGTCACATGTACTTCTGTATGTGTATAGAATGACTTCTACGTCACATGTACTTCTGTATGTGTATAGAATGACTGCTACGTCACATGTACTTCTGTATGTGTATAGAATGACTGCTACGTCACATGTACTTCTGTATGTATATAGAATGACTGCTACGTCACATGTACTTCTGTATGTATATAGAATGACTGCTACGTCACATGTACTTCTGTATGTGTATAGAATGACTGCTACGTCACATGTACTTCTGTATGTGTATAGAATGACTGCTACGTCACATGTGCTTCTGCTCCGATATTAACCAGTGAAGCTATTACCCTATCCTCAATGATTAATATCCTTCAGCATTCAAATCATGTTAAGTTTTAGGCAAAAAAGACTCCACAGGTCATCAATCATTCTCTTACATTTACCCATTCGAAAAATACCACAACCTTCCCCCACTATTCAAAGTAGTAACACAATACGCAACTTCTGAGATAGCAGCTCTTCTGTGATAGAGGTACATTCAGTGTTCTGTTGAATGCTTGGGTGGGTACAAGATGTATACATATACTATAGACTAGCTATGTAAATACGGATAAAAGTAACGAAAGTGTAAATTTTGTTTATACCAGCCATTGGTATACATTAAACTGACCATATCAAGAATAATATTTGATTGAATTAGGCCATCAAGTTAAATACAGGTGACTCTCGATGGCTCGAACTTTGATCTCTCGAAATTCTCAGTCTCTTGAAGTGAAATCATGGTCCCGATTTTTCTCTCTATATAACAAAGCAAATTTACTATCGATCTCTCGAACGTTTGATCTCTCGAAGTTCTCAAGAGATCGAAGTTCTCGATCTCTCGAAGTGAAGTTGGGTCCCGTAAAACACATTTCATTGTTTTTCACTCTCAATGTTTCGAAGTTGTGGTAGCCCCCCCCCCGTTACCCAAGCGTTTAATAACTTCCACTTGGACCTTACCTGGATTTTGTTGAACGCCAGAGGGGTAATTAGGTGTTTACATAGTTGAAACATTGCCCCTGCTTCTTTGTGGAGGTGACACACTTGAGTATATAATTGGCTAATTGGCCAGTTTACACCTTGCACTGGAGTTTGGTTCATGTTGTGATGATTAAAATTATATATATAATCCAACTATGAATAAAATCTATAATTTGTTTTGACGTGACAACAAGAGAGCAAGTTTTATACATAATTTAGAGATCTACAGACCATTAAATTTCTCGAGTTTTTTTCTTTTTGTAAAGTTACTCTAAAATATCGTTTTATATACTCATTCGTTAGAATTTTTGCTTTGGGTAAAACGACATAACATTGTGCTCTGTTTAGTTTGCGATAGTAAAGGTTCATTGGAACTTGGTTTTGTATGCCTATCTAAGCATGATTAAAGAACAAATAAATACATAAACTTTGAAATGTTTTTATTAATGCAAAATAAGGTTTTTTATTTTGATATCAAAGTACCTGACGAAAAGCATGTCAAAATCTTGTTGGTAAACATTTCCGGTTACTGTAAAATCTGAACCATACCGACAGACCTTCAATTTCCGAATTTCGATCTCTCGAACTCTCGATTTCTCTCAGTTTTATCAAGGTCCCTTGAACTTTGAGTTATTGAGAGTCGCCTGTATGAAATTATTTATTACTTCCTCTTCTGCACGAGTGATATTTTAATCAAAGAAAACAAGTGATTATCGATTTATGTTTGAGCTATTTTACTATTTAATGCCAATAAACTTACTAATTTTGTGTGTCCCTGCAGTTTGGATGGTTGCATGATGTCTGATAATTGGTCTTTAGGCAATATATGAAGGCAGTGATAAGCATTTGTACCCATCGCGTGTGGACGATAGTATGTTTTGCGTCTCATTGTGCATAAGAGTTCCTCAAAGGGAAAGAACTATTGGGCAACTCGGAAATTGCATATTTAAAATGTATTTTAATATAATTGGTAGCAGGCAAAGGGACTCTCCCTTCAAGTGTTTACATGTTACATAATCTTTACATTCATTGGGTTTAAATCACAATATATCTTTACATTCATACTGCTAGGGTTTAAATCACAATATATCTTTACATTCATACTGCTAGGGTTTAAATCACAATATATCTTTACATTCATACTGCTAGGGTTTAAATCACAATATAAGTCCCATTTGGATTAAACTCCACCGATCTGCAAAATTATGATCATCTGCAATCGTAATCTTATTATCACTGCAATACAACTGGCACCAATCACACCCAAAGGAAGAATCCCTCTGTCCACAGTCCACATGATAAATCACTAGGGCATCCGTGTCCCTCAGATTGCAAAACAAAAGAACTCACCCAACGTACTAAAATTAGAAATGTGCACCGGAACATGTGCCATCACATAAAGAAAATGGTATGAATAAGTTAAATATGTTACCCCAAAACCCAGATGATTAATTAAAACAATACTCCAATAGCTATAAATAAACCAGAAAATCATTACTAGTTTATATCAACCAGTGAGGCCAGGCAGTAAACACAAGGTAAGCTATATAGGCCCAATCGCGAAATGTACGCGCAGCTTGGCGCCTCAAACACACGGAAATATTGAAAACTATCCATTTTCTGCCACCAGGGCAAATTGAGTATCACTCAGTGCCTCCCCATGAGGTCATGAATATGATTCCACCACAGTATAAAAAATATTGGCCAATCTGGCCTCAAAGGATCCACCAAGGTTTAGCCACCTAGGCTATTTAAAGTAATAGAAATGACCTTTCCTAAATACAAAGAATGGCCGAAAGACTAATAAAAATTACCTTTCCTAAGTATACGAAGAACGGCTGATAGACTGTAATAAAAATTACCTTTCCAAAGTATGAAGAACGGCTGATAGACTAATAAAAATTACCTTTCCTAAATATGAAGAACGGTCGAAAGACTGTAAAAAATATCACCTTTCCTAAATACGAAGAACAGCCAGGTATAGGACAGGGTTCAATAAAGACTGTAAAAAAGACCCATTGGAGAAATGTGTCTTTCTACTTGAATGGCTGTCTAAAGATTGACTAATACATCATATGTACTTCTGCTCGGATATTACTGTACCAATGAGGCTATAGAAAATGAAATCATTGACAGACAGTGATGTTGGAAGTAGAATGAAGCCATACAGTTGTGTACAAATTGTTGTGTCCATGTTTTTATTCACAATTAGACTGTGTAGCGTGATTCTTTATTTAGACTTTTGTCATTTTTGTGTAGAACTTTTACAAGGACAACACGAACAAAGAGGAGATGTACATCCGATACATAAAGAAACTGTATGACCTTCACCTTGGGGCCCAGAACTACGTGGAGGCTGGACTGACATTGAAGTTGTATGCCCAGCTTCTACAGTGGCGGGACAGTGTCAGAAAGGCAGAGCTAGACTATCCCACCCAGGCCGAGTGGGAGAGAAAGGAGAGGGTTTACCTACAGATCATGGACTGCTTCGATAAGGGCAAGGTCAGCATTTCTCCAGATAAAAACACAGGGAAAAGGGAAAATGAAATGTGTTGGCTTCGGTACATTGCTAACTGGATTGAGATAAGATTGTCTGGTCATGTCTTCATATCTGGGATGGGGTCATATTGTACCGATAGATTTGTACTTTTTCAATTTCATAATATTGATGAAAAAGTCTGGTTTTCTTATTCAAGGTTTGGGAGTATGGTATTCCTTTGTGCAAAGAGTTGGCAGAAGTTTATGAAAAGAAATTTGATTACAGGAAACTGAGTAATGTTCTGGCAAGTAAATTCTGTTTTTCATCCTAATTTTTCTGTTTTTCATCCTAAGTTTTTGTGAACTCATTTAAAGAAATTGAAAGTTTGAATGGATTCCGAAATCCCTTCATTTTTTGAGAGTAATGATGTGTTTTATGTGAAAAATACAATCTAGTTATTGATATGCCTGTCCTTTACAGGAGAGACAGGCTAGGTTCTTCGGTAACATACTGGATGGGGTTAAAGTTCAGGAGGAGGGACAAGACAGACCTGTCTTCTATCCCCGCCAAGAACCAACCTACTTCAGGGTGGCCTACTATGGACAACTCTTCCCACCATTTGTCAGAGTGAGTCCAAGTTGTGTTTTGTCTCAGTGAATATTATGTACCGTCACAGTGTATTTATTTATCTAACTGGAACCCTCATTTGAAATTACATTTTCTTTGTTATGCCATATTTTGAACATTTTTAACCTGTGGACATCATATTGACTATATGTAAGTGGAAGATGCTCAGAGAAAGGCACCGAAAG
Organism: Ostrea edulis; assembly: GCF_947568905.1. NCBI lineage: Eukaryota > Metazoa > Mollusca > Bivalvia > Ostreida > Ostreidae > Ostrea > Ostrea edulis. Next base: position 58,829,908 of record NC_079170.1, on the reverse strand, counting down.
TAATAGAAATCAAAAGTCAGGGTCCCAACAAGATTATTGATACTTCCCTGGATGAACATGTCAGTCTTCTACATGTTTATATCCAAGAATGAAAAATGGACAAAAGTTTTTGAATTTCTCATGGTAAATGAATGGAAGAAATTAGCGGATATAAAAAGACTAAATCATTTTCAGAACAAAACGTTCATATACAGAGGAAACGAGTGCTTGAAGTTACAGGACATAATAAACCAGCTGAAACAGGAATACCCCCTGGCTACCATCCTTCAGTTCAATAACCCCATCGACGAAGAGAAGAGGCTTGGGGAGGCTCAATGTAGGGCAACGTTTCATGATTCCTTAAATACCCAAAACTTACTTATGAATTGCTTAATAATAGTCTTTAGACAATCTTTCATGTAAACAGAAGATAAATGACAAAAGCTGCACATATCCTCATAATGTGTTGTTACAGACATACAGATTGGTAGTGTCAAACCTCGACCAGACGACAAACCAGAGTTTGTGTACAATATGAATGTGGCTCCTGAGATCAAGAACTTCTATTCTGTTAATGACGTCAGTACATTCCAATTTGATAGATCAATCCACAGAGGAGAAAAGGATCCCAATAATGAGTTCAAGGTTTGTAGACATCATGTTTTTAAGATCCCAAAAACGAGTTCCAAGGTTTGTAGTCTTTAGGATCCATGTTTTTAGGATCCCAATAATTAGTTCAAGGTTTGTAGACATCATGTTTTTAGGATCCCAAAAATGAGGTCAAGGTTTGTAGACATCATGTTTTTAGGATCCCAAAAATGAGGTCACGGTTTTGGTACATGGATAGTTCTAGGTCAATTAACAGTACAAATTAAGATATGCAAATGTACTTTCTCTCAGAAATTTTAAGTCTAGCATCCAGCTAAACAAAATGTCATGTAATGTGGATGATCTGTCAGTTACTTGTTTTATCCAGAGCCTGTGTACAGAGCGAATGGTGATGCATACTAATTATTGCTTTCCGGGGATCCTGCAATGGTATGAGGTCATCAGAACCGAACATGTGACTCTGAGTCCAGTGTGTACTGCTAATGAAGCAGTCAAATCTGCATGTAAAGAACTACAAAAGGAAATAGACAAAACTAAAAAAGACTCCTCTATAGATGCCATCAAATCTCTCTCTATGAAATTAAATGGAATGATCAGTGCTTCCGTGCAAGGTGGAATTCCAAAATACCAGGAGGTAAGATTTGAAGAATTTCATCATGATTCCGGATTAATAGCTACATTGTTTATCACAACCAATGAGAGGTACTGTACTCATGTTCTAAAAACTGAATGATGTAATGTTTCTGAAGGTCATTATATTAATAAGACAGAATCTGCATTTCAGAAATGATTAAACTGACCAACACTCCATTCTAACATTTCGTTGGACCCTTGCAAAATGATCATTTAGTTTTGCATATCGCTATTTGTGATGAAGCCTTATAGCTGTCTCCATGACAACAACAAAGTACTTTAATAATAAATCTTGTTAACACACTAGAAAAATAGTGTAATGTATGAACTTTTTACATGATTCACAGTGACATTGTGAATGTGTAGGCCATCTCAATGAGGATTACTTACTGTTCTGATTTTTATGATATAGACATACCCGTGAAACATCTTGATAAAAAATATACATGCTTGTGTAAAGCAGCTGAAAATTTTGACGATCGTGCTCTGTGAAACTTTATTATGTATGAAAAATATTTACATCTATTTTAGCACAAGAAATGAACAAATGAATAAAAAAATATTTGAAAAGTATTATTTATGCAAAATGAAGTTATGTGTTGTTTAAATCAAGTTACTTGAAAAATATGAAGGGAAATGTTTCAAAACAACTGTAGGATATTGTAAATGGTTACTATAAAGTCTGAACCATTAGGTCAGACCTTTAATTTCTAGATTTGACTCTACCTTTGATCTCTCGAATTTTCGATTTCATGAAAGTCCCTTAAACTTTTGAGTTATCAAGAGTCACCTGTATGTGTGTAACAGTCTAGTAAATTAAATTCAGATGCTTGGATCCGCACATGTAGTGAATATCTAAAATAAATTAAATTCAGATGCTTGGATCCGCACATGTAGTGAATATCTAAAATAAATTAAATTCAGATGCTTGGATCCGCACATGTAGTGAATATCTAAAATAAATTAAATTCAGATGCTTGGGTTCGCTCCTGTAGTGAATATCTAAAATATATATAATATGAATACCAGTGTTTTTCCGAATAGTGGTTTAAAATATTTGGATGTTAGATTTTATGTAATCCACCAAATACATGTAGAGAATACACATAGTCAGTTTTAATATTTCTCATATATTGCACCTGTTAGGCCTTTTGTGGCCTCTGATTCAGCATTCAGATAAGTTTTTGTCCCAGGCATAGACAATCTTGTAAAGCTTGTGCCAAAGCTCTACACTATGTAGGGATATGATCTGTGTCCGATTACACTTGATCATGTGATGTGTTGACATTATAGTGCCTCATCTTTAACTTCTTTTATACACTTGGATCTATAAAAATGATAATACATGTACATGTATATGAATTTATTTAAGGAATGAAAGTAATCTTTACTAATTTTATGATATTCAGTAAATTTGGACAGTTTTACTGCAAAGTGGTTTATAAAAGAACAGAAAATGTTATTTTCATCCCTTATAATTTGATTTAGAAAACTGAATTTGTTCTAATTTAATAATGAATTATGGAGAAAATATATTTTATTATGACATGGAGCAGCATTGTTGTAGCAACAAAATGGGAATAGAGAAGCCTGATTTATGCATTGTGACATCAATCCTAGGATGAACTAATGAAATAGCATTTTACAGGTGAAATTAAATTATTAGTTGTGTGTGTTAATTTTTGTTACATATATGACTTTTACAGGCCTTTTTTTCACCTGAGTATGAGAGACTTCATCCAGAGGAAAGGGACAGAATCAGAGAACTAAAGGAGCTATTGAATGAACAGGTGAAGTTACTGGATGCTGGGCTACACCTAATGAAGACCATGGATCGTGTACATGGGACAGGCTTGTCTGACATGCTGCGTTCACTCAGTGAAATCCTGAGGGACATTAAGGATAGTCTTGGCATGCAGTCCACACCTGTACGCAGATCATCCTCACATCTGTCTGTGGCCTCAGTAAGGGTAAGTGTCCACAATTCCTTCCAATGTCTGTGGCCTCGGTAAGGATAAAAATTTACAATTCCTCCTCTTGTGTGTGTCCTCGGTAAGGACAAATATTTACAATTCCTTCTGATGTCTATGTCCTCAGTAAGGACAAATATTTACAATTCCTTCTGATGTCTGTGTCCTCGGTAAGGATTCCTTCTGATGTCTATGTCCTCGGTAAGGATAAATATTTACAATTCCTTCCGATGTCTGTGTCCTCAGTAAGGACAAATATTTACAATTCCTTCCAATGTCCGTGTCCTCAGTAAGGATAAAGATTTACGATTACAATTCCTCCTTATGTGTGTGTCCTCAGTAAGGATAAATATTCACAATTCCTCCATTTGTGTATGTTCTCAGTAAGGATAAATATTCACATTTCCTACTCTTGTGTGTGTCCTCAGTAAGGATAAATGTTCACAATATCTCCTAATATGTCTGTGTCCTCAGTAAGGTAAATATTCACAATTCCTCCATTTGTGAATGTTCTCAGTAAGGATAAATATTCACAATTCCTCCATTTGTGTATGTTCACAGTAAGGATAAATATTTACAATTCCTTCCGATGTCTGTGTCCTCAGTAAGAATAGATATTTACAAGTCCTCCTGATGTCTGTGTCCTCGGTAAGGATAAATATTCACAATTCCTCCATTTGTGTATATTCTCAGTAAGGATATAAATGTTCACAATTCCTCCTCTTGTGTGTGTTCTCAGTAAGGATAAATATTCACATTTCCTACTCTTGTGTGTGTCCTCAGTAAGGTAAATATTCACAATTCCTCCATTTGTGTATGTTCTCAGTAAGGATAAATATTTACAGTTCCTCCTCTTGTCGGTGTCCTCAGTAAGGATAAATATTCACAATTTCTTCCAATGTCTTTGTCCTCAGTAAGGATAGATATTTACGAGTCCTCCTTATGTCTGTGTTCTCAGTAAGGATAAATATTCACAATTCCCATTTGTGTATGTTCTCAGACGATGTGTCATGTACCTTCATGACCTCCATATGACCTTGACCTCAAGGTCAAAATTAAAGGTTTTTACAGTGGATTCGTGTCAGGGCCATAACTTCTTTGTTCTTTGACATAGCCATACCATATTTGACACAGGAGTGTATCACCATGAGACGATGTATCATGTACCTTCATGACCTCCATATGACCTTGACCTCAAGGTCAAAATTAAAGGTTTTTACAATGGATTCATGTCAGGGCCATAACTTCTTTGTTCTTTGACATAGCCATACCATATTTGACACATGAGTGTATCACCATGAGACGATATATCATGTACCTTCATGACCTCCATATGACCTTGACCTCAAGGTCAAAATTAAAGGTTTTTACAATGGATTCATGTCAGGGCCATAACTTCTTTGTTCTTTGACATAGCCATACCATATTTGACACATGAGTGTATCACCATGAGACGATGTGTCATGTACCTTCATGACCTCCATCTGACTTTCTTAGTGAGCATTGCTCACAGTACCTCTTGTTACAATTCCTTCAGATGTCCGTGTCCTCAGTAAGGATAGATATTTACAATTCCTCCTCTTGTGTGTGTCCTCGGAAAGAGCAAGTGTTCACAATTTGTCCTAACAAAAGGATAATGATAGTTCTTCACCTGTCTGTATCCACAGTTATATTAATGTAAGAAGAGCAAAACAGTGACAAAACTTGATTTATGCATCATTTTAGTTTTTACATTTAACATACCTTCTAACAGATAAAAGCATTTGCACTTCTTACTTGGTAGAATTCAATAAGGAAGTACATGTACATTTAAACATTTCAGTGACAAACTTTGTTGATTTTGACTGCACTGAATTGAGATAAAGTGTTTGTGTTTTATAAAACTAGGAGGTTAATCGCCGGTCAGACTCTGGAGTGGACAGTATGTTAGTAGAAATGAGACCGGGAACTCCAGGCAGTGGATCCATCCAGTCATCAGGAAGGTAATTACAAACAAAAAGTTACTGGAGGGTGGTAAAGGTAATCACAAACAAAATAGTTACCAGAGGGTGGTGAAGGTAATCACAAACAAAATAAGTACTGGAGGGTGATGAAGGTAATCACAAACAAAATAGTTACTGGAGGGTGGTAAAGGTAATCACAAACAAAATAGTTTCCAGAGGGTGGTGAAGGTTGTCACCAAAAAATAGTTACTGGAGGGTGGTGAAGCTAATCACAAAGAAAATATTTACTGGAGGGTGGTGAAGGTAATCATCAACAAATTAGTTATCAGAGGGTGGTGAAGGTTGTCACCAAAAAATAGTTACCGGAGGGTGGTGAAGGTAATCACAAAATAGTTACCAGAGGGTGGTGGAGGTAATCACAAACAAAATAGTTACTGGAGGGTGGTGAAGGTAATCACAAACAAAATAGCTATTGGAGGGTGGTAATGGCTTGCTGATTATTATCAAAAAGTGAAGACTGATAATTATTAAACCCCAGACTAAGTTTAGTAATGTATGATTTGCTTGGTTTGATTACCATTGTATTTGACAGACCGTGTGTCTGATGATATTTAATTAACTGTTTCAGCAATCGCTCATCAGGTTTATCGGCTGATGCAGTATTAGGGGATCTGGTTGACTTGTCTGAATTGGAGCCCGTCTCAGCACCAGAGGTCAGTAGACATCTTCATGTGCTGTAGGCTAGTGTAGTATATGGTAAAGGATGCACACTGTAGAAGTTAGCATGTAGAAAAACTTTGTTTCACTACAACCTTTGTGGTTTTATTTTCATCCTAGAAAAACTGAGAACCAAATGTCCTTCATTTGTATATTACTAATTAGTATTCATATCAAGATGCCATAATTATAATCTAGATATTTTGAATTATCTTAATGTGGAGTAATTTTTTATTATCTATATTTGGCAGAGTGTGGTGAAAAGTAAAAAGAAGAGAAATTTGTAATGGCTAAACATCACTTCATTCATACTTTGAAATCTGTTTCAACTTTTCAAACTTTATTTTTCAAACAGCAATCTTGCAATGCCTTGAATAAATTCTTTTTTAAAATATGTTGTAAAACTAACTGAAATGTTTATAATAATACATGTGCTAGTAAATGTATTTTACTAAACATTTTTTTTTTCATTTTGAATAATGTAAATGAAATTTTTTATTGATATCTAATATGATCAACTAATGTCATCCACCCCTGCTATAGCTAATTTTGGAATTATGGATGTTGTTGATATTTTGGTTCTTTGGTTCTTTTGTTCTGTTTCAAATGTTCATTGATATAAAGATAATGAATAAATTATATGTTACATTTATATTGAGAAACTGTTGAGGGAGGATTTCCTGCCCAGTAATGCTTCAAGGGATTTCAAAATATCCTAGCAAGTGGGACAGTTCTGACTGATATTTAAGTTTTGCATTGATAGAAATTTGAAGGATAAAAGTTTGTTATACATGTATGGTAGAAGAACAACTTCATGAATGTAAACAAGTGTACATATGATACTACAGTGTATTTTTGTAATGAAATTAAAACAAACATGTAATTCGAACCCATCTTCATTTACATATCTATATTTAGATTACAATTTGTTTTACATATTCATAAATTTGGTAAATGTAACTATTTATGATATAACAATTTTAATATGTTCATCTAATAACATTGCATGCAATGTACACAACCCTGATATTATACACATCCAATGGCTTATAGTCCCCACTTTAACAATGGCTAGTCCCCACCTTAACATTGCAGTGTTTGCATGAATAGCATGCTTTGCTAGTGACTCTTTAGATGTCTGTCTGACTACTCTTTTCATGTCTGCATGTTTCATCAGAATTTTACACCCCTAAATCCACCTGCCAACCTGCAACCCAAGGGAGCAAACTCCAACAATGACAAGAAAAAGCGGCCATTTTCAATGATACTAAGCTCAGACAAGAAATCTCGAGATCGCTCCATGTCAGTATGGTACGACTCTTCACTTTCGGAGGTAAAAAATTCTTGACTGGTTTCAGTGCACCAGAATGAGGAGTGAGTTGATGTTGTGAGTTTTTGGCCAGTGACAAGCATGTTCTACTAGTGGACAGTAGTATCTGAGGAGTGAGTTGATGTTGTGAGTTTTTGGCCAGTGACAAGCATGTTCTACTAGTGACATAGTATTGGCTGCAGTTAGATCAAGTTTCTTAAATGTTTACCCTTAGATATAGTAATATATTCCATAATTTTCCCAAATATATATTGACAATGGAGATTTGTGTCTGTACAGTGTGCATTATACAGATTGCTCTGACATGATTGATATATTCTTCCCACATTATAGAGCAGGAGCATGGTTGTTATATAATGTAATATATGACTGTGTTGTATGGATATAAATATATTAAGTACTAGGATCTGCATAATATATTACAATGGCTTCATTTTCATACTTTTTCTAGAACTGTTATTGTTGACAGTTGTACGCATTTTCTTGGACTTAGAGCATGGATTTGAACTCTGTTTTAATCTTAATCATGGATAATTTTGGAGTTGATACTTTGTCAAGTGGAAAGTTGAATTTATTAGTGATTTCTGAATTATCAATGGAAGAATGATATAGGGGGATAGCAACATATTACAGCAGGACTGCACAAAAGGCATATTGCAAGTTCCTGGGTCAGTGGAGGTATAGCTAGACAGAGATTCAGCTTGGCTGTAGGTGGTTCAAAATTTGGAGGCTGACATAGTTTATTATGTGTGCAGTGTTGTAAAAAGTGTGGTGTCTTGTAGAATTGTAGTTTTCCTGCTTCATAATCGCATTGTACATGTACCCATGAAAATTAATGTAGTAATTCTTATTTATAAAAACAAAATACGGGTATTTGATAGACAAACAATTCACGATCAGTGTGAATATAAAGGCATTTGATAATGATGAAATATCATGCACCTAATGAACCGATAAATCATGCAGTGTATTTAATTTTTCTTTGACTGTCAACACACTAAGAGATTTTGGGGTTTTTTTCTGTAGAAGTCTTGGTCGGGATCTGATTCAGATATTTCACATCATTCTTCCCGAAGACACTCAGGTAACACATTATTTATCTTATTATTAAAAGTTAAAAAAGCAAAATCATTTTGGAACAAGCTTGTGTTGTTGAAACTTAGACTCCAGTATAGAGCGAGTAATAGAGAGATGATGGAAAAATGAAACCAACCTGCCAACATTGTTTATCTACATTCTTATGAACAAAATGTGGTTGTCACATACCACAAATGTAGTCAGGGTAATTATGACCCATCAATCACTGTTAACTAATAGTGTTTTGTTATTAATAGTTCAGATAAAAAAGTTATAATAGTTTAGATGAAAAAGTTATAATTGTTCAGATGAAAAAGTCATCTGTATTAAAGCTCTTATTTTTTCCTCTCATGAGACCAAGCATGACAGTTTTGACCAAAATTGAAGTTAGACAGCCACCCCCTCCCCCATATCTGTGATTTTGAGGCATAGATTATATATTTATATTGCAAATTGTATTTTCCTCTATGAACCAACCAATTTCAGCGTGCGGCACAATCCGTTCACATTGACTATGAACGGATTATGAACTAGCTTAAAGCACGCGACTGAGAGAGCGTATTTTGATTTGGAAAAAATAGAACCTCTGTTACAAAGATCTCACAAGTCACACCTTTGGATTAAGATTGTAAACTTATGTGGATTATCATCCCAATCTTGCGGTCTCCTACCTCCAAAATACAGTGCACCTTGCATTGTTGATAAAAGGCAGGGTGAGACGAAATGTGACGTCATGTCTGTGTTGACGTACGTCACAATAACTACTGCGACAGAGGCTAGGAGTTCGTTTTATGCAACAAAATAGAAGCAATGTAAACAAAGGGTGATATAGTAAATTAATATAAATATAAAAAATGAATATCACTTTTGAGCTGTTCATGGTCAATATGAACGGATTTGGATTTGAGGCAAATTATCTGTGAATCGCTAGTGCCATTCACAGAATTTGCCTCAAATCCAAATCCGTTCATGTTGACCATGAACAGCTCAAAAGTGATGTTCATTTCTTAAGTATCCCTCACCTTTTTTTTTTTATTATGCAGATCAGCCCAGTGAGCGGAGCACCTTTACCAGAGATATACCAGTCATCCCTCTGAGACATCCAGGTAATGCTCCTCTCTTCCACTGACTAATTTATAAAACTGATAGTTCTATACACATTTTGTATGATAAACTGCTGATGATGCTCCATCAGTATAGAAGATGTTTTTCTCTACAGAACCCATAGCTGAGAGACCAGAACCTCCTCCAAAACAGAAACAACCAAAACCAACTCAAGTAATATATCAGATCTAGCTCCAATCTCTGCCCTTCTTCCTCTAACTTTACTATCTCTGTTTCCTCGACTGACTTGGTGATAAAATGTCTATTTTGTGGTATTTTCAGGAACTGGTTAGTCGTGGATCCTATGTCAATGCGCCCTCTAACTCAGTGCCTCCTTTACCTCCCCGTAAACCTTCACTTGTTAAACAAAGCAACGGAGTTTCACGAGCATCAATATTTGCGAATGTAGAGTCCCCACCGGGTGAGAATGCCCCCCCTCCCATTCCTCAAAGAACTTCCATACGTAACCCAAGGCCTGCTCCACGTTCATCTGTTACAAAGCAAGATGAAAGCAGCAAGCTGTAGGGGGCACTTTATTTCATCACAAGGATTACAAGGATACCTAATCATGATACGCAAGGAATCCCTTCAGATGGGATTCTGTTTTGTCCGTGGGATCAAATTAGCTGGTGGCTGTACAACATGTAGTATGAGGATCAGAATCTGTGCTAAAAACTTGATTCCACTCCAACTGTTTGTGTGCTAATATGTTAAAATATCTGTTTTGATATTCTGTTTGTCAACATAATTAGAGGATATGAGGGTGCATAAAGTGGCTTCTGTGTTCTGAGACTGGTGTCTACCGTGGAGTGACTACAAGACTTTGGTATAGTACCACAGCTGTGTATGAAACACTGTTGTGGGCTGTTCCCTTGGCAGTTGACTGTGATATTCAGGACACAACATATTTGTCCAACATTTTAGTTTTATTTTTTTGTGAAACAGTTATTTCAGGTTTGAATATTTTATTATACAAGACGTCATACATCAGATGATTGATATTTAGTTGTTAAAATTTTAATATTTTTTCAAGAATTTTATTTTTATGTAAAATACCAGGATAAAAAGATTTTGATTCATTTGTATATTTGTGGAAATCATTGAATATACTGTAATAAAATGTTTGATTATCATAACTGAAATCTCATCACTAAGGAGTTACATGTAGTCTGTTTTGTTAGAGATTATTTACTCTGTCATTTGGATTCTCACTAGAACAAAGAATTTTGGATTGCATTGATTGCTTCATTGTATGTGGATTTAGAGAATGTGTCAATATTGACTGTGTTATATGTATAATGTAAATAAATATATATTACTAGATGATTGTAATAGTGTTTTCTTTTAAGTGGAAAGTAAAGCAATTTGAGGTATACATATATTTTATCATATACATGTACATAGTGAATTTTGTCAATATTTGACTGCATTATCCACGTGGTGAATGTATTAATTAGAACCCTTGTTCAAAAATATAAATAACGGTGATGTCTTGCAATGTTTCACAAATTTCAGAGTTCTCATTCTCTGGCTATTGAAACTGGGCGTTACACACAAACACGTATAAATGAGAAAAAATGTACTGTCTGTAAGTCTGAGCTAAATTCTAATATTCAGCCACAGTATAAATCAAGATGTGTTCTTAAAAATTGAATGCCTTCGAAAAGTGCATATACTGATGAAAGGCATTGTAACATTAACACAATATGACTAGTTTGGATCCTGTAATGTCTATATCTTAAATAGTTCATTCAGATTAAATGTTTTCCCACACTTAGGAATGTGCTCTATCAGCGAAAGCTATATATTTAGTATTAAGTCAGTAATTGATGTTGACAGCCTCAGCCACGCGGTTTGTGAAATTGCTTAGTTATGAGTTTAGAATTAAAGAGTTGAATTGGACAGACGTGTTCCTCTTATGAGTGTCTAGAGCACGACAATTACGGACAGTACAGATCCCTCTCATGGAATAAAAATCCTGTGGTATATAGGAAATTCACTATTTTGGTACATCTTTTTCTACTTTTTAGCTCACCTGAACCGAAGGTTCAAGTGAGCTTTTCTGATCACATTTTGTCCGTCTGTCTGTAAACTTTTCACATTTTCGACTTCTTCTCCAGAACCACTGGGCCAATTTCAACCAAACTTGCCCAAAAGCATCCTTGGGTGAAGGGCTTTCAAGTTTGTTCAAATGAAGGGCCATATCCCTTTCAAAGGGGAGATAATCACAAAAATGCAAAAATAGGGTGGGGTCATTTAAAAATCTTCTTCTCAATAAAAGAATAAAAGCCAGAAGAGCTCAAATTTACATGAAAGCTTCCTGACATATTGCAGATTCCAGTTTGTTCAAATCATGGGCCCCGGGGGTTGGATGGGGCCAGAAGGGGGGATCAAAGTTTTACATACAAATATATAGGAAAAATCTTCTCAAGAACCACTGAGCCAGAAAAGCTGAGATTTACATGAAAGCTTCCTGACATAATGCAGATTCAAGTTTGTTCAAATCATGGGCCCCGGGGGTTGGATGGGGCCACAATAGGGGATCAAAGTTTTACATACCAATATATAGGAAAAATCTTCTCAAGAATCACTGAGCCAGAAAAGCTGATTTTTACATGAAAACTTTCTGACATAGTGCAGAATCAAGTTTGTTCAAATCATGGCTCCCGGGGGTGGTATGGGGCCACAAGGGGAGATCAAAGTTTTACATACAAATATATAGGAAAAATCTTCTCAAGAACCACTGAGCCAGAAAAGCTGAGATTTACATGAAAGCTTCCTGACATAGTGCAGATTCAAGTTTGTTCAAATCATGGCCCCCGGGGGTAGGATGGGGCCAGAAGGGGGGATCAAAGTTTTACATACAAATATATAGGAAAAATCTTTTAAAATCTTCTTCTCAAGAACCACTAAGCCAGAAAAGCTGAGATTTACATGAAAGCTTTCTGACATAATACAGATTCAAGTTTGTTCAAATCATGGGCCCCCGGGGTTGGATGGGGCCACAATAGGGGATCAAAGTTTTACATACCAATATATAGGAAAAATCTTCTCAAGAATCACTGAGCCAGAAAAGCTGATTTTTACATGAAAACTTTCTGACATAGTGCAGAATCAAGTTTGTTCAAATCATGGCTCCCGGGGGTGGGATGGGGCCACAAGGGGAGATCAAAGTTTTACATACAAATATATAGGAAAAATCTTCTCAAGAACCACTGAGCCAGAAAAGCTGAGATTTACATGAAAGCTTCCTGACATAGTGCAGATTCAAGTTTGTTCAAATCATGGGCCCCGGGGGTTGGATGGGGCCACAATAGGGGATCAAAGTTTTACATTCAAATATATAGGAAAAATCTTCTCAAGAACCACTAAGCCAGAAAAGCTAAAATTTACATGAAAGCTTCCTGACATAGTGCAGATTCAAGTTTGTTCAAATCATGGCCCCCGGGGGTAGGATGGGGCCAGAAGGGGGGATCAAAGTTTTACATACAAATATATAGGAAAAATCTTTTAAAATCTTCTTCTCAAGAACCACTAAGCCAGAAAAGCTGAGATTTACATGAAAGCTTTCTGACATAATACAGATTCAAGTTTGTTCAAATCATGGGCCCCCGGGGGTTGGATGGGGCCACAATAGGGGATCAAAGTTTTACATACAAATATATAGGAAAAATCTCGAGAACCACTGAGCCAGAAAAGCTGATTTTTACATGAAAACTTTCTGACATAGTGCAGATTCAAGTTTGTTCAAATCATGGCCCCCGGGGGTAGGATGGGGCCACAGGGGGGAGGATCAAAGTTTAACATACAAATATATAGAGAAAAACTTTAAAAATCTTCTTCTCAAGAACCACTAAGCCAGAAAAGCTGAGATTTACATGAAAGCTTCCTGACAAAGTGCAGATGCAAATTTGTTCAAATCATGGGTCCCGGGGTTGGATGGGGCAACAATAGGGGATCAAAGTTTTACATATACAAATATATAGGAAAAATCTTCTTCTCAAGAACCACTGAGCCAGAAAAGCTGATTTTTACATGAAAACTTTCTGACATAGTGCAGATTCAAGTTTGTTCAAAACATGGCCCTCGGGCGTAGTATGGGGCCACAAGGGGGATCAACGTTTTACATACAAATATATAGTTGAAATCTTCTTCTCAATAACCACTGAGTCAGAAAAGCTGATATTTACAAGAAAACTTTCTGATATAGTGCAGATTCAAGTTTGTTCAAATCATGGCCCCCGGGGGATAGGATGGGGCCACAAGTGGGGGGGGGGGCAAAGTTTTACATATAAATAGGGAAAATCTTTAAAAATCTTCTTCTCAAGAACCACTGGGCCAAAGAAGTTGACATTTACATGAAAGCTTTCTGACGTAGTGTAGATTCAAGTTTGCAAAAATCGTAGCCTCCAGGGGTAGTTGAGGCCATAATGGGGACTAAGGTTTTACATGCAAATATATATGGAAAGTCTTCAGATGTGGGCCAAGGTGAGTGATGTGGCCCATGGGCTTCTTGTTCTAAATATGCATTTAGTTTCTATACTGTATTAGCAAATCTTTCAAATGATAAAGACAATAATCACTATGATAATTTTGGCTCCATCCTGGAACCATTATAATTTATTTAAACCCTTACTCCCTAGGTTTATGAAATTTCTAAATATCTATTCAATTTCAATTTAGTATCAATAGTGTATTAATGTAGACACAACACAGTTGATTTTTTCGTTAGGTTCTATATTTGTGATCTTGAAGATGAATTTAATATATACTACAAAACATATAACAACATAAATAAATAATCACATTGTTATGATAAAATCTAGATATCTTACATTTATCATAGGTAATAAAATAATTGCATTACACTGAATTAATCTGTACTATGTGTAATACGTTCCGGGTATTATATAGATCATTTTACTTGACGTTCCCTACGCTTATTATTGGTTGTTAAATAACTTAACTTTCTCTAGAATCAGTTAGAAATAAATCAGCCAGTATATAGAAAGCAATGATTCCGAAAAATATATGGGTTTTCAAGATTCTGCTTCTGTGCTCTGATTATCTATTAAGTCTGAAACTATGTTTCCGAGCCTCTAATGCTCCCAGGCCTCTTACTTGTGTTTCAAACACTTTATTCTTTATCTCTGAATTATGTTAGGTTTGGAACCCAATGTATCCCAACTGATAATGGAGCACACTAAATTCCTTACCCTTTCGCCTTCATCTGTTCATTCTTCTTCGGCTACCGACAGACAACTGTGAGCAGCTGCTGCAATCGCTCTTTATATAGCAGTCAGCGTCTCTCTGGATCACATAAACGTTTATAATCAAGTAAGCACAAAAGCATCTGATTGATACTGAAGTTGCATACTTGCATCTCAATCACGGTCATTTCTACTACATATTGTAATAGAAATAACTTTACTCAAGCAAAATAGATTGAATATTATAAATCTCAATTATGAGTATATATACAATGCTAATATACAATATCATAAGCAATAATTACAATAGTTACCGAATTGTGGATTCAGGCAAAAGAAAGAATTGGAACCATGTCCATGGTGTATTTACAACACATCCGACCTGTATATAGTAATACACACATTCACACTTTATGTAAACATATATAATAATGTCTTACATCAAGGCTGATATTATCATATCTACCGATACATAGCATTCTTTCTATATCAGTGTAATTTACTTTAAAAACTATTGATACATTTATATTTGATCATTATTCTCTTTCTCTTACATACATGTATATAATTATAACTCATCATTTTCGTACTTCCATTCATACTCTAGAATTGTTAATGGAAATTATTAAAGAAAGAACTTACTTTCAAGGTCTTCAATAGCTTGTCCAGTTTCCTTCAATTCTTAAATAATGGCAAAATATATAGCACTGGCATTATCTCTCTGACTGCTAACTTCAAAATGATTTAAATTTACAGAATAAAACTCTCAAGAACTTTGACCTTCAAGACCTTCCAATAAAATTCCAGGAATACTTGCAGTGACCAATCAAAGACTACTGACCTCTAAACTTGTCCTCTGCCTACACTTGTCTTGAATGAATAAAACATTAAAGACAACTCTTAATCTAAAGAAAGATAACTCTGGTTATACTTCAGTAATAGAAACGTGCAGTGCTGGTTAGTAATATGTATATGTATTTTATTTATGTATTTAGTTTGTATTATTTATTCACAAGTATTTAATTGGTATATCAAAACTTAATTTTAGATTATTTTAAGTTTAAAAACACTTCAAAATAACACATTATCACAATAGCATTGTTATAGCGAATTACAAAAGACCGGTTGAGTTTTCAATTGTCTGCTGGATTGATCAATTTGGTCACCCAAGTATCACATTTGGTCTGAATATTTAGGTCACAAAGTTACTCAGGTGTGACAATTAATTGACAATTTTTTCTCAGTGTGAGTGACAACCGCGTAAATAAAATGATTTAACACTCCAGTTATAATAGATAACTTTTGTCTACAATCATATCTCAAAAGACCAATCAACTTAAAAGGGAAAAAATATATCATTAAATTCAGAACGTCTTCACATTCTTTGAATATTGAAAAAGGCAGACACAATAATGTTTATAATGATATAGAAGATGAGTTTCATTTTATCCTGAAATGTCCATTTTACAAAGATTTGAGAAAGAAATATATCAAGAGTTTTTATTACACAAAACCAAGTGTCTTTAAATTAATTAAGCTCCTTAGTGTAGACAATACCAAAGAACTCAATAACTTGGGAAAATTCTTAGTTCAAGCTGTGAAAATACGAAGTTTAGCTTTGTAAATCAATAATATGATTATAGTATTTTTCTAATAACATGTGCATCTCATAATGCGATTACATATTTATTACTTTTTATTAGCTCACCTGAGCTAAAACCTGAAGTGAGCTTCTCTGATCACCCGTATTCCGGCGTCTGTCCGTCCGTCTGTAAACTTTTTACATTTTTAACTTCTCAAAAACCACTGGGCCAATTTCAACCAAAGTTGGCACAAAGCATCCTTAGGTAAAGGGAATTCTAAATTGTTAAAATAAAGGGCCAGGCCACCTTCCAAGGGGAGATAATCAAGAAAAGGTAAAAATAGGGTAGGGTCATTAAAAAATCTTATTCCCAAGAACCACTGGGCTAGAAAAGATGAAATTTATAGATAAGCTTTATTAGGTAGTGCAAATTCTAAATTGTTAAAATCATGGTCCCCGGGGGTCGGATGGGGCCACAATAGGGGATCAAAGTTTTACATACAAATATATAGGAAAAATCTTTAAAAATCTTCTCAAGAACCACTAAGCCAGAAAAGCTGAGATTTATATGAGAGCTTCCTGATATAGTGCAGATTCTAAATTGTTAAAATCCTGGCCCCCGGGGGTCGGATGGGGCCACAATAGGGGATCAAAGTTTTATATACAAATATATAGGAAAAATCTTCTTCTCAAGAACCACTGTGCCAGAAAAGCTGAGATTTATATGAAAGCTTCCTGATATAGTACAGATTCTAAATTGTTAAAATTCTGGCCCCCGGGGGTCGGATTGGGCCACAATAGGGGATCAAAGTTTTACATACAAATATATAGGAAAAATCTTTAAAAATCTTCTTCTCAAGAACCACTAAGCCAGAAAAGCTGATATTTACATGAAAGCTTTCTGACATAGTGCAGATTCAAGTTTGTTCAAATCATGGCCCCTGAGGGTTGGATGGGGCTACAAGGGAGGGGATCAAAGTTTTACATACAAATATATAGGGACATTCTTTAAGAATCTTCTTCTCAAGAACCACTGAGCCAGAAAAGCTAATATTCACATGAACAGCTTCCTAACATAGAGCAAAGTTAAGTTTGTTCAAATCATGGCCCCCTGTTGTAGGATGGGACCACAATAGGGGATCAAAGTTTTACATACAAATATATAGGAATTTTTTTTTTTTTAAAAATCTTCTTCTCAAGAACCACTGAGCCAGAAAAGCTGATATTTACATGAAAGCTTTCTGATATAGTGCAGATTCAAGTTTGTTCAAATCATGGCCCCTGGGGGTAGGATGGGGCCACAAGGGGGGATCAACGTTTTACATACAAATATATAGGAAAAATCTTCAAATATATTCTTCTCGTGAATCATTGGGCCAAAGAAGTTCACATTTACATGAAAGCTTTCTGACATAGTGTAGATTCAAGCTTGCAAAAACTATGGCCTCCAGGGGTAGGTTAGGGCCATAATAAGGACTATGGTTTTACATGCAAATATATATAGAAAGTCTTCTTATATGGACCAAGGTGACTCAGGTGAGCGATGTGGCCCATGGGCCTCTTGTTTGTAATTTCTTCTCCTCCTATCTTCTCCTGTCCACTCACCTGTTTTTTATCTTATACAATTTGATATATTGTGTATACAAATGTACATGTACTAGATGTATTCCGATGAGTTGTATAACTCAAGGACAATAAAGAATTGAAAACTCCAGTTTTACTGATTATTTCAGGTACTACGCAGAGGTAGATGTGCACTAGCCAACCATAAAAACTATAAATAGACTAGCTAAACAACAGAAGACTGAACCTGAATGTTTTAGCAAGAATATAACAAGAATTCCATTGGTCAGAAACAGTAACAATAGAAGAGTATTCTGGAAGTTTTCTTTGTGTGATATGAATTGACTGACCTCAAAAATAGATTTGTAAGATGTCTACTGAAAATTTCTTAAGAGAGATTGATGAAAGTTTATTAAATCTCAACAATCAAAGAAAATCTGAGACAGAGAGAGATCGAGAGAGAGAGAGAGACAGAGATGATAAAATGTGTATAGTGAGGACAATTTTCAACCATTTAACAGAAGTTGTGAGGACAGAAAGTACATTATGAGGACAAATTCTGTCCTCACAATTACGTTCCCATAAACGTGATCCACAGCATGTGAAAGATGTAGATACAAAATATTAGATTATAGTTATTAGGACAAGTGGTGTGGGGACATGTTCTCACTAATATTCTCTTCTCATATTTTTTTTTCACAATTCGAAAGATAGTATTAGATAAACTTCTATAGCTATACATAAAACAGTACATTTTAGCCTTTACAATAACATATCCGTGTATTCTCTTCTAGACATTGTGAGGACGTCCTCACTAAACAGGTTTCACCGTCGATCAACGGTCTTTTTCTTTACTTAAACATGTTAATTAAGGTAATTAAAAGTATCTTTGAGAGAGAAATATAATTAAATTTTCTTAAATGTCTCCATGCAGATTTTTTTGAAAGTTTCTTTCCGTATCAAAAGCTGCACGAAGTTTGTAAAAATATGACAAGCGGTAAATGCAATCTCTACACGAGTTGTCATTCCTTGCTCTCACTTACACAAGTGAGTGGATATTGCGGTAAAAACCCGAAAGTCCCGGATAACGATTTTTGCATCTCTCTTAATAGTAGATAGAATGGCATTACACTTTTTGTGATAACTGTTTGTGACCTATTAAACAAGAATCATATAACTTTTTCTTGGAATTCCTTAAAGAAGGTACCGAATCAGAGTTTTCAGATACCAAAAAAGCGGTAAATTTATGGAGCGCCATATTAACATAAACTCAAATAATTGAAGATATCTTCAATTATTTGAAGATAGCAATTCAATTATTGCTCTCTTTAATTGAATTAATGTGCGCATTAAATCAATTATTGCTCTCATCAAATGAATTAATGCGCGCATCAATTCAATTATTGCTCTCATCAATTGAATTAATGCGCGCATCAATTGAATTAATGAGAGCAATAATTGATTTAATGCGCGCATTTATTCAATTATTGCTCTCTTCAATTCAATTGATGCGCGCATTAATTCAATTAATGGGAGCAATAAAAGATTTGATGCGCGCATTAATTCAATTATTGCTCTCTTCAACTCATTTGATGAGAGCATCAATTTAGTAGAAATATTGCTCGCAATAATTAATCTAGAGCTCGGTATAAATAATTTGATGATCTCTTTAATTCAATTGAAGATATCTTTAAATCATTTACAATGCTTCTGTATAAGGAATTAATGCGCGCATCAATTCTTTTAAAGAGAGCAACAATTCAATTAAAGAGATCATTAATTCAATTGTGGATATGTTGAATTGAAGATATCTTTAATTATGTAGTTGCTCTCTCTAAAAGAATTATTGCTCTCTTCAAATGAATTAAATATATCATTATATCAATTGAAGAGAGCAATAATTGAATTAATGCGCGCATTAAATCAATTATTGCTCTCATCAAATGAATTAATGCGCGCATCAATTCTGAATTATTGCGCGAATTAATTGAATTGATGATAGCATTAATTCTTCAGCTGAATAGATGCGCGCTTTGAACAATTGAATTAATTATCTCTTCAAATGAATTAATGATATCATCAATTGATTTAATGCGCGCATTATATCAATTATTGCTCTCTTGAATTGAATTGTAGCGCGCATCAATTCAATTGTTGATATCATTATTTCATTTGAAGAGATCATGAATTCAATTAAAGCGCGCATCAATTCAGCTGAAGAATTAATGCTATCATCATTTCAATTAATGCGCGCAATAATTCAGAATTGAAGATATCATTATTTATTTGAAGAGATCTTTAATTCAATTGTTGCGCGCATCAAATGAATTAATGATATCTTCAAATAATTGAAGATATCTTCAATTATTTGAGTTTATGTTAATTTGGCGCTCCATATAAATCTAGAGTACGTTTTATAAATGCCGAAACCTGAACATGGTCGCTGATCATGCAATCTACCGAAAGTTCGCGTTTTAGCATTGAACATATAGGCAACATTGAATCAGATTGAGTTCTAGATATCTAAGATAACTTAAATAAATCGCACTTGCATATATGGTGCATTTATAGGCGCATTTTATTGTGTCACCCTACATCGGGATATTATTTGTAATATGTGTAGTACAATTTTGCAATATTTTAATTCACTTTAATATACACTATAAATAGTGTGGTTCTTTTTAAACTTCGGTTGTTGAAGCATACATTAGTTATTGAATTAATTGATGCAGTGTAGGATACTAATGCATACCGAATGTAATTTAATCCTATTATCGTCAGGAGACAAATTTTAACATTATCATTTTATCATCAAGACGATTAAAGAATGTATTATCATAATTCCTTTTTTTTTTTTTCATAATCAAATTGACAAAACATTGTAAAAGCACACTTTTTGGTTTACATTATTTACTTTAGGGAGTAGAGTTTCTTTACTTCCGGAGTTTAGATTGTTGTTCCCAATTACGGTCCTACTAAACAGAGTACGCTATGTAGAGTACTTTAGAGTACGCTGGTAAAATTTCATGATTTAATGCAATTTAACTGCTGTTCCTATGTGTTCTTACTTTAGTTTAACCTAATAAATATATATCTAGAATATATTGTGTTTGTTTTCATTATGTTAGGAATTATTTTGAATTACAATTTACCGTTTGATCCCGATCAAATTTAACTACATATTTACATAAAGTACCAGCGCATTACATTTAATTTTTCAAGATTATACCTTTATCTGATTTTTAAAGTATTAAGTCTTCTTTTTTTTTTGTCAACTGAACAGTGAATTCCATGAAAATAAATCATTCAGTGGTATATAATTTAGATTTACATAAAAATGATATGATTATATCTATAAAGATGAGTTTTTTGATGATTGTCGCTGTTTTAAATCAACACTGAATGTGGTTTTTTTTAAAGGCCAGCAATTATCCAATTGATTGAAGGGGGCAAGAAAATAAAAGATCATGAATTCCGAATAACTATCAATCATACGTAAAATTAATTACTAATGTAATATGTCACATCGCTCAATTCTTTCTCCAAGCAAAATAGTAATAATCGGGATCGTGATGCCATAAATCTTCAATGAATTGTAGCGTAACGCCCTCTGGTGAGAGATTGGAATTGAATGTTGTTTTCGGGTCAAAATATCGCTAAAAAAACAAATACTTTTGATATATTTTGCAATACTATTTTATGATCATGTTTATTTAAGTGGTATACATACGTGTACAAATAAACAATTAAATTGCATAAAATTATGAAATTTTACTCAGTTTAGTAGTAGATTTTTACCCTTTAATCACATCCTTGGACGAATTTGGCGCCACTTTTTTGGCACGCTGTTTTTGGCTATATTTAGCTCTAAAACTTCATAGTTATTTCGGATTTCAAACATTTCGGTGAGCATCATTGAAGAGACATTATTTGTCGAAATGCGCATCTGGTGCATCAAAATTGGTACCGTATAAGTTTTACATCCTCAACTATCGCTTTACATGTACACGTATGCCGTTTAGGTACGAATTTACCAAACTGGGGACATGCTTGTTCCGATTAAAACAATATCACGATCACAAAATACAGCAATTTTTATTATTCTGTGTTGTGGAATTAATCATAGAAACATAAAACGTAGTCTTAATTAATATTTTTGCATGAATTGGATTATTCAATTCAATTCAATTCTTTATTGACACTAAAGCACATTATATAAGAATGTGTTGTTAGCCATACATAGATACACATATATATTGATACATTACAAAATATCAAACTGTTGAAAACTTATTTCTAACATTAAAACAGTCATTATTTAAAACCCAGTATTTACAAAGGTGGGCGGTAAATCTAGTATTCCCGACTCCCGATGGTCCCGGATTGCGATGTTTTAAAGATAATATTAAAACCGGCCAACAGAATAGCTTCATACTTCTCGGGAACAATCTTTATGTCCAAATTGATTCACACAATTAAAAAAAACCCAATAATTATAAGTATAAATTCTTAAACTTGAAATGTTACCTACTCAAAAGCGGTAAATCTAGTACTGTGTTATAAATACAAAAACCGAAAACAGACACTTTTCATTCAATGCATGATTACTAGAAGTATTTCTTCTTTTTCACAGTTTTAATGTTTCCAAAATATACATGTAGGCCTATATATAGTGTACTGCCGGCTCCCGATGATCCTGGATTGCGATCGATGGTTTATAGATAATATCAAAACCGACCAACAGAATAATTTCATTCTTCTCGGGAACAATCTTTATGTCCAAATTGATCCACACAATAAAAAAAATCCCAACCCAATGATATATAGATAAATTTTTAAACTTGAAATGTCGCCTCCTCAAAAGTGTTCATTTATAACCAATTTTCCACTTCGAATAAAAGTGAAAACCTTTACATAGCAAATTAGTTTAATTACCATCTGATGCGAGGCAAGCCGCATTGCCTATAAATTTTGAACAACAAATTCTAGGTGTAATAAATTTCCCGGGGGTGTTGTGTTAATGGGGGCAAATCAATAAAAAAAAAAAAAAAAGACATTTCGAAATTCCAAGGGGGTGTTCTATTATTTAAGAGAAAATCTATTAATTAAGAATATAATATATTTGTATCTAAAATCAAATATTTTTATTATATTTTCTAAACTCGGGTTTGAATTTTCTTTCTTCCCCAGCAAAACAATATCTAATAAAAAATTTGAAGGACCAATTTTAAATGTACAAAAAGAAATTAATGTATCTTGATTTTCTAATGATTAAAATTTACACATATTAAAGCTCAGAACTTGTTATATAACTGTTAATTAAATAATCAAAACATTGTTAAAAATCATATATCAACAAAATCATAATATACATATATTAAATAGAATTATATTATATATAGAATGTAACCGGTCTTGGGTTTAAAGATAATCCACAAGATGGTTAAGGTCGTAGATTCGTTTACTTTTTGGAAACAATGAAAACAAACCCTATAACAACAATAAAAACATATAAGGACAAATACAATACAAAGACAAAAGACACTATCGAACATATGATATATGCAACGATACAAATATATATATATATTGGTCATCATTTTATCGTCAAAGGACATAACTCTCTGAACCATCAATTATAAGTAATTGATATTAAAAAATGAATATAATGTACTGCAGTGAATTGCATATATACATGTACATACCAGTTTATGGAACTGAGCTACAGCTTCCGAAATCAAGGTGAACTGCTTAAAACTCTTATGATGACCTATTGAATAATTTACTAAAATACTAAATTCTGTACACATATATCACTCTGCGCATTTATATTACTTAAAACTCATTATTTACTTAAAGAACAGAAATTATGTTTTCCCACAATTCTACTTTCAGTAAATCTTTCACTCATGACTTGCACACAAGTTTTATGAATAAAGAAAAGTTTAATTACTTATTTAAATTCATTACTTGCTTTTAATCATATAGTAAAACTATCAGCTACTTACAGTTGTTGGTGTTAGCAAATCCTCTATAAATTAAATATATATTTTATGCTTATTTAGAACTCAATAGTGGTAACACCCTTTGGAATCTCTTTCAAAACTAGATTTTCCTGAACTATTTCATAAAAAGAACTCAGGAATTCCCGCCAGGAATTCCTATTGGCCAGAACAAAATACTAAGACCAATCAGATGACAGAACATCCGAGTTATGTTCTAACTGGACCCTTACGGATTAAACCATTATATTTAAAAGGGGTGTTTAGGTTTCTTTAACACACAACACAAAGTTAGTAAGTAGCGCAGCGCAATATGTATTGAAGTGAATGAATGTGAATGGCAATATAAAAATATAAAACTAAACTAAGTACAACTACCACAAACTCCCCCCAGTTGAGAAATGACGGCCTCGTCATTTGCTACAAATAGTTAGGAAAGATAATACTCCATAAAAAGTAGTTGACTTAAATTTTATTTACATAGTCTGAAAAGCATTTCAATAAAAGAGTTCTCTCTTCAGGTCGATGTGTGACCTCTAGCATTTCCCTGAATGTCTCTAAATCCTTGCTTCTCCTGTCATGGGTAACCTGATATACATGGTAGTCAGCAAGCTTCTTTGGTGGCTGTTTGGTCCTAGCAGATCGTCGAGGTAAATATTTCACTTCCTCCTCCACAGGCATCTGACCATCACCCTCTGGAGCTCGGGGTGAAAGGGTATCCATGGCTTCCCTCTCTGGTCGTTGCTGTGGTACATCAAGTGGCACTTCCTCCTCATTGATGATGGGTGGGTCATCTATAGGGGGTGTCACTGTCGGGTTAGGTACCGGTACCTCTACAAACAAACAATCTTCATCAGAATCGCTAGAATCCGATTCCTCAGTCCGATGTACTATCTTGTCTGTGATTTGTTTCTTCTCTGGTTGTGTCTTTCTTCTGGGCTTAGGAACTGGTCGCAAGGGAGTAGTTAGCATTTCGGGATCTATGCAACCTATCGGCAGAAGTAAATTCCGATGGAGAATTCGTGTTCTGCCTGTTCCATCCTCCCGTTTGACGACAAACACTGGGACATCTGGATTAGGTTGCCGCACAATCTGATAGGGATCTTCCTCCCACCTATCTGCTATCTTGTGCTTTCCCTCAAATGCTACTACTTTCACCAAGACTCGATCTCCTTCCTGCAAATCTGCTCCCCTTACTTTCAGGTCGTAGAATCTGCCCTGTTTTTCTCTTGCTCTCTCAGCAGCTCTCCGAGCAAGGTGGTATGCTGTCTTCATTCTGGATCTCAGATCCTCCACATACTTTGTCCTTGTTTTCTCTTCTTTGTCTCCAAGTCCAAAGGCCAAGTCCACAGGAAGCCTGGGCTCTCTTCCAAACATGAGGAAATATGGAGACTGGCCTGTGCTCTCATGTCGGGTACTGTTGTAGGCATGAACTAATGATGGTACATGGGCCTTCCAGTTGGACTTCTGTGAGGGATTCAAGGTTCCGAGCATATCCATCAATGTCCTGTTAAAACGCTCACACATGCCATTACCCATAGGATGGTAAGGGGTTGTTCGGGACTTCTTCATACCAGTGATGTTACACAGCTCCTTGATGATGTTCCCATCAAAGTTGGCTCCCTGGTCACTGTGGATTCTAGTTGGAAACCCATATTTGGTCATGAAGCTGTTGTAAAACGTTTCGGCTGTTGTCTTCGCCGTCTGGTTCTTGGTAGGAATTGCCTGTGCAAACCTAGTAAAATGGTCTGTGATGATTAAGATATGGTGGTATCCTCCTTTAGATGGTTCTAGGGTTAAGAAGTCCATACAAACCAATTCCAATGGATAGGTTGTCCTTATTGGCATGAGTGGTGCTCTCTGATTGGTGGGGACTTTCCTCCTCAGACATCTGTGGCACTTCTTAATCCAGTTCTCGATGTCGTTATTCATCCCATTCCAGTAAAATCTATCTTTTACCAAGGATATCAGACGATCACGGCCTGGATGTCCAAAGTTGTTATGTAAACTACACAAGATGTCTGGGACCATATCTCCAGGAACAACCACCTGTGTCCGTTCAGTGCCATCTATCTGGACTTGTCGCTGGAGTATTCCATTGCTCAAGAACAGAGAGTGGTAATTCCTGATGAGTGCTAGGGAGTTGGGGGATAGTGGTAGATCACTCATCTTGGGTTTCTTTCCCAGTTTCACATGATGCATCCAGTTCCTGAGTGTTGGATCCCTTCCTTGGACTTCCTTCCAGTTTACCTGTTGGAACTGAGAAACTTGATCAGTTAACTGATTAACAATTTCTGAATCAACACACAAATTTTCTACACATGGAATTTCTAATTGTACACAGTTACATAAAGCTTTAATAGATTCATTAGAAATACATGTACAGGAATCTTGGGTTGTCTGTCCTGTTAGTCTGGAAAGTCCATCTGCATCCGAGTTGTTCTTTCCTGGACGATACTGGATGTCTAGATCGTAACTGGCAAGTGCAGCTAACCACCTATGTCCTGTGGAATCAAGTTTTGCTGTCGTGAGGACATAAGTAAGTGGGTTGTTATCAGTCAAAACCTTGGTCTTGCTGCCTGTAAGGTAATCTTTAAATTTATCGCAGACTGCCCACTTTAGTGCCAGAAATTCCAATTTGTGTGCTGGATAGTTCCTTTCAGCTTTTGTTAATCCTCTGCTGGCATAACTGATCACTTTCTTCTGTCCATCTTCCTCTTGGTACAATACAGCGCCTAATCCATTCAGACTGGCATCTGTATGTAGCTCGAAGGGAAGATTGTAGTTGGCATATCCTAGTACAGGAGGTGATGCTAATGCTTCCTTCAGCTTTCTGAATGACTCCTCCTCCTCTTGCCCCCACTGCCATGTCTTAGAATTTTTCTTCTTGGCTGACTTCTTGCTATCTGTAGGTATAGGCATGAGTTGTGATAAGGGTCTCGCAATCTTGCTGAAGTTGGCGATAAATCTCCGGTAATAACCAGCAAATCCTAAAAATTTCCGGACCTCTTCAGGTGTTGTAGGGGTTGGCCAGTTAAGAACTTTGCTGGTTTTGTCTGGATCTGTCTCGATGCCCTGGTCTGATACAATGTGTCCTACATATTTCACACGTCTCTGGAAAAATGTGCATTTCTTTGGCGAAAGTTTTAATCCAGTTGCCCTCAGTCTATCAAACACTTGCTGCAGTCGTTGGAGATGTTCCTCGAAAGTTCTAGAGAAAACAATAATATCATCTAAAAAAATAAAACAGATGTTGAGGTGCAGTTCTCCAAGACAGTCCTCCATCAGTCGTTGGTATGTAGCTGGGCTGTTTGATAATCCAAAGGGCATCCGGTTGTATTCAAAAAATCCTAGAGGACCCACAGTAAAAGCTGTCCTTTCCTTGTGTTCCTCATCTATTTCAATTTGGTGGTATCCTGATTTTGCATCAAGTACAGTGAAGTAGCGATTCCCTGATAAATTGTCCAAGATCTCCTCAATACGGGGCAAGGCATAGGCATCTTTTTTCGTCTTGTTGTTCAGCTGCCTGTAGTCCACACACATTCTCAGGTCTCCATTCTTCTTCCTTACAAGGACTACATTGCTGGAGAATGGCGATTTGGACCTCCTAATCACTCCTGCCTCCACTAATTGTTGTAGGTGATTTCTAACTTCCTGGAACATTGATGGGGGAATACGTCTACATCGCTGCTTAAAAGGTGTAGGATCCACCAACTCAATCCTGTGCTTCACAGTTGTTACATGACCAATGTCTACATCTCCCCATGCAAAGATATCGCCATTCTTGGAGATCATCTCATTTGCCTTAGCAAATTCCTCATTGGTCAAACTGTCCTCAGGTATATTAAAAACAGTTGGTTCTGCAGTATCCTGGCTACTGGGCAATATGGGTATTTCCTCCAATGTCACAGGCTGCAGTTCAGCTATCACTGCCTTCGGTGCAATCTTGACAGTCCGTGTTGTGACATTGCTAATCGTAACCATCAGTGGTTCCCTGGATCCATACTGGTAATCAACGAGATTAGATATCACATCCAAATCCTTAGGAATGACTGATTTCTTGGTATCCTGTATCAGCGCTAAGGTCTGAACATATGGAACCATCTTATCTGCATAACCATTAACTGTTATTTCACTGTTAGGTGGTATGATGACTGGTTTCCTTTCTGCTGATTTAATTACACTTAATCTGTAATTATTCCTCTGCAATTCCCTTTCTCGCAGTGAGATGCATCTAAATGTCCAAAACCATGGTTCATGCAGGTGTGCAGTCTGCAGAAATCTGTCTCCATGGTCGTTTCTGGTTTTCTCCATCACAGTCTTAAGGATATTTGTTCCTAAAAGTATGGGAACCTTGCTGTGATAACTAGTATCATCCACCAGCAGAAATAAACATGCATGTTCTGTGTTATCTCTGAGACCCTCAGATAATACTTCCAGCTCTACTGCTCCCTTGTAAGGTAGAGTACTACCATCAGCACATTGAAGTTGAAAAACTTCCTTAATATCCTGGATTTCTATGTCTGAAAAATGCTGTTGGTAAAATGACTGGCAAATAGTTGACACAGTTGACCCAGTGTCTAATAATGCAGTGGCCGGAATTCCATTTATCTGCACACTCACTTCCATAGGATCTCCTATTAGTCCTGGTTGACGCTGTTCTGTCTTGTAGCCTGACGTCCGCGTCTCGATGTAGGCCCTTTGGAGTTTAAATCTTTCTTGTGGTCAAGTCGAACTCTACATCCTACTGCCACGTGTCCTTTCTGACCACATTTGAAGCATGTTATGTCTTTTCCTTGCTGTTTATCTTTGCCTCGACTATAATTCCCTTGATCTGAATTATGTCTCTCTCCTTGATATCTAATGCGTACTTCATTAATTTCCTCTCTCATCTCATTCATCTTAGTGCTCATGCTCTGTATCATAGCCTTCAACTCGTCTATCTGTGTATTACTTGGCATCGCCTGGTTTATTGTTGCTTTCTTAACAATGCCTTTCTTTCTCAACTTGTCCTGCTCTACTTTCCTTATTGCTAGCCTAAGTTGGTCAAAATCTCCACACTCTTTAAAGATGTGACCTGTAATATCTTTTAACTTCTCCGACAGGCCATTCCAAAACATGTTTCTCAGCATCTGATCTGTATTTGTAGGAGTTATCTCTCCTCTCTGAATGACTTTGTCTAGCAGATCCTCTAGTCTACAACTCCATTCAGATACATCCTCATTTTCCTTCTGTGATGCACTATAGAATTGTGATAACAAGTTCTCATTATCATCTACTATGCCATATACGCTGTCAAATTTGTGAAGGATTTCCTCAATTGATGCATCTGTACCAAGGCGCATAAGAACCCTTGATGCTCCCGAACGCAATGATCTCCTAATACTTTGTAGAATTGTTGCAGCACTAACATCGTCCTTCATTAAACATTTGACTTCATAGCGCCACAAGTCATAAGAGGTATCTCCTTTCTTATCTCCCGAGAAAACTGGTAATTTAGGTGCATGAAGTGGAGTAATGTGTTTTGTCACATGGGGACTACTTGTAGCACCCAGAGGTTCACTTGATGCAGACTCTCGCTTAAATGTTTCTTCTGATCGTCGATATTCAGGTGTGGTCCATTTAGCATAGCTAACCATCCATTGTCTAAGTTCTGCAGCAGACTTTGTCTTTGGTTTTACACCTAATGCTTTAAATGCCTCATTTAACTCCTTAAGTTCTGTCTCAGTTAAATCAGATTCCTCTATTGTTTTCTCTCTACCTGCCTTATCCATGCTAGTTGTTTATTTTCAACCCTAATCAAAGTTCTAATTCTAATCCTGAACTAATACCAGTAATCTATGTATAATTCTAAATACCTTAAATATTTTTAAACTACCTGAAAGCTAAGTAAACTTAATATATAACTTAAATATCTACTAAATCCTGAAATTCAAAACATTAAACCTGAAAATAAACTGATTACAAACTACAATTACTAACTAATTACTAATTAACTAATCAACTAAATAAAGTACTAATTACTACTAACTAATTTGAAATAACTTAATCTACTGTTCTATCAAAATCAAGAAACCGACAAGAATTGAATTATAAAATAAGAAACCGACGCGATTCAAATAATAAGAAACCGACGCGATGACCAAGTGGTCAAAACTCCAGAAAAAATTTTGATCAAAGTCTTAACTGTACTGAGTTAATACCAAACTTGAATTGTGATTTCAATATATATATACACTGGTTAAATAACACAGGAATGAATGACGAAGACAGACAAATTGTTGTCAGATACTACTCAATGACCCTAGCCTAATTAAAGACAAGATACCTTAGTACACTTGTACCAAATGTTGACTCTTGGGATAATATATGTTCAATATATACCAATATAGTTATAGATATATATCAACACTCAGTCTAATGATATGGGCAAATCTAAAAAAATCCCAAATAAACAAAGATCACTACAATCTAGCTTATACTGAATCACTTACCTAAATGATGATGATGTGTGCAGTGTCGCTGTCAGTAAGCGCAATGTTAGTACAAAACAAACACACAAAATGTCATGGGACATCAAAAATTGACTTGTATCTGTCTATATAGTTAGAATAATTATTACCTGGGCTGTATGCACTGAAATTAACCAAACTATCAACAACAGACAAACTAAATCCTATCGTACCACAAGCTGAAAGAAAACAACCACCTGATTATCACCAGCAAACTTCAACAACGTGGTTTTGTTTTTACCGGATGTTATTACTAGAGTTCAAGGTCAAATATTTTTAGATGTAGTTTAACCTGAAAATAAGCTTCCGGATATTTACGGATATAGTTTTAAACGTTAAACTGCGTATTATACTCTCTCAACACCAATCTCGCACATTTCATATAGGTTTAAGCACAATACAAATATAAGTAAACAAAAGATGAACACAAAATAAATAGGAAAAAAATGAAATGACTGAAAAAAATCAAATGACCTACTAAACAGCTGATATCTGAGTCACGTGACAAAAAATTGTGCCAATCTAAATTTACACACAATGCAATATATTCGTGAGATAACAAAAGTATGAGCTTACCAGTCTTGTCAATGAATCATATCCACAGAAACACATAAAGACATGAATGACACATATAAGGTCACAAGGTATCACAAAACACAACATATAACACAACACTGAAGTCCGAGAAGAATGTTTACGTCATGGTCCACAGTTAGAATGCGACTTCCGGTATGTTTCCAACGAAGCGCAAAGTCATCAACTGATTTTTGTTCACATCGTGCACGAAATGGAGCGCGCGGTAAAGCCACCAATTAGCCGACTCCAGGTAGAAAACACGTTGGGCGCCAAATTTGTAACCGGTCTTGGGTTTAAAGATAATCCACAAGATGGTTAAGGTCGTAGATTCGTTTACTTTTTGGAAACAATGAAAACAAACCCTATAACAACAATAAAAACATATAAGGACAAATACAATACAAAGACAAAAGACACTATCGAACATATGATATATGCAACGATACAAATATATATATATATTGGTCATCATTTTATCGTCAAAGGACATAACTCTCTGAACCATCAATTATAAGTAATTGATATTAAAAAATGAATATAATGTACTGCAGTGAATTGCATATATACATGTACATACCAGTTTATGGAACTGAGCTACAGCTTCCGAAATCAAGGTGAACTGCTTAAAACTCTTATGATGACCTATTGAATAATTTACTAAAATACTAAATTCTGTACACATATATCACTCTGCGCATTTATATTACTTAAAACTCATTATTTACTTAAAGAACAGAAATTATGTTTTCCCACAATTCTACTTTCAGTAAATCTTTCACTCATGACTTGCACACAAGTTTTATGAATAAAGAAAAGTTTAATTACTTATTTAAATTCATTACTTGCTTTTAATCATATAGTAAAACTATCAGCTACTTACAGTTGTTGGTGTTAGCAAATCCTCTATAAATTAAATATATATTTTATGCTTATTTAGAACTCAATAGTGGTAACACCCTTTGGAATCTCTTTCAAAACTAGATTTTCCTGAACTATTTCATAAAAAGAACTCAGGAATTCCCGCCAGGAATTCCTATTGGCCAGAACAAAATACTAAGACCAATCAGATGACAGAACATCCGAGTTATGTTCTAACTGGACCCTTACGGATTAAACCATTATATTTAAAAGGGGTGTTTAGGTTTCTTTAACACACAACACAAAGTTAGTAAGTAGCGCAGCGCAATATGTATTGAAGTGAATGAATGTGAATGGCAATATAAAAATATAAAACTAAACTAAGTACAACTACCACATTGCGATAAATAAAAGTACGTGCATTGAACCAGAACAGAACACATGATTTAGTACGTTTGACTAAAAAACCATAACAAATAGGACAATATGTAAAATGGAATATTTCTTCAAGACAATCAGTAATAAATGTGTAATTAAAATTCATCAAATTAAATTAAATTTGTAATGATGGTTCTGCGGTAGAACTACGTCCACGTCGTAGAATCGGGGAAAACACATAATTTATGTGGCTAAGAGTTCTGCCATAATTTAGAAACACAAAGAATGCCTAGTAATGGTAAATTTTATTAATTTTTAAAGTAATTTATTTCCGTTTTAATGGTATTTTTCTTTGGATTATATTGTGTTATGAGCTATGTTTGTTAACTGTACCTGTATCGGTGTCCGTTTTCGGTTTTTTTGGGTTTTTTTTAATTGTGTGAATCAATTTGGACATAAAGATTGTCCCCGAGAAGTATGAAGTAATTCTGTTGGCCGGTTTTAATATTATCTTTAAAACATCGCAATCCGGGACCATCGGGAGTCGGGAGTTGGCAGTACTAGATTTACCGCTCACCATTTACAAAGGAGCTGTGGAAATCGGTCAGTGTCTTCGACCGTGTTTGGGTTCCGACATTTATAAAACGTACTAGATTTACCGCTAACTCTGGTTTGGTACGTTTGTAGAAGAATTTTCAGAAAAAGTATATATATCTTATGTACCTAGGTTATAAACAGTAACCTCTGTAAATTGTGTGTTATTACATGCAGCAGTAAGAGAGAAATCTCGAGAAAAAAAATCGCTATCCGGGACTTTCGGATTTTGGCCGTAAGTACTACATTTACCTCTTACCCTACATTTACCGCTTACCCCAAAATATGGCGCCAAGAATCAAAAAGTGAAAGTAGGTTTACACACTGACTACATCGATGTGAGAACAAAAGATCACCTTAACTGAAGTTCTGCAGATCTGTAAGGCAAGCGACAGTTGTCTAATCATTTTATATCGATAATGTAGCTGATCTTTGAGGTCCATTTATTCTATCGTTTGTCTGAAGCGGGCTAGCGGCGCGGCGGCGTAACAAGTCATCGGCATGATTGTCCGAATGTTTTAGGGACGATGTATTTGTCTTTTTATATAATGATCCTTCTCTATATTAAATATTCATATGTTTTAGAGATGGGTCATCATGTGTTAGAAGGCAAATATTTCGTGACACTGACAGGTGTTTACCAGGTTAATTGTGAACACTTCCCCTACAGCGAGATATTCTCACGAAAACGCGATTATCCCGCTCTACCGAGAGTAAATATATCCCGTACTACCTAGAAAAACACCTATAGAGTACATTTCTTTGTGTTCCACATGAAAAGAAGAAAAGTTGTATTGGGTTTCAGACTGCTTCCCTCTTGCGCAGCAACTTTGATATGCAATTTCTTGACTGTTGTCAATTTTTTAGAACAATTTGCGTCATGTTGAATGTGTGTCACACTTATTCAGCGTTGCATGGGATTTGCCATTATTTTCCATAAAGATGCCAAAACACCTGTTTATGGTAATGTTTACTTTCCCGCTAAAGAGGGATAATGACGTTTTAGCGAGAACATCTCGCTATAGGGAAAGTGTTCCCAACCTGTTTACCTTTGGCTTTGTACCAGTGTACCAGTAGTTCATAGATTAATAGAAAGGGGGAATTTGCGGAAACACTGCTCCTAAAACACCAAATAAAGTAGAGGAGAGTGTTGATATTTCGGACAGTTTGAAATGTATTTTAAAAATGCTCATCATCTAACCACTGAACCTAGGCATATTGTATATTGGTTGATTCAACGAACATTCTAGATTGTTTTCTCGGGTTTCATCGGATTTTTTCCTACTATTTTTGCCACATATTAACACCTAAACATAGTCAGGTAGACGATGGTGTTGTTATTTCGGACACATGGTGTTATAACTTTGGACAGTTAGGGAATTCTGTTGTTGCCTTTTATTTCGTGGTTCAATGGCATTTTATGCTTTTGTTTTTGCATATTAGATGATTTTTATATTTTTTGTAGAGGTTTTGATTTTGTTTATAATTTTAAATTATATCAGTAACTTTTACCAGAAAAATAGATCTTAACGGGACTTAATTGATTTTACCAATCAAAGAAAATTGATTCTGTTTTTTTTCCTGCAGTGTTGGTGATAGGGCTGAAACGATACGCCCCCTTCACGATACGATACATATTGCAATACTTATGCCACGATTCAATACTTTCAATACAATACAATTTACAGAAGAATCCAATAATAAAATTGAAGAAAAAATTAATTATCAATATTCAAAATCATAATTATAAAAGCAAAACTGCCAAATGGTGAGATGCCTGTTCTCTGTAGTTTAAACTGATATAGTTTATTATCAAGTTTATTATTATTTTCGTCAACCTCGAGGCAAACAACAGTTTGAACATCATTTGATGCTATTTTGTTCCTCATGCAGGTAGAAATATTAAATATGTACTGGCTGAGACTGATGTATTTTACTGAACCCATTTATAATAAATGTATCAAACCGAAAATCGAGGCAATGAATCGAAAATTGAATCGAGCGTTTATATTGAAAAGTATCGATATTTCGGTGAATCGTTTCAGCCCTAGTTGGTGAAGGTCATGATTTTCAATCAACCATTCAGAGCAGGGTATCACATGCACATAAAATTAGGTGTTTTCTATTTTGTAAATATATCAAGTTCGGAAATCAGTTTAAATTTAGAACAAATAACTTTTGAAGCGTAAGATATAATGATTTTTTATTGACTGTCCGAAATATCAACTCTCTCCCCTACCGAAAACACCAATGCATTATTAAAAACACCTACAGGGTGTTAGTTCATGCACAGGTATCTGAATTTTAATCAATGAAAAATAGATAAAAATAAGAAAATATTTGATGTAGTGTACACTGTATTTATATATCTAGATAGAGTAAAAAGGGATTATTGAGTTCTTCCCCATGTCCATTTTTATTCTGCATTAGTCATTATTACGTCATATTTTTTTTAGGCATAGTCATTTCCGGTTTATCATCATTAATGTAAATACAGAAGTGTATGGCCTATTAATAATAATGATTGGTTTTTATATAACGCTTTTTCCAGCGTATGCTGCTCAAAGTGCTTTGTAATGCATTATTACCCCGGCAGACCTTATATCAATCTAGAAATTTCTCAGCCTCCTAGGAAGCATACAGTGCAAACTGCCATTACAAGCGCTAGAGCACTAACGTTCTAACAATATCTTTCACTGTCTATAGCCAGGTACCCCTTTTACACTTGGGTGGAGTGAGGAAATTCATGTAAAGTGCCTTTCCCAAGGACACAACGTCGGCCCTGCCGCGGCCAGGACTCGAACCCACGACCTTTCGGTCGAGAGTCTGATGGCCTAACCACTACGCCACCGACTTTGATTCAATGCAAGTATAGAAGAATTTTTTGTATATAGATGAGTGTTTCTTGTTCCTTTTCCTGCAAAAGTTAACCTTCAAAGGCTATGTAAGCTTGCGATTGGTATGGATTTGGAAATCCTTTCTAAAAATGTTGGTGTAGTACATCTGTAATTAAATACATACAAAAAAAATATTATCTCCAGCTCTTGAAAGTCCAATCGCCGATTGGCAAAGAAATATTGAATTTTTGGAAATCATTGATAAAAATGTCATTTAAAAAATCAAGACATACCAGCTATTGAAAGTTATGTTGCCATGGTTTATCTTTACAAATATTGGGCACCATTCGAATGAATATCTGATAATGGATATATCGATACTTCCGAGGCATGCACATAGAATCAGGGAGGGGGATGGAATGGTCCCCCTTATAACAACCATCATTTTCTATTATTAATATATACAAATAAAGACATATTTCGTGACACAACCATGTAACCCCCCCCCCCCCCCCCAACCCCCAACTTTTTATGGTGGCAGAAGTGAATCCATGGATGTAATGAATTGTATGTCACTACTTAACCCTCCTTCATGTATTTGGAACTTGAAACTTTTTGAAAAGAACATGTTAGGTTTTGTTTGTTTTGTTATATTTATTTATTCTTATCAAGAAAGTATAATGTGAAGATCGACATCTCCGACTACATCCCCTCTAAAAAACGATGCTACGTGCATGTACAGGGTTCTCATTGATAGCAGGCACCCGACAATTCTCGCCCCCTACAGTACTTTGAGTAAAATCGCCGTCTACTTTCTGTAGTTAAGACAAAATAAGGCTGTGCTATATCATTATTTAATTCAATGAAACACTAAAGTCTTGAAACTTTTTTTATTTCACCAAGAGGCTCCACATGGAGAATAATAGTACCAAAAAAGGCACGGTCAACAACGATGTTGAACATAATGAACAAAGCACAACAGGAAGTAATGGTTCGGATGCAGTTTTCACATTGTAAAGATTATTTCTGGTTTTGTTTTTGGTAATTCCTATCCCAATTTTCTGAAATTTGAAACGAAATTAGTGTGAAGCATGGAGAAAATCACGGGTCTGTGCAAAGAAACCAATGTTAGGTAGCATTCATTGGGAGTTGAATCTTGCTCAAATTTAAGATTTAACCTTTCTACATATTGCATTGAACTGTTTAGGAAGATTCTATCTGAATTGAATATAATCAGTAAATTTTATTATAATACAGATTTTGTAGTGACAATGTTGTTTCATTACAAAAACCTAAATGGAATTAAGGATTTGGAAATTATTGCACTACTACATAACACACCAACAGAAAGACGCATTCACTCGTCTAAGAACATGTCATGGCTTCCTATAAAATCTCCTTATCATTATAGAAAAAAAAAAAAATTGTTACCACAGTCACTTACATGTAAATTAACACATTTTGCTGACATTTTACAAATGATTTTAGTACTAGATTTAAGGACATGCGGGACGATGTGGCCAAAAATAATGTGTCAATGAATATTTTTTCTTTTTTTTTCATGAAGCACCATCGGTATATCCTTTACAATGTGTATAAATTTCATGACCACTTTCTAAGTATACAAGGGAGGTAATAAGCTTTGAATTACCCCCCCCCCTTTTCGAAAATTGTGAATTTTCCAAGATCATTCCGATTTTCAATTGAAAAAAATAATTTGATGGAAGTGAAAATGATAATAATCAAACTAACAAATTTCCATCCGACTGTTTTAATCAATATTAATTAATTCCCGACACACAGCTCTTTAATTTCTGTCATCTTCCACATTTATTAAGTTAAACACTTATATGTATGATCTTGATATGTCAAACATCACAATTTGTCAAGAAGCTAAGTTTTCGTATGTCCA
The DNA here is from genome assembly GCF_947568905.1 of Ostrea edulis. Lineage (NCBI taxonomy): Eukaryota > Metazoa > Mollusca > Bivalvia > Ostreida > Ostreidae > Ostrea > Ostrea edulis. The sequence continues at coordinate 58,792,522 of NC_079170.1, read as the reverse complement.
AAATAAACAAATTTGACGAATAATTCTGGTATTAACAAGATTCGTTGTTCACAATTTTACAAACAAGTGTTTTTTTTTTATTGACTTGTTTTCTATTCAGGAAACACTTGAGAAAGTGAAGAAATTAAATTCCAAGTTGTATGATGTATACAAAGCAAATTACAAGCCTCAAATTACAATAGCAGTTTGTTACTACACATATTTTAGCCTCAAAATTGGGAAAGATCAAGAGTATATGGCATTGGCAACAGTACCGTTTATCGATACCATTTATATTAGAAAAAATGCATGGACCGTGGATATCGGCCGGAATAGCTCAGTGGTTGGAGCACTGACTAGTAATGCATGGGTTCAAGGTTCATTTCAATTTTCAGTCCAGCCCAAAAATTTTCTTCCTATTTCAGTTACATAATTATAATTATAACCATGCATATTTATTTATATTACCTTGACAAGTCTGCCACCCCCGGGATGTGCGGGTGAAGGTCCTGCTAGAGTCTGGCAAAAGAATCTGGATTTAAGGAAGGAGGGCTATATACAATGTGGATTTAAGGAAGGAGGGATATATACTATCTGGATTTAAGGAAGGAGGGCTATATACTATCTGGATTTAAGGAAGGAGGGTTATATACAATGTAGATATTGGTCTGGGTAGCTCAGTGGTTTGAGTAAATTGACTAATTTATGGTTAACTTTCATTACCATAAAGATGCTGTCCATGCTATTTTATATATCATCTTCATTGGACATATTGTATTTGTTCTATCTCATCGTAAGTTTTTCTTTGTATTGTAGTCAATGAATTTCTCTCTATTTCACAAGCATGACTGTCTAAAGCAGCATTCCACTTGGCCAACATGGTCGCTAACAGTCTTCGACGTTAACCGGTGGCCCGATGCCCGAGGCCAGTAAAATCGGGATCGGGCTTCTAAAAATATTTAACCCAGGAGTCTGGCGGGCCTGTAAATGTTTTATTGTATGTGTTGTATATATTACAAATAAAGCGCGAGATTGACTCAGACTTTCGCATCGATCAGAATAGGGAGGCACGGGCACTGGAAGTTAATGTAAATATATAGTATGTGCATGTACAAAAAATACATGCACATACTATATATTTACATTAACTTCCAGTGCCCATGTAGGGAGGGGGGTCGTCCGTGAAATTCAAAACCTCACAAGCATATTTAGCAATCACAACCATCAGATCCAAATAAAGAAAAACGGTCGCACAAGCCAAGGAGAAAAGAGAATGAAAATCCATGCCCCATTGGACCAAGGGTGACCCTTTGCTAAGATTTAATTCTTGAGAAAACAAAATGTTTTGTACGTGGTGATTACAAAACAAAGCAGATTCTGAACAGGAGCTGATGTCATCTGCAAGATTAATATTTTGAAAAATAAGTTATGTAATCCTTTTAATGTCAGTTGTATATTTTCCTACAGTAGAACATACATGTATCTATAGTGTAGAATCAGCATGCAACACCTTGCAAATGACAAGTGGTCAAATTAGATAAAATATTTTGGGCCATTAAAATATTGTTCGGGCTTGCAAAATTATCATACTGGGAGGCCCGAAGGGCCTGTGCTTCACAAAGTTTTTCGTGAAGACTGCGCTACCTGTGCAGAGAATGCAATCTGAAATACAAAATACAAAATTTAGCCACATGCAATGTCAAATCATTAGATTTTCTAACAGTAGGAATGACATTCTGGGAATATATGTATATAAATATGTTTTAACACCCTCTAGGTTTTTTTTAAAATGATACATTGGTGTTTTCAGTACCTTTTGGTGTTTTCGGTAATTACCTGGTATCTTTTGTGTTTCTGCGAATTTCAGAACAACAGGAATGGTTCTGTAATATCGGAATGGTTCTGTAATATCGGAATAGAGATGTTGTACATGTAATATATGAGATGTTGTACATGTAACACATGAGATGTTGTACATGTAATATATGAGATGTTGTACATGTAACACATGAGATGTTGTACATGTAATATATGAGATGTTGTACATGTGATACATGAGATGTTGTAGATGTAACACATGAGATGTTGTACATGTAACACATGAGATGTTGTACATGTAACACATGAGATGTTGTACATGTAATATATGGGATGTTGTACATGTGATACATGAGATGTTGTACATGTAATATATGAGATGTTGTACATGTAACACATGAGATGTTGTACATGTAACACATGAGATGTTGTACATGTGATACATGAGATGTTGTACATGTAACACATGAGATGTTGTACATGTAACACATGAGATGTTGTACATGTGATACATGAGATGTTGTACATATAACACATGAGATGTTGTACATGTGATACATGAGATGTTGTACATGTAACACATGAGATGTTGTACATGTAGCACATGAGATGTTGTACATGTAACACATGAGATGTTGTACATGTAACACATGAGATGTTGTACATGTGATACATGAGATGTTGTACATGTAACACATGAGATGTTGTACATGTAACACATGAGATGTTGTACATGTAACACATGAGATGTTGTACATGTAACACATGAGATATTGTACATGTAATACATGAGATGTTGTACATGTAACACATGAGATGTTGTACATGTAACACATGAGATGTTGTACATGTGATACATGAGATGTTGTACATGTAACACATGAGATGTTGTACATGTAACACATGAGATGTTGTACATGTAATATATGGGATGTTGTACATGTGATACATGAGATGTTGTACATGTAATATATGAGATGTTGTACATGTAACACATGAGATGTTGTACATGTAACACATGAGATGTTGTACATGTGATACATGAGATGTTGTACATGTAACACATGAGATGTTGTACATGTGATACATGAGATGTTGTACATGTAACACATGAGATGTTGTACATGTAATATATGGGATGTTGTACATGTAATATATGAGATGTTGTACATGTAACACATGAGATGTTGTACATGTAACACATGAGATGTTGTACATGTGATACATGAGATGTTGTACATGTAACACATGAGATGTTGTACATGTGATACATGAGATGTTGTACATGTGATACATGAGATGTTGTACATGTAATATATGGGATGTTGTACATGTAATATATGAGATGTTGTACATGTAACACATGAGATGTTGTACATGTAACACATGAGATGTTGTACATGTGATATATGGGATGTTGTACATGTAATATATGAGATGTTGTACATGTAACACATGAGATGTTGTACATGTAATATATGAGATGTAGTACATGTAATATATGAGATGTAGTACATGTGATACATGAGATATTGTACATGTAATATATGAGATGTTGTACATGTGATACATGAGATGTTGTACATGTGATACATGAGATGTTGTACATGTGATACATGAGATGTTGTACATGTGATGCATGAGATGTTGTACATGTAATACATGAGATGTTGTACATGTGATATATGAAATGTTGTACATGTAACACATGAGATGTTGTACATGTAATATATGAGATGTTGTACATGTAATATATGAGATGTTGTACATGTGATATATGGGATGTTGTACATGTAATATATGAGATGTTGTACATGTAACACATGAGATGTTGTACATGTAACACATGAGATGTTGTACATGTGATACATGAGATGTTGTACATGTGATACATGAGATGTTGTACATGTAATTGAACTTGGCTAGAGATTGATATAGATATCATACTGTACTATGGTATGGTTAATATTTTCACAAAATTTATCATAAAGATGGTTTTTCTTTTTCTTTCAGAACAATTGTGAGGGTTTCATTTCCACAGCTAGTATGTCAGGTTTGTACAGTTCAGACTAACAATACAACAGTACAATTCCTTTTGAAAATATTGTGTGCTATGAAGAATGCAGCGTTCTGCAGTTATAGATTCATCTACTTGATCAATTTTCATGTGTTTAGCTCACCTGAGCTGATTTTCCTGATTGTCTGTTGTCCGTCGTCGGTCTGTGAACTTTTTACATTTTTCACTTCTTCTCCAGAACCACTGGGCCAATTTTTAACCAATCATGGCAAAAAGCATCCTTGGGTGAAGGGGTTTCAAATTTGTTCAAATGAGGTGCCAAACCCCCTTTAAAGGGGAGATAATCACAAAAATGCAAAAATAGGGTGAGACCATTTAAAAATCTTTTTCTTAAGAACCACTGGGCCAGAAAAGCTGAAGTTTACATGAAAGCTTCCTGTCATAGTGTAGATTCAAGTTTGTTAAAAATCCTGATCCTCACGGGTATGGGGCCACAATAGGGGATCAAAATTTTACATACAAATATATAGGGAATACAGTCTATGCGAAAGACATCGGACCGTCGGACCTGACCGATGTGCAGTGCCTCAGGTCCGATGTGTCATTTTTTACACCGGACCGGAATGTCCGATGTCTCAGTGTTCGGTTTTAAGCTTTATTATTTTGACGGGGAGTCAATTAAATGTTTGTTATAAGTAAAAAATATCACACAAATCCAAATACGTAAATGAATGTGATTAAACCGCATGGACCGTCTAAAGTATTATGCGGGAGGGATCCCTGGTATAGTATTACTAGTATAATAAATAAGATTTCCTTGGTTTTGCATTTTCACGTGTTTCTCTTTTTTACATTAGGTTTTTCGGTCTGACAAAATTTGGTTTGGTCCGGTGTGTTCATTGATTACACAGGACCGAATGTCCTGTGTGGTCCAAAAAACTTTCGTATAGACTGGGAATATCTTTAAAAATCTTCTTCTCAAGAACCACTGTGCCAGGAAAGTATAAATTAACATGAAAGCTTCCTGACATAGTGCAGATTCAAGTTTGTTCAAATCATGGCCCCCGGGGGTAGAATGGGGCCACAATAGGGGATCAAAGTTTTACATACAAATATATAGGGAAAAATCATTAAAAAATCATCTGAAGAATCACTGGGCCAGAAAAGTTTAAATGAAAGCTTCCTGATGTAGTGCAGATTCAAGTTTGTTAAAATCATTTTATATACTGCAAAAGTGGTTATTTACGCAGGGGGTTAAGTACACAATTTCTACATTACGTGTGGTTATTTACGCAAGGGGTTAAGTATGCAATTTCTACATTACGTGTGGTGGAAAATATGCGGTAACTATATAAAATATCAAATATTTATAACTATACACTTGGGAGAATTTTGCAGGCTTAGTATGTGACCGCGTAATTAGTGTAAATTTCCCATATGCGTAAATAACTACTTTTACAATAGAACATTTACAACTTTGTTGTTCATGACTTGGAAGGTATAAGTTTAAAATTTCCTTTGATAAAGATAATAAAAATAAGACTTACTAGTTTATGACCCCAGAAACAAGTCATACTATGATCCCAGAAACAACATAAAAATAAGTCTTACTGTGACCCCAGAAACAACATGGAAATAAGTCTTACTATGACCCCAGAAACAACATAGAAACAAGTCTTACTATGGCCTCATTACATTGTATCTCAATATGAATTTACTTTGAACTTATTAAGTGCAAATTACACAGAGGTGTTCTTATGACACCAGAGTGATCCCTACCTGTCAATCATCTGTCATGACCTTATCTCAATGTGCATGTGATGATGAGTAGAAAGATGAAACCAACCGTGCAATGAATTATGTTGGTCAGACTCTTCTATCAACAGCTGACTGAATGTTTTCTATTCCAATTAACCCTCAAGAATTTGCAAAAAATTAATCTCGAAAGTGCACAATCATATTCTAAATTAATTCTGATGAATTTAGATCGATTTGTAAATTTTTTACAATGATGATTATTTATTTATCTTTGGTTGAAGATGATGAATGTGAGTTGGATGTCCTGGTTTCACTCTTGGATGACAACAGTGATACAGAGTGTGTCGGACAGCATGAATTGACTGACAAAAAGTCCCAGACCACAGACACAGCCCAGGAAACAACCAAACTGCTTAAAGCTACAGCAAATACAGAGAGCACTGATTGTACAAATGAAGCTACAGCAAATACAGAGAGCTCTGATTGGACAAATAAAGGTTTCCATTTTCTCTCTTTAGGGGATAATAATTGATTATTTATGAAATAATCTTAAATACCAGTATATACATATCTGTACATGTGTGTTGTAAGCTAAAACATATAACCAATATATTATGTTTAATTGATGGGTATAAATACTGTAAACGTATTATATTTGGCGTGTACGATATTTGGCGGAAATCGTTTTTTCAACAAGTTAGCGTAGATTTGATTTAGCGCATTCCTGAATTACTTTAAACATCTAGATTTACGGATGGCATTTAGCGATGTACTTGATTTAGCAGAAACTGCGTTCCGCCAAAGGCGCTAAATAGAATACACAGCCAAATGTAATACATTTACAGTATTCTAAGGTAAAGACCTAATTTGAAGAAATAACCAACTGGTAAATTGAGATGTAATATAGAAAATTTTCTTGCAGAAAAGGAATGCGATGTAGACATGTTAACAGCTTGCCTTGAGGAGGATGACAGCGAGTTTGAGGAGGATGACAGCGAGTTTGAGGAGGATGACAGCGAGTTTGAGGAGGATGACAGCGAGTTTGAGGGTGGTGATTTATTTATAGATAGTGCAGAACAGTCAGGGGATGAGAAGAGTGTCTCCATTGCTGAGAATAATCCCTCTAAAGAGGGAAGTAATTCCTCACATACTAGTGAGGATGAAGACTCTGCTATTCAGGGTAAATGAACATTTCTAACCAATGCTGTTTTAGCACGCCTTGACAAATGTCTGGAGAGCTGTTGTCCAAACCATGGTGTCGGCATTGGTGTTACACTTTAACCTGGGTTATATCTTTTCAAGTGAGGGGGATAGGGCTTTAATATTTCATATATAGATGCCTCATGACCAGGCCTTTCTTTTGGTACCAAAACATTTGACTTAGTGACCTTTACTAATGGACTTTGACCTACTGTTTAAAAACTTTAACTTTGAGCTATCTCTTTTGAACCAAGGGGGATAGGGTTTTGATATTGTACATGTAGATGCCTCATGACAAGACCTTTCTTTTGACATGAAGACTTTTGACTACTTGACCTTGGTTTTTTTTTAGTTTTCTAAAACTTTTAACCTTGGCTCTGTCTTTTGAACTACATACATATAGATGTCTCATTTCAAGGCATTTCCTTTGGTACCAGAACTTTCGGACCTATTGACCTTGGACTTTGACTTACTTTTCAAAAACTTTAACATTTAACCAAGGGGGATAGGTCTTTGATATCTCACATTTCTCATGACCAGGCCTTTCATATACTTTGACCTACTTTTTAATAACTTTAACCTTTTGAACCTAAGGGAAGAAGAATCGAGCTTCTCGGCGAGCTATGTTGTTCTTTTGACAACTTTAGTTTCACAAATAATACTATGCATTAGAATAGATTAGCTGGCACATGAATATGTACTTCAATTCACCTGTAATGATACAAGAGACTGTATGCACTAAGGATGGGGGAGGGAGGCTCCCAACATATTCTAATTACTGTGGGATCATTAGATTTTGTGGCAGCTCAATTTACATGAGAACTCTCATCCTTCAAATTTTAAATCGGAATGAAATACACAATTTATTTAATGTTTCAAATCGCAATAAAATACACAATTTATTTAATGTTTCAAATCGCAATGAAATACACAATTTATTTAATGTTTCAAATTGCAGTGAAATACACAATTTATTCAAGGTTTCAAATTGCAATGAAATACACAATTTATTCAAAGTTTCAAATCGCAATGAAATACACAATTTATTCAAGGTTTCAAATTGCAATGAAATACACAATTTATTCAAGGTTTCAAATTGCAATGAAATACATAATTTATTCAAGGTTTCAAATCGCAATGAAATACACAATTTATTCAAGGTTTCAAATTGCAATGAAATACACAATTTATTCAAGGTTTCAAATCGCAATAAAATACACAATTTATTTAACGTTTCAATGTAGAGAAACCATATCCATAAAATTACGTCCCAACAAAAAAAAAATTAAAAAAAATACTGACAATCCATTAAGATTGGTTTCCACAAATTTAAATGATTCCAAAGTATGATTCAGACTGACACGCCCTTCAACACACTATAACATCGTTTTACATAATGACTGACACGCCCTTCAACACACTATAACATCGTTTTACATAATGACTGACACTCCCCTCAACACACTATAACATCGTTTTACATAATGACTGACACTCCCCTCAACACACTATAACATCGTTTTACATAATGACTGACACTCCCCTCAACACACTATAACATCGTTTTACATAATGACTGACACGCCCCTCAACACACTATAACATCATTTTACATAATGAGTGACACGCCCCTCAACACACTATAACATCGTTTTACATAATGACTGACACTCCCCTCAACAAACTGTAACATCGTTTTACATAATGAGCCAATCTATAGCATGTGACCCTTGACAATGCAGGGTCCCTTGAAATATACTTCACAGGCAATGTGATAATTTAGCAGGTATATTTTACTACTAAAAAATTGAAACCATACAATGAATGAATGTAAATCTATTGTAAGAAAGCTTTTGATAATATAATTGAATGAGAATGAAATAGTTTCAACCATGCAACCATGAAATTAATAAATTCTAATGAAATATATACATTCCTGGAATATATTTATAGCAGAAGATAAGAGAGTGCCCACCAAAAGTAAACATTCCTGTAATATATTTATAACAGAAGATGAGAGAGTACACACCAAAAGTAAACATTCATGTAATATATTTATAACAAGATGAGAGAGTGCCCACCAAAAGTAAACATTCCTGTAATATATTGAACAAGATGAGAGAGTGCCCTCTAAAAGTAAACATTCATGTAATATATTTATAACAGAAGATGAGAGAGTGCCCACCAAAAGTAAACATTCCTGTAATATATAGTTAACTCTCGAATTATCGCCACTCAATTCATCGCCATTTTCGTTATAACGCCTCATTTTTCTTGGAACATTTTTCCTGTTACTTAAAACTCTTGTTAAAACGCCAAATTCGCTATCGCCATTTGCCACAGTGTTTTCATTACAAAAGTCTATTTCAACGTGTTAATTATCTCAATAAACCGCCACGGGTGCACGTGGTCAGTGAAGCAGTAAATTGGTCATTATCAATCTCCAGCGTCCACCTGGACAGAAGGATCCCAGTAATTGCTGTATTGAATAAACAAGAAAAATACTCGAGATGAACTGTAGTCAAGTTGTTTATACAATTTAGCTATGGCTTCGCCACGAAAGAGGGTCCTGTTAAATTTCGATGAGAAAAAGAAAATCGTTACGTACCAAGGACATCATAAAAAATGTACCCATCAGGATATTGCAAATCATTTTTCTGTTTTATGGGAAAAGGCTATATCAAAAGAAGCTAGACAGTGGGCGACATCTTAGCAGCAAAGGATCGCTCACTTACATAAGTATTGTAAATAGAGGAAAGATAACTCTTACATATAAAAGAACGGTAACTCTATTTCTTCAAGATGGCAGTAATTCAATTCATCGCCAAATTCGTTATAATGCCATAATTTCATAAGAACAAAAGGTGGCGGTTTATCAAGAGTTGACTGTATTTATAACAGAAGATAGAGAGTACACACCAAAAGTAAACATTCATGTAATATATTTATAGCAGAAAATAAGAGTGCCCTTCAAAAGTAAACATTCCTGTAATATATTTATAACAGAAGATAAAGACTGCCCACCAAAAGTAAACATTCCTGTAATATATTTATAACAGAAGATAGAGAGTGTCCACCAAAAGTAAACATTCCTGTAAGATATTTATAACAAGATGAGAGAGTGCCCACCAAAAGTAAACATTCCTGTAATATATTTATAACAGAATATAGAGAGTGCCCACCAAAAGTAAACATTCCTGTAATATATTTATAACAGAAGATAGAGAGTGCCCACCAAAAGTAAACATTCCTGTAATATATTTATAACAGAAGATAGAGAGTGCCCACCAAAAGTAAACATTCCTGTAATGTATTTATAGCAGAAGATAAGAGAGTGCCCACCAAAAGTAAACATTGATTGTAAAAAGTGAATGGAAATAAATCTTTGGTTTCATTAAAAGTAGCTGAGAGCAATAACAAAATCATTTTATTACATCAAAAACGTCAGCTTTTCTGTAGTATCAATATTCTCTTCAGAGTGGAAGCAATGTGCATTTTATATGTACATTATGAATTTATTATTGTCTTCATGTACATGTATAGCAAACAACCTGGCCTATGTTTCTTCTTTCTATGGACAATCCATTGTGTACATGTATGTATTTTTATTTTTTTTTATATTTGTGGAGTAACTTTCATTTATTTAGCTGAGCTTCTCAACATTCAGAAGAAGATGTTGGAACTCCAATCTCAGTTAAAGAGAAGAAAGATAAATAAGAAAAAGATATCCTCTGAATCCTCATCATCACTGGTGGCTAATGGTACTAAAGAAAACAGAGAAGATGATATCTCTTTCAGGCTTCAACAGAAGGACCAGTCGTCTTGTGAGCGACAGAAACAACCTCCTCTAATTTCTAAACAGAAAACTGACCGTCACAAACAGAAAACTGACCGTCACAACCAGAAAACTGACCGTCACAACCAGAAAATCTCAGACCAGCAAACTACAGCCACAAGTTTACCCTCCAAGAAAGGAATAAAAAAATCCTTCTCCCGGAAAAATGGAGAGCAATTCAAAAGTGAAAAAAAACCCTGTAAAATAGTGTCTCCAAACAGTGAAGTAAAAGTGCCAAAAGATAAAAAAGGTAATATTTGAATTTAATATTCAATTTGTTTTGGTAAATGGAAATAAGATTTTCCTGTCAGGTGGGTTTTGTTTGTTGCTTTTTCAGAACTGCCAGATGCTGATGAATGTGGAGGAAATCTCTTTTTTCCTGACCAGACTGACCCTGAGGGACCGGGTGAAGGGACAGGGGGTCTGTTTGGGGACAATGATAGTGACTGGGAGGAACTGGATGGAGGTCAGCAGTCTTAACTATGATTTATGTATAACAAAACATTCTTATAGCAAAGTATAAATGTAATCCAATCAAAACAACAGAGAATGAAAATCACTTCACTGTTCGCGTGAATTCATTATAAATGTGTTTGCTGTAACCATATTTTACTGTAATAGTTTACCATGTTAATGCTTAAAGGAATAAAGCTTTAGTAAAATGGTAGGAGATACTGAAAGACTGAAATTTTTATCACATATATTATTTTGTAGAAGCAAAACCTGAATTGAGTAAATCAGGCCAAGTTATTCAAGACTTGATGAAGAAGGGTAACCGACAGAGAGTGTCCTGTACCTCGCAGGGGGCCGTTCAGGAGCTCCGACAGAGAGCCCTCAAAACAAACTCTTGTAATGCCTGTTAACAATGCTGCTGTGTATATAAAAATGTTAACATTAATACACTGGAATAATTTCATATTTGTTATTAATTCTGTTGTGTCCATAAATGTGAAGATGATAGCCTGTGGAATAATTTCATGTCTGTGCTATTCTGTAGGGAAAACTGGCCCCTTTTCTGGACAAGAAATGGTGGATCCACGCCACAAAGCTGCAATTGAGGATCACAAGAGTGTAACTGACCCTTTTTCTGGAATCAGAATAATGTGAGTTGTTTGTGTTACTCTGTAGCAGGACTCATATTGACCTTGAAAAGTGCTTAAATTTTTATTAAATCGAGGAAGTCTTGGAAAAGACCTTAATTATGATTTAAAAAAGGAGGTTACTCTAGTTTCAGCTACAGTAGTCTGTAATATGTACATTTTTTTTAATGCAGTAATCCCAAGATTTCTAGTATGGAAATGAAATACAAAATGGCAGACAGATTGTTGATAAAGCTGTCCAAAATTCATTTAAAACTAAAAAGTGCTGATCTCCAGGGAAACTGGGTGACTATTGGGGTCATAGTTCACAAGACAGAACCTCGTACTTCATCATCAGTAAGTTTTGTTTTATTTCAAAAGTATTTGTAAAATTTCTACCATTCTAAAATAACAGTTTTCAACTATCAAATACTGCAGAAAAAGACAAATAAAATTCCAATGGAGAGTAAATTTGAAAGACACAAATGAATTATGTCTCCCCTTCAAAGGGGAGACATATTGTTTTTTGTCATTTTTCTTCTTCTTATTCTTCTTCTTCAACCAAATTTTGTCCAGGCCCTAACTAGAGAACCCTTTGACTTTAAGACTTCAAACTTGGAACATAAGGAGATGGTATGGAGGAGGGATGCCCGCCCCCAAAACTTTTGACCTTGACCCACTTATAAAGTCAAGGTCAATTTTTTACGTCAACATATAGTCCAGGCCAATAGTTGAGAACGCTTTGACATTACGATTTCAAACTTGGAATGTGGCAAGAGGACATAGATACAAGGTGCACTGCACCAAAATTTTTGACCTTGACCTCTTTCTTCATTCAAGGTCAAATTAAGAAAAACATGAATTGACCATAACTTTAGAACCCTTTGACATTAAGACTTCAAACTTAGAATATGGGAATGAGGAAAGGGGGAATTCCACCAAAAATTTTGACCTTGACCTATTTATAAAGTCAAGGTCAATTTTTTATGTCCAAATATAGTCCAGACCAAAAGCTGACTTGACAACTGTTTGACATTAAAACTTTAAACTTGGAATATGGAGAGGTTATATGGAAGAGGGGTGCACACCACAAACATTTTTGACCTTCATCCACTTACAGTGTCAAGGTCACTCTTTTACATCAAGACTATAACCTGAGAACTATTTGACATTAGGATTTCAAACTTACAACTTAGAAAGCAGATATTAAGACAAGATGTACTGTACCAAAATCTTTGACCTTGACCCATTTCTTCATTCAAGGTCACTCTTTTACATCAAAGTATAGTCAAGACTATAACCTGAGAACCCTTTGACATTAGGATTTCAAACTTACAACATGGAAAGCAGACATTAAGAAAAGATGTACTGTACCAACATTTTTATACCCCCCGCAACAAGTTGTGGGGGGGTATACTGGAATCGGGTTGTCCGTCTGTCTGTCCGTCCGTCTGTAGACGCAATGGTTTCCGGGCTCTAAAGCGTTATCCTTTCCACTTACCATCACCATATCATATATATGGACTACCCATGGGATGAAGATGTTCCCTATCGATTTTGGGGTTCAAAGGTCAAGCGCACTGGACATCGAAGTAGCAATATGGTTTCCGGGCTCTAAAGCATTATCCTTTCCACCTACAGTCACCATATCATACATATGGACTTCCCATGGGATGAAGATGTTCCCTATTGATTTGGGGGTCAAAAGGTCAAAGGTCAAGTGCACTGGACATCGAAGTAGCAATATGGTTTCCGGGCTCTAAAGTGTTATCCTTTCCACCTACAGTCACCATATCTTACATATGGACTACCCATGGGATGAAGATTTTCCCTATCGATTTTGGGGTCAAAAGGTCAAAGGTCACACGCACTGGACATCGAAGTAGCAATATGGTTCGGTTTGTCATGCCATTTGTTTTTTACACTCAGAAAAGAGGTAGTTTTTACCTATTACCAACACCCTTTGGGAGATTGGGGTAAGCGGGGGGTATTTTTAGTGAGCATTGCTCACAGTACCTCTTGTTGACTTTGACCCATTTCTTCATTCAATGTTATGTTTAAAAAAAACTTGATGATTTTATAACTAAGACTGCAAACTTGTAATATGGAAAGGCAATATTGAGGAGGGGGTGCACATCACCAACATTTTTGACCTTGACCGACTTACATTGTCAAGGTCACTCTTTTACATCAAAGTATAGTCCAGACCATAACCTGAGAACCCTTTGACATTAGGTTTTCAAATTTACAACATGGAAGGCAGATTTAAGACAAGATGTACTGTACCAAAATTTTTTACCTTGACCCATTGATTTTGATGTAAGCCGTTGTTATTGCCTCTTACGCTTGCACTCATTATTGTTGCCCTGGTTATTAGACAATCAAACTTTGAAGGGGAGACATCTGGAGTTTTTTTTTGTAAAAAACAATACCCACTAGTTGCAAATGCAAGAGTATTGTTTGCTTTGAGTTATATCCCTTTGTAACAAAGTTTCATGGGATACAATAAGTTTTCATATTCACTACAGAGATTGCAATGGCGCAATTTATTTTCTAGGTCAAAGGTCAAGGTCATAGTAAATTGTAAATGAATAATGGTATTCATTGAATGATGTCATGTTATAGGGAGTATTCTCTGCTTTATGTGTAGTATTCATTGAATGATGTCATGTTATAGGGAGTATTCTCTGCTTTGTGTGTAGTATTCATTGAATGATGTCATGTTATTGGGAAGATTCTCTGCTTTGTGTGTAGTATTCATTGAATGATGTCAGGTTATTGGGAAGATTCTCTGCTTTATGTGTAGTATTTATTTAATGATGTCACGTTATAGGGAAGATTCTCTGCTTTGTGTGTAGTATTCATTGAATGATGTCATGTTATAGGGAAGATTCTCTGCTTAGTGGTGCTCATTTTTGAAAATCCCAGAGGAGAAACATACTTTTATTAAACTTATTGTCAGTTCTTAATGTGCATGTACACAGTAGATCAAAGAACAATAGGAATTAGAGTTAGGGGTATGTTTGTACATGTACACAGTAGATCAAAGAACAATAGGAATTAGAGTTAGGTGTATGTTTATATCAGCATACACTGAGTACTAGAGATGACTTGTGTGACACTGATGATGATTTTAGGGGAAGTCATTTTGCATCTGGCGACTGAGTGATCTTGACGACTGTGAGAAAACGATCAGCTTCTTTCTGTTTGGAGAGGTGTTCAAACAACACTGGAAAAATGAAGTCAAATCTGTAGTGGGCATTCTTAACCCAAACAAAATGGACAAGGCTGAGAAGGTAAATGCATATAATTATATGTAGTCATATGAAATTCTTTTCGTTAACATTCCATCTACATTAAGATTAGATGTTAGATCCACTCACGTACTCTTTACACTAACATCCAATGACATCGTATAGAGGGTCACATTCTGATAACAGGAGGCAATGAGAAATCATGAGACTGTTTTGGCCAATCACAGCACAGTGAACTACAAAGCTAAGAATGTTTCAAACCTGCATTTACTTTTTATTTCCACACATGAATACTTTTAGATAAATAGAATTTTTACAGATGGTAACACAAATTAAATATGACATTCATCCACTATTCCAAGTGGTGTTAGTGCAGGAAAATTGAGTTTTCTATAAACAGTTAAAGCAAGGTTCATTTGTGCTCTTTGAGTTGGATATTCGCATATGTAGATGCATGGGTGTCAGCTCCTGGTAGGCCTAGCAGACAAAACAAAAACTTCCAAATCTCGTAAAACATAATGTTGTCTTAAAATTTTAGTCCTTTGGTTGTTATGTACAATGAAGGAAAAGATTGAGATTTCCCCGTAAAACCAGTCAAGTTTTTTGCTGCGGTCGATAAAAAGATTGCTCTGATGTGACTCCTAATGGTACCTGTATGTTGTTATAAGTTAGAACCTTCTAATGGTACCTGTATATTGTTATAAGTTAGAACCTCCTAATGGTACCTGCATGTTGTTATAAGTTAGAACTTCCTAATGGTACCTGTATGTTGTTATAAGTTAGAACCTAATGGTACCTCTTTATTGTTATAAGTTAGAACCTAATGGTACCTGTATGTTGTTATAAGTTAGAACCTCCTAATGGTACCTGCATGTTGTTGTAAGTTAGAACCTCCTAATGGTACCTGTATGTTGTTGTAAGTTAGAACCTCCTAATGGTACCTGTATGTTGTTATAAGTTAGAACCTCCTAATGGTACCTGTATATTGTTATAAGTTAGAACCTAATGGTACCTGTATGTTGTTATAAGTTAGAACCTAATGGTACCTGTATATTGTTATAAATTAAAACCTCCTAATGGTACTGTATATTGTTATAAGTTTTAACCTAATGGTACCTGTATGCACAGGCACTCGACGTTTTAAATATCTATAATAAAAAAAAATTGTCTTCCTGTAAACATAATATATTGACAAGGTATACCACGCCGCCATCTTGGTTTTCGTTTTTACCAGCTGCATCGCTTGAAAATTTCGGCGAAAAGTTCGATATAATACAATAATTAGAACCCTACCGTTTAGAAGCAACTCTGTCAAGGTCTTACCTCTCGCATCGTAATGGTAAACTGGAAATAAAGTCCATTTATCGGCTATAATCAACCGTCAAACATCGTCTACTGCTTCTCAAATGCGAGAAATCGCTGAAAGGTGGACGTACGTAGACATAATTTTGGGATAGCCCTTTTTTCATTGGTCGATAAAATTAAAAATAGTAAATATTATAATTAGCAGTAAATATGTTCTAGTGAGCGAGGTAATAGATCTTGAACATTATTCTATTAATACATACATTATTTATTTTTTTAAACGTTAAACATGATAACTTCACTTATTCATGCATTCGTTTCTGTTGAAAGTAAATTTCATAACGTAATAAGAAAACTTCAAAATTGAATTCACACACACGCACGCGCGCCTACACGTGGGTATACTCTCAAACGTACACAGTAACATTTATACATCCAAATGCCCTGTCCTGCTTATCTGTAAATTTTCAGTGTTGTCACAATGGGTGACAAAATGTGGGTTGGAGTCGAAGCAGGGGGGGGGGGGGGGGGGGGGGTCATGAACATTTCCAATGTTATTTGGTAATGTGATAGATTTACTAAATTTCCCGTGCCAGCCTGTCCCGAAACCACACAATTGTGCCGAGTTTTATTGTTTGCAGGACTGCAACTACCCTGCATTCAGTGCCCCCCCCCCCCCCCCCCCCCCCCCCCCCCCGGCACAAGCGTCAGTGGGTACATTAGCAAGGGAATTTTCATTTGCATAATGATGTCAACTTCCGTCCCTAGATCAGGAGTTATCGCATTTTGAGGAGCAGTAGACGATAGTTGATGCTTGATTATATCTGATCAATGGACATTATTTCGAGTTTTCCATAACGATGCGAGAGATAAGATATTGACAGAGTTGTTGTTAGACGGTAGGGTTCTAATTATTGTATTATATCGAACTTTTCGCCGAAATTTTCAAGCGATGCAGCTGGTAAAAACGAAAACCAAGATGGCGGCGTGGTATACCTTGTCAATATATTATGTTTACAGGAAGACAATTTTTTTTTATTATAGATATTTAAAACGTCGAGTGCCTGTGCCTGTATGTTGTTATAAGTTAAAACCTAATGGTACCTGTATATTGTTATAAGTTAGAACCTTCTAATGGTACCTGTATATTGTTATAAGTTAGAACCTAATGGTACCTGTATGTTGTTATAAGTTAGAACCTCCTAATGGTACCTGTATATTGTTATAAGTTAGAACCTCCTAATGGTACCTGCATGTTGTTATAAGTTAGAACCTCCTAATGGTACCTGTATATTGTTATAAGTTAGAACCTCCTAATGGTACCTGCATGTTGTTATAAGT
Organism: Ostrea edulis; assembly: GCF_947568905.1. Classification (NCBI taxonomy): domain Eukaryota; kingdom Metazoa; phylum Mollusca; class Bivalvia; order Ostreida; family Ostreidae; genus Ostrea; species Ostrea edulis. The sequence continues at coordinate 58,774,936 of NC_079170.1, read as the reverse complement.
TAGATCATCCTAATGGTACCTGTATATTGTTATAAGTTAGAACCTAATGGTACCTGTATATTGTTATAAGTTAGAACCTAATGGTACCTGTATGTTGTTATAAGTTAGAACCTCCTAATGGTACCTGTATGTTGTTATAAGTTAGAACCTCCTAATGGTACCTGTATATTGTTATAAGTTAGAACCTAATGGTACCTGTATGTTGTTATAAGTTAGAACCTAATGGTACCTGCATGTTGTTATAAGTTAGAACCTAATGGTACCTGTATATTGTTATAAGTTAGAACCTAATGGTACCTGTATGTTGTTATAAGTTAGAACCTAATGGTACCTGTATATTGTTATAAGTTAGAACCTCCTAATGGTACCTGTATATTGTTATAAGTTAGAACTTCCTAATGGTACCTGTATGTTGTTATAAGTTAGAACCTCCTAATGGTACCTGTATATTGTTATAAGTTAGAACCTAATGGTACCTGTATGTTGTTATAAGTTAGAACCTCCTAATGGTACCTGTATATTGTTATAAGTTAGAACCTCCTAATGGTACCTGTATGTTGTTATAAGTTAGAACCTCCTAATGGTACCTGTATATTGTTATAAGTTAGAACCTAATGGTACCTGTATGTTGTTATAAGTTAGAACCTAATGGTACCTGTATGTTGTTATAAGTTAGAACCTAATGGTACCTGTATGTTGTTATAAGTTAGAACCTCCTAGTGGTACCTGTATATTGTTATAAGTTAGAACCTCCTAATGGTACCTGTATGTTGTTGTAAGTTAGAACCTCCTAATGGTACCTGTATATTGTTATAAGTTAGAACCTAATGGTACCTGTATGTTGTTATAAGTTAGAACCTAATGGTACCTGTATGTTGTTATAAGTTAGAACCTCCTAGTGGTACCTGTATATTGTTATAAGTTAGAACCTAATGGTACCTGTATGTTGTTATAAGTTAGAACCTCCTAATGGTACCTGTATGTTGTTATAAGTTAGAACCTAATGGTACCTGCATGTTGTTATAAGTTAGAACCTCCTAATGGTGCCTGTATATTGTTATAAGTTAGAACTTAATGGTACCTGTATGTTGTTATAAGTTAGAACCTCCTAATGGTACCTGCATGTTGTTATAAGTTAGAACCTCCTAATGGTACCTGTATATTGTTATAAGTTAGAACCTAATGGTACCTGTATGTTGTTATAAGTTAGAACCTAATGGTACCTGTATATTGTTATAAGTTAGAACCTCCTAATGGTACCTGTATGTTGTTATAAGTTAGAACCTCCTAATGGTACCTGTATATTGTTATAAGTTAGAACCTCCTAATGGTACCTGTATATTGTTATAAGTTAGAACCTCCTAATGGTACCTGCATGTTGTTATAAGTTAGAACCTAATGGTACCTGTATGTTGTTATAAGTTAGAACCTAATGGTACCTGTATATTGTTATAAGTTAGAACCTCCTAATGGTACCTGTATGTTGTTATAAGTTAGAACCTCCTAATGGTACCTGTATATTGTTATAAGTTAGAACCTCCTAATGGTACCTGTATGTTGTTACAGTGGAACCCCGTTATTACGTTTTCCATTTTGTCACGATAAAATAACGTAATACCGGGAGCAACGTAATAAACGTTCCCAGTGAAATCCGTTAAAAATATCGTTTGGAAATTGTATATCGTCCGTTGGTACTCCATGAAGGGGTGTGTGAATTTATCTTTACTGTTTCTTTGTTTAAAAGACTATGATACTTTGTTTTATTTACATCTTATCTTTAATGTCCGTAATTCTTCATGTTCTTATCCCTTTTCTTTATTTCTGGTGTAGGATTCATAAGGATGTTTTGATAAACGTTGCTTTTCTGCATTCGTTTGGACCGCCATTTTGTTCAACTTTAAAACAATGCGTTCATGTAAATTTCTCTCAATAACTCGTTCCGGTTCGTATTCAACATTCGTATTAAAAAAATAACAAAACATCGTTTTTATTAAATTCGCTAATTACACAATACACAACGCAATAAAAAAAATCCCATCCAAAAAACAACAAAACTATAGACACAAAACGCACACGATACCCAACACTTACACACTTTTCTCACCAACGATAAACACGGAGAACAATTTAAGCGCAATCCACATAAAAAAAATATGATGCACGAAGATTTTATTTACAACGCTAAATGATGGCACTAAAATCACGTGCGCATCAGGGGATTTTAGAATATTCACAGAGGTAAATGCCATGCATGAATCGGCCGATAACACAGGACAGTTTGATCGGTGTGTGTATGGACGAGATTTACGAACACCCAAGCTGCATGTCCAAACAACGAACAATTTTTTAATTGAACACCTTTAGTCACCTATGTCCAAGAAGTTACCCAAGCGGTTTTAACATTGCTACGATAAATCTTGTCTTTCATGTTTAGTACCAAAGCTGTCCGTGAATAGAGTTTTAATAGCGAAGGTAATCACACAATGCTGAACACGCAGGTAGTTGAGAAATTATTTCTTTGATTATCAAAATATGAAAAATGAAGTAAATTTCATAAAGTACAATTTCTAAATAAACATTATTTAATTGTTTATCACTGACTTCAATACAGGGTATTCACCTGTATTGATGTCGCTAGATCTATCGAAGCGTGATCAGTCAAGTGTCTCTAATCCCCAAACAGACCAAGAAATTTACGTGGTGACTGCCTCAGGCAGTCAAGGTGTGAATGGCTTATTATTTTGAGAATCACTATTGAATAATTAGGGGTTTATTACGTTTTCGTCGGAATTTTTACGATGTAATACCGAGTCCCGGCATCTTAGGACAACGTAATAACTAGGTCTATTTTATATAGGTTTGTTAAGAAATGGTTTTGTGCTTTGAAATTCCAACGTAATATGCGGACTAACGTATTAAAGGGGGAACGTAATAACGGGGTTCCACTGTATAAGTTAGAACCTAATGGTACCTGTATATTGTTATAAGTTAGAACCTAATGGTACCTGTATGTTGTTATAAGTTAGAACCTCCTAATGGTACCTGTATTTTGTTATAAGTTAGAACCTCCTAATGGTACCTGCATGTTGTTATAAGTTAGAACCTCCTAATGGTACCTGTATATTGTTATAAGTTAGAACCTCCTAATGGTACCTGTATGTTGTTATAAGTTAGAACCTCCTAATGGTACCTGTATATTGTTATAAGTTGGAACCTCCTAATGGTACCTGTATTTTGTTATAAGTTAGAACCTCCTAATGGTACCTGCATGTTGTTATAAGTTAGAACCTTCTAATGGTACCTGTATATTGTTATAAGTTGGAACCTCCTAATGGTACCTGTATGTTGTTATAAGTTAGAACCTTGTGCAGCAAACTAAGAGAGGGGAACAGAGGATCTAATTTTGATTCAGTTGGTTGATACTTAGAAGCAGGATAGAAGTAAACATTGTCAATTGTAACAAAGATTGATTGGTTATCCCAACAGAACCAGCAAGACATGGCTTTTACAGTCCATCACCCAAACCAGATACTGATGATGGGATACTCCCAGGATCTGGGCAAGTGTGCTGGGGTCAGCAAAGCAGGCAAAGCTTGTACTAACTTTATCAATAAGTAAGTAGATGTTGTGGACTGAAATATTTCTGACAAACTTGTACTAACATAACCACCAAGAAAGTGGTTATAGTGGACCAAAATGTCATGAGTAATGCGGGTTGTGATCAGAAGCAAATACATTTAGAAGTTTCTATGTTTGATACAATTGTAAGGCATTGATCAGATTTTTCATTATCACACTATTCAACTGAGAATTTTCTAACAATGCGCCAGTAAGTTCTTGGGAGGGAGGTGTATTTTGTTTCAAAAGAAGATCATGCTATCCCCATTCTAAAAATGTTTATATACATTGTAAATTGTATTATGGATCAGAGGGATGAGTAGTGGGATGTGTAACAATGCCAGTTTAGAATTAGATTGTGTTGTATGACTGTTGAAAATGTCGTGGTCACATTCACTACATAATTTACCCTGCCTCCCAGCACACAACGATCATGTTACAAGGCTGTTAGGACCAGTCTAATGAACTCAGATTAACCTGTGTCTATATAAAATATGTTTACACAATGTCCTTGTTCCAGGATATGTTTTATACAATTTTTATCACATTTTGTCAGCAGCAACACATCAGAGTTTGTTGATATTTGGTTCCAGGTTTCCTCATGGCAAGGGTTTACCTTTTGATGCTTTTTCAGATCCTTTCCCATTTGTCCTATGAAAGCTTGTTCACATCATTTTCAGCATCTATAATTTGGATGGGTTTTTTAGCTCACCTGAGCTGAAAGTTCAAGTGAACTGTTCTGATCACCTTTTGTCTGTCGTCTGTCTGCAAACTTTTCACATTTTCATCTTCTCCAAAACCACTGGGACAATTTAAACCAAATTTAGTACAAATCATCCTTGGGTGAAGGGGATACAAGTTTGTTCAAATGAAGAGCCATGCCCCCTTTAAAGGGGAGATAATCACGAAAATGCAAAAATAGGGTGGTCATTTAAAAATCTGCTCAAGAACCATTGGGCCAAGAAAGTTGAAATTTACATGGCAGCTCTCTGACAAAGTGCAGATTCAATTTTGCTAACTAATGTTTTCCAAGTGTAGGGTTGGGTCACAATAGGGGATCAAAGTTTTTCATGGGAATATTTAGGGAAAATTCTTAAAAATTTTCTTCTCAGAACCAGTCAGAAAAGTTTAGATTTACATGAAAGCTTCCTGATATAATGCAAATTCAAGTTTGTAAAAATCATGGCCCCCGAGGGTAGTGTGGGACCACAGGCTGTCCAGCGGCCCTAAAATTCCTAATTTTTTTCAGTTTTGCTAAAATTCCTTAAAAAAAATGTAAAATTCAAGGGGAAATCCTAAAAAAGCCCTTATTTTTCATGTCAATTCCTACTTTTTTATCAGTCTTGAAAAATCAAAATGCATTCATACAAAATGTGTGTTATTAACATAGATTGCAGTTCTTATTCAGATAATGCTGATGCAGTGAAAGGCAGTTGACCTGTGGATCCATGTGTCAAGCTTGTTTATTGGTTGTGACTTTGTGATAAAGAGTTGAGATTTTAGGTTATAGCCAATAATAGCTGAGACCATGGAACACTGGAATACGCCCTTCCTGTACTTACATCTTATTTGTGTGTCATGTTAGTTTCTTTATTGTCAAATTTAACAAGGTAAGTCCTTTTAAATAATTAAAACTTCCGCAATTTGGTTAAAAATTCCTAATTTTAGCCCTAATTTAGCCCTAATTTTTTTTAATTTTACCCCTAAAATTTGCCCTTATTTTTTGTCCAAGGGTGCTGGACAGCCTGGGACCACAATAGGGGATCAAAGCTTTATATTCAAGTATATAGGAAAAATCTTTAGAAATCTTCTTTTCAAAAGCCACAGGGCCAGAAAAGTGGAAATTTACATGAAAGCTTCCTAACATAGTTTAGATCCAACTTTGTGCAATTCATAGTCTTATCCAGAACAGCAATATCATGTTAGTCATATTGGTGTGCATTTTTGTGTTATGTGAATTTATTTTCAGTGATGTTATGATCCTTTAGGTTGGGGCCACAATATGGGATCAAAATGTTTTATGAGAATAAAGATTGATAAAAAAATCTTTTTAAAATTACAACAGCTGTTTGCCTTTGTTTGTAAGAGTCATGTTTGACTGTACTAGTTGTGTTTGACTGTAGGCAGCTAGGACAGTTCTGTGTGTACCATGTACAGTCAGCATACAAAAAGACCTGTGCCAAAAGGACAGAGCTGCAGGGCAGGTTAGTCAGATTGTTCTCTTTCTTTTTATCTAATTTATATCTATAAGTGAAGGGTTTTCACAATGTTTAGGAGAAAATACACATTGTGAAGGCAAAAACTCTCTCTCTCTCTCTCTCTCTCTCTCTCTCTCTCTCTCTCTCTCTCTCAGAGCATATATATAGCTAACACAATATTTTTTAAAATTTAGTTCTCAAGTTACCCCTAAAAACCGAGTGTTTGGAACTCGGAATGTCAAGGAGTCTATGTTCTTCTATGGAGGGGAAACATTCACCAACACTAGGTAAGGAATTGTATTTACCCTGTATTACAGTGCCAGAGTCATTTACATCCATATTTTGAGAAAAGTCATGAATTGTTTCAAATGTAGAAGGAAGTCTTCAAAAAAAGATCAGGTGACTGTGAAAAATCTTCAAATGAGGCAGCTGGAGAGCCAGGGCAAGTTTACCACAATGTCACTGCACAACTTAAACCTGGAGGACAGAGAGAAACTTCAACAAGTGCAACAGAAAAAGAAGGACCTGTGAGTTTTCCTTATTACCAAGTTATTGTACATTCTCTCTTTTGGTTCCTGTGGACAAGAGCATTGTTTGTGTTGATTGCTAATCGTGTGATTTACATTCTTTAATTGAGATTTTATCCATAGATTAAAAAAAAATATTAACAAATAACGTTTTCAATTCATAAATAATTTTTTCTTCAAAAAAATTAGAATGTTTATATCTGAATCTTTTAGGCATGTTTTATTAGATAGTCATATCATGCACCAAATCACAGCGAAATTTAGACTTTTATTTGCAAACAAAACACCTTTTTTATCATTTTGGGAAAAATCACAAAAAATTCATATAATATAAATGAGAGCTTGTATCACTCTTTTGATGGTGAAAGCATACTTCATGAGAGGTAACATGTAGATTTTAAATGTCTCCTTACTGTTATGTATAGATTTAAATCTCTCCATACCGTTACATGTAGATTTAAATGTCTCCTTACTGTTACATGTAGATTTAAATTTCTCCTTACTGTTATGTATAGATTTAAATCTCTCCATACCGTTACGTGTAGATTTAAATGTCTCCTTACTGTTACGTGTAGATTTAAATCTCTCCTTGTTGTTATGTGTAGATTTAAATTTCTCCTTACTGTTACGTGTAGATTTAAATCTCTCCTTACTGTTATGTATAGATTTAAATCTCTCCTTACTGTTGCGTGTAGATTTAAATCTCTCCTTACTGTTACGTGTAGATTTAAATGTCTCCTTACTGTTACGTGTAGATTTAAATCTCTCCTTACTGTTACGTGTAGATTTAAATCTCTCCTTACTGTTACGTGTAGATTTAAATCTCTCCTTACTGTTACGTGTAGATTTAAATCTCTCCTTACTGTTACGTGTAGATTTAAATCTCTCCTTACTGTTACGTGTAGATTTAAATTTCTCCTTACTGTTACGTGTAGATTTAAATCTCTCCTTACTGTTACGTGTAGATTTAAATTTCTCCTTACTGTTATGTATAGATTTAAATGTCTCCTTACTGTTACGTGTAGATTTAAATCTCTCCTTACTGTTACGTGTAGATTTAAATTTCTCCTTACTGTTACGTGTAGATTTAAATCTCTCCTTACTGTTACGTGTAGATTTATATTTCTCCTTACTGTTATGTATAGATTTAAATCTCTCCTTACTGTTACGTGTAGATTTAAATCTCTCCTTACTGTTACGTGTAGATTTAAATCTCTCCTTACTGTTACGTGTAGATTTAAATCTCTCCTTACTGTTACGTGTAGATTTAAATTTCTCCTTACTGTTATGTATAGATTTAAATCTCTCCTCACTGTTACGTGTAGATTTAAATCTCTCCTTACTGTTACGTGTAGATTTAAATTTCTCCTTACTGTTATGTATAGATTTAAATCTCTCCTTACTGTTACATGTAGATTTAAATCTCTCCTTATTGTTATGTGTAGATCTAAATCTCTCCTTACTGTTACATGAAGATCTAAATATATCCTTACAGTTACATGTAGATTTAAATGTCTCCTTACTGTTATGTGTAGATTTAAATTTCTCCTTACTGTTATGTATAGATTTAAATCTCTCCTTACTGTTACATGTAGATTTAAATCTCTCCTTATTGTTATGTGTAGATCTAAATCTCTCCTTACTGTTACATGAAGATCTAAATATATCCTTACAGTTACATGTAGATTTAAATGTCTCCTTACTGTTACGTGTAGATTTAAATCTCTCCTTACTGTTACGTGTAGATTTAAATTTCTCCTTACTGTTACATGTAGATTTAAATCTCTCCTTACTGTTACGTGTAGATTTAAATCTCTCCTTACTGTTACGTGTAGATTTAAATTTCTCCTTACTGTTACATGTAGATTTAAATCTCTCCTTACTGTTACGTGTAGATTTAAATCTCTCCTTACTGTTACGTGTAGATTTAAATTTCTCCTTACTGTTTCGTGTAGATTTAAATCTCTCCTTACTGTTACGTGTGGATTTAAATCTCTCCTTACTGTTACGTGTAGATTTAAATTTCTCCTTACTGTTATGTGTAGATTTAAATTTCTCCTTACAGTTAACCTGTTTGGCCAGTTTGAAGCTATATTTAGGGATATGATTTTAAACATAAGAAAATGCTATCGCTCAAGTGAGCGATGTGGTCCATGGACCTATGTTAAAAGTCAATTGCAGATAATTTGTTGATATTTCATAATCAATTTTAGGGTTATGTAATTGGTTTTCAGAGTGAACCTGTTAGCCACACCAACAGTAGGCTCACTGAACTTTGTTAAACATCTGGTAAAGAAAGAGAACCCATCACACTCAGGTTAGTCCAATCAGGAACCTCAGGTTAGTCTGATCAGGAATCTCAGGTTAGTCCAATCAGGAACCTCAGGTTAGTCCAATCAGGAACCTCAGGTTAGTCCAATCAGGAATCTCAGGTTAGTCCAATCAGGAACCTCAGGTTAATCCGATCAGGAATCTCAGGTTAGTCTGATCAGGAACCTCAGTTTAGTCCAATCAGGAACCTCAGGTTAGTCCGATCAGGAATCTCAGGTTAATCTGATCAGGAACCTCAGGTTAGTCTGATCAGGAATCTCAGGTTAGTCTGATCAGGAATCTCAGGTTAGTCCGATCAGGAACCTCAGGTTAATCCGATCAGGAATCTCAGGTTAGTCTGATCAGGAACCTCAGTTTAGTCCAATCAGGAACCTCAGGTTAGTATGATAGGAATCTCAGGTTAATCTGATCAGGAATCTCAGGTTAGTCCGATCAGGAACCTCAGGTTAGTCCAATCAGGAACCTCAGGTTAGTCCGATCAGGAACCTTAGGTTAGTCAGATCAGGAATCTCTGAGAAATTTCATAAAATTAGTTGTGACCAATTATTAGATAGAATTGGAAGTCCCAACTCAAATCTTTCATTTTAAGATCACCTGAGCTGAAAGCTCAAGTGAGCTTTTCTGATCGTCTGTTGTCCATCGTCTGTCCGTCTGTGTGTATACTTTTCACATTTTCGACTTCTTCTCCAGATCCACAGGGCCAATTTCAACCAAACTTGGCAAAAAGCATCCTTGGGTGAAGGGCTTTTAAGTTTGTTCAAATAAAGGGCCATGCCCCCTTCAAAGGGGGAAATAATCACACAAATGCAAAAATAGGGTGGGGTCATTTATAAATCTTCTCAAAAGCTTCCTGACAAAGTGCTGACTCAAGTTTGTTCAAATCATGGCCCCCTGGGGGTAGGATTGGGCCACAGTAGGGGATCAAAGTCTTACATACAAATGTTTAGGGAAAATCTCTCAAAATCTTCTTCTCAAGAACCAGTGAACTAAGACAGTACAAATTTACATGAAAGCTTCCTGACATTGTGCAGATTCAAATTTGTTCAAATCATGACCCCAAGGGGTAGGATGGGGCCACAAAAGGGGATCAAATTTGTACATACAAATATATGGAGAACATCTTTAAAAATCTTCTCAAGAATCATTGGGTTAAAAGAAGTCTACATTAACATGAAAGTTTGCTGACATAGTGCAGATTCAAGTTTGTAAAAATCATTGCCCCTGGAAGTAGTTTCGAGCCACAATAGGGATCAAAGTTTTACATGCAAGTATATAGGGAAAATCTTTGAATATGGGCCAAGGTGATTCAGGTGAGCAATGTGGCCCATGGGCCTCTTGTTCTGAATTTAATTTTCTAGGTTTTCCATGATATTGTGATGTCATGATACATCGGGGTTTAAACACTGATCCAGTTAATATTTACGGTAAAGCCCCAAAGTTTATCAAAAGTGAATCCTACCGCTCTCAGCAAGAAATAGTTATTCAACATCTCAACATGAAACCATTTTAGCTCCTCTGAGCTGAAAGCTCTAGTTCACTTTTTGTCCAGTGTCCGTCTGTACATAAATCTTCTCCAGAACCGCTGGGCCAGAATAGTTGAAACTTACATGAAAACTTTCTGACAAAGTGTAGATTTAAGTTTGTTCTGGGGGTAGGGTGGGGGCCACAATAGAAGATCAAATTTTTACATGGGGATGTATAGAAAATCTTTGGAAATCTTTTCAATAACAACAGGGCCATTAATACTCATGGCACGCATTCCCAGTTAGTACAGGTTCAAGTTTGTTCCAATCATGCCCCCCGTGGGTAGGGTGGAGTGCCCCTACAATAGAGGGTCAAAGTTTTATATGGGAAGATATAAGGAAACATATTTAAAAATCTTCTTCTCAGGGACAGCAGTCATATTCATATGCAAGCATCAACAGATAGTGCAAATTTAAGTTCAATTCAGGGGCCCAAGGTTAGGGTTCAAAAGGTTAAACTGGCTTATTACATCCCCGATAACAACGACCAGGCTTGTAGGTTATAAAACTTTTTTGAGCACATTTTCATACTCAAACTCAAACTCCGTGCTCTAAATCCTACACATACTCAAAAGTGAAGGTTATAAAACTTTTACAAAATTATTCTCATGCTCAAATGGAGAACATGCTTGAAGATTTTTCAAGTATTTTTGGAGCTTGCTCAGAGTTGTACTCAAAACAAATATAGCTGAGTTTGAGTATGAGTAAGGTAAAAGTTTTATAACTTCCAGGCCAGGGATCAGAAGCCCTAATTATACACAATTGTCTGTCTGGTGAACCGTAACGAATCTAAATGTAGTGTGTGTCATAAAAACAGGTAAGAATAGACTTCAACATACTCATTTAAAATTGCCCAGTAGTACTACACATAAACAACTGAGAAACAAAACTACAATCAGCTGCAAAAGTTTACAAACAAACCAAATATCTATAGATGAGGCCTTGATGGGGGAGTTTGTTATCAGCTGCTGTAAATTCTGTGTGTATTTATGTGTGTGACGTCATATTTCTGTGTTCCAGAAAAAAAGTTGCAGCCTTTACATACATGTGTTTGTCAAATACTCAATGTGTTCAGTCATTGTAGAACCTACCATGACACAAATGAAACTATTGTAGATATGCTTATGCACAAGCGCAGAATATTCCACTATTTGACAAAGTTTTTAGAACTGAAGCAAAACAATTTGATACATTTACATATCTTGCCATATGTGGACGACAATAAAAGGACAATAATTTATTAATTGATAAACAACATTTTTCAATTGATGAACTAAAATGACCAAACTGTTTATAATGCCACCCTCGATATAACGCCAAAATCAGCTGAGACGAAAGCTGGTGATATACCCAGGTAACAGCATATATATCTCGTGGCTTATATTTTATATGCTCCATATTTTGTTGATATTACATGACACAATTAACAAATTCTTTACATATGTCCTTTCACACAATGCAGTTATGACATCATCAGTTTGCTTTCATTTATACTGGACACAAATTACACAATAGCAGTAACTGTAGGACATTACACAATAGCAGTAGGACATTACACAATAGCAGTAACTGTAGGACATTACACAATGGCAGTAACTGTAGGACATTACACAATAGCAGTAACTGTAGGACATTACACAATAGCAGTAACTGTAGGACATTTGCATTTCTTTAGGTTTTAGCAGCTCTATGGTTTATTTCATGTGTAAATGCTCTCTGAAAAATTTCGCTTCTGTGTCTGTCTGTCTGTCCAAGCTTATGATTTCCAAATCTTTCATCTGAAATTGATATAATTGATCACAAATGTTCCTTGAGATGAGGACTTGTGGACCAAGTCTTTTGAGGTTATTTTGGAAAGGTCAAGGTCACTCAGAACGTAAAATTTCCTTATTTCAACAGTTTTTGAACAGGTATTAATCATATATCACACAAATAAGTAATAGGTAATGGCTTTCAGACAAAGGTCACACAAGGTCATTTTGTAAAGGCCAAGGTCACTTAAATCATATACCTTGTATATGAAAAAAACTTTCATTTCAACAGTTATAGGTCATTGTGTCAATCATCATATGAAGTAGTTTATTGGTTACATTTCTGTAGATGCAGTTGAGGGAGCATCCATCAGGTTTACTGATATTCTTGTTTTTATTAAAAAAAAGTTGCTGTCTTAGACCAGCAAAAAGTACCATGAGAACAAATCAAAAGCCAGCATCCATCAGATAGAACAATTAACTATAGAACAAAATCACAGGCCAGTATTCAGCTAATGATGAAAGGCCACATCACATAGAAAAGCACTAGACCCCAACTATCTGCATTTAACTTGGCCCTAGCTGACTGTCAGTTTTCTAGTTTTGATATTATTTCAGGGGTTGAAATTAATTTTTTCTATCACAGGCTAATTTTAGCCTGTGGGTAAAATATCCGCAGGCTAAAAATGAAAACCTACAAGCTAAAATAAAATAATGAAGCAGTGCTCTTTTTTCATGTCTTTTTAAAATCAACAATTTTCCCCATCATTACTGAGCCTAGTGGGTCAACAGGCATTGTTTGGACAGGACAGTAAGTTACGCAAGTCATATGGTGCAATGTTTAGGTCTCTCGATTATCGCACCTCTAATCCACAACCTGTTTATCGCAGGTCTAGATCCAGTCTTTCAATTCCATGCCACATCAGGGTTGTCTCTAATGATTTTTCAAAACGAATCCCGGACTCATGGTTTTATAAGCAGCATGATCATGAACCCCATGAACTTTTTTGCTAATCGTCTACGCGGTGAGCAGTGCACTCGTGTCATCACAACAACCCGACCTCAATATGACAATAAATTCATTCGACTCCGTTTTTTTTTTTTTTTTTTTAGATAAATGAATAACAAAACTTCATACTTGGAATTCAATTTAATCACCCCTGTAGGTGAACAGGTCTATATTTTTCATCATAATCCAATGTCCGACCTCTAAAGCATTTGTTTGACTCCGAGTTTCTTTAAAAAATCATAAAAGACAAATCCAGATAGAAACGGTTGTTGAAATCGGTCGTTCATGTAAGCGTTTGTATGATTCAGAGTGCAAGTTTAAGAAAAGCGAATAGCGCATCACCGTATAAAACGGATACGATACGATCATAGTTTGTAAATCACCACTCGCTAAGATTTTCGAGTATCCATTATTTTTACTCGCTATTTTTCAAATGTACTCGCATTTTGCGAGTATTTCTTGCTAATTTCGAGCAAATGCATGACACCAACTGACTTGTACAGAATGTATGTTTGATAAGAATTGGAATACGTCTCTGATCTAGGGCTATTTATTGTAGACTCCTCAGATGACAAGAAGGTTGAGATACAGTCTATATCACCAGCAGAGCTGTTAAAGCAACATAAACTGGACATGGTCAGGAAACGAAAGGCCAGACACACCACTACTGTCACCGCCCCAGGGAATCTGGATAGCCAGACACCCAGGGACATTGTGCCACATTTGGGGAGAGGGGAAGTGAGAGATGGATTTATCTCCCTTGACATGTCCAATAAAACCAATTCTGTCTCGATGAAGGAATTAGCAAAGGTAATATAAATATTGTTAATATTATGATATAGTTAATGGGATAGTGTTGTAAATCGATAGGATATCCAAACGACAGGTATATTAAATGGTAACTTAATGGGATAGAAAATCTTTGTTTATTTCTTTTACATCCTTATGAAATTTTTTCCACTCATATCAAAATATATGTAGATGAAGGGCCACAAATTTAGTCCTATGCTTAGTGCTCAGGGGCGCGTATGTTTTACAAAAGAACTTACGACCAACTTTACATCCAAACATTTGCGTTTAAATGCAGTTATTTGCTTTTAAATGTAATCCGCAATCTTTTGCAATTAAACGCAATAGAAGAAAGTTCTTTCTATGTACTGGCCTCGACAGGCATCCGTAATTGTTGTGTCCTCAACGTTGTATTTTGTTGATTTGCGCAACGTGTGGTGTGTAACTTGTTGTACGCAACTGCAAGTTGTGCATTACATAAAATTTACCATTAAATGTTCTGTGTCATCCCCACTGAGTTTTATTAAACAATTCTGTGCTTGTGCAATGACGCTTTGACGGATGACAGTTACTTCTCATAGCGAGATGGTCCAACAACGTGATTTGTGAATTCACAAATATGGCATGTATTCTTTGCACTTTGTGCCAGTGGAACAATGTGTTGAGAACGCATGTCCTTGTCGTTTTGTCATGTGACTGAGTTTAGTTTAAAACGTGTTGTGTCAGGTTAAACTTTAATTTTTAATTACATAATCCACGACATGCTCTGTTGTGTCCGACGTACTTTATTTTAATAGCCACATATCGCGTTGTATGTAGTTCCGTTAGCGTGACAGTGTTTTGTTTTATGCTATTGTTAGATCAACGACATGATATCTTTGGCAGGATTGCTTTAAGGATTTTAATTACGTTTAACGGAATGTGTTTGTGTGACTATGCGTGACAATTCTAGTGCGATTACCTGCGTGTTGTTTAGAGTTACGTTAAATGATCGCATGCTGTGTGTTGTTGCGTTAGTGTGACTGTACGTGTTGTTTATAGTTGAGAGAAACAATGGAGTGTTGTGTGTAGTACCGTTAGCATGTTGTTTACTGATTAGCGTTAATCCATGGGGCGTTTTGTGTAGTACCGATAACGTGCTGTTTACAATTACATTAAACCATAGAGTGTTGTGTGTAGTGCCGTTAGCGTAAAGTTTACGTGAGTTTTGTGTGTAGTATCATTAGCATGTTGTTTACAGTGACATTAAATCATGGAGTGTTGAGTGTAGTACCGATAGCGTGTTGTTTTCAGTTACGTTAAACCATAGAGTGTTGTGTGTAGTACTGTTAGTGTGTTGTTTACAGTGACATTAATGCGCCCATGTTGTGTTCCCTAACGTAATTAATAAGAAACGAAGTGTGGGGTGTTGTTATGTCATGGAATAACGCGATGCTTACTTGACTGAATGTGTGGTATTTTGCTACACGAGTGTATGAGCTAGTAATGTAACTTTGTTGTGTTCTCTGGCGTAATTTTTAAAAAAAAACCTTGAAGTGTGGGGTGTTATGCCGTAGAATAACACAATGATTAATTGTAATTATAATTTTTTTTGCACATGTGTATGAGCTAGTGCGTCCATGTTGTGTTAGCTAACGTAAATAATAAGATTAAACTTAAGTGTGCAGCGTTGGAATAATGGTATTTTAACTCAGTTCCCCGCGAGTGTATGACGTAATGTTGTTGTGTTTTCTTACGTGAATACATGTAATGAGATACTTGATTAGTGAAGCGTCATTATTTTGTATATAAACGCTACGTCATCTTTTGATATCCGTGAGTGTATGAAGTAGTGAAGCAACCATGCTGTTTCCTAAATTAAATATTTAAAACAAAAAAAACTTGCAGTGAAGCGTGTTGTTAAGTCATAGATCCTTGACTGAGAGTGAGACTTTTATGTGCAACTGTTTTAGCTAGTAACTCCATTGTGTTGTGTTTCCTAATGTAAATCATGAAAAACTTGGAAGGGTGAGGCGTTGTTATGTCACACTAGTGTTTGTTTTCGGACGTAAATACATGTAATGAGATAGTTGAAGACCATTGCATCTAGTAAGTCATATTTAATTAAAGTCTCCCGACAATATTATGTAATCGTTACGTTTTAGGGGCATGGTTACAATTTGATCAAATAATTTTTCCAATTTTATTTTCCCATTTTAAATGTTTACAATGCTTAATAACTAAGATATTTTGAATGGTCAACAAAAAATTGAATGACAATTATTGAGAGATAAAGCTCTCACAATTTTTTTGTAAACAAAATCATGTTTTGTTTACATATATTGATCGGTTAATAACAAAAATACATGTTTAAAACAAAATCAAATGTTACAAACACTAAAAACTATTTAATTTTGCTTAGAATAAACTTGTAAATTGAAAAAATAAATAAATCTGCTTTGAATAAAACTTTTACTAGTATATTTAAACTATGTAAACAAAACATTACACGAGCCTTGCTTACATCACAAAGAAATTAGAATTGTGATCTCTTTGCAACTCCAAATTAGGAATATATGTACCATAGTTAAGCATTGTAAACATTAAACATGTAAAATAAAATCTTAAAATTTCCATCTCAAATCTTGACTATGCCCCTCTAATGATTAAACATAATCATAATAGGTATGTTTTTTCCATATTTCCATACTTGTGAATAATTATTACCGTTTAGAGGTAGAACATAAGATTTGTAGCTTATGCGTTTAAACAGTGTCATGGGGAATTCTTATTAATCAATCAATATTTTTTGAGTACTAAATGTTATTAACCCATACTTATGCTACTCACCACCTCTTCATCTTGAACCTACGGGGGTCAGCAAAATGATCGATTTAGGAAAAAACCCATGCCTGTAGCGTTATTTATTGGCGAATACATGATATCACGTGTCGAATATCCACACACTATGCAATTAACGGAATTCGGAATGGGGACAAGAGAACAGTGTGACATCCTCAAAGTATTCCCTCTTTAGACACGTTTCCAGTGTTCCTGCACTGTGTAGTATATACACACCCTATCGGGCACCTGTCCGTGACATCCCACTCCTTACCTGATAATTGGATTATTAACGAAGCCATCAAAGACAATTTTCTTTAATCTATAGATCTTCCCTCGCCTTCAATGTTCCCCTGTAACCTTCCAACTGTGTGATGGTCTGTTATTCATTTTAAAATGATATAATTCGAAGTAATCAATTGATAAATTTGATATTTTAGATATAAAAGAGCTATTTCATGATTATTTTGCGGGTCAATTGTTTTATAATAGTGCCTATATGTATATAAAAAAGCATTAAATATTCATATTGGTAAAGGTTTTATGAGAATGGACACATTGTGAAGATTTTTGAAAGCGAACTTAATTCATGCTCACATGCATATAAATGTATAATGCAGACTCTCTTTGATGATTGTTTTATGAAGAAATATTACCTAACGACAATGAAATAAGGAATAAAAATATGGATGGACATATTGTGATAGTTCGTTAAAAAAAAGTAGTATGGAAGACATTATTTTGTGTAGGCGGACATATATAGACACTTTGGAAAAAATTGGACATATAAGGACAGTTTGGTCAAAAATTGGACGGACATATAGCGAAGGCGGACATATAGGGACTCAACACCCAGGATATACTTTGTATCTACATAAAATCAGACTCTCAAAAGCGTGTTTGTCACACTAGCTAGGAAACCATGTGTGGAGGTGAGAACAACATGTCAAAAATATTCAATGTTTCGACAGACGTTAATGATCAATCAATTTAGGGAGCAAGCACAGTAAGAAAAAACAAAATTTTCGTTGCAACAGCTTTTTCACCGAAGCTGTCAACTGATAGTTGTCATGTGACATGTAACATACACAGGGCTCGTGCCTTGTTTTGAAAATGAAAAGTTTAGATGTCTCAGATAAATCTTTGTCAGTTTTTGAAATTTAAAGAGCCAAATTGTAACTGTCCTGTTAAAGATTCCATTTGTCCCATGGGAGAAATGATGTAAGCCATGGTGTTTCAAAGCATTCACTTGGACATACAAAGATGATTTTGATAAGGGCCAAACAGCATCTGTAAATTAAAGATTAATTAAAGGGACTGATTCATGATTTTCCCCAAAATTTTGTTTTTCACTTTTAATGATCAAAATCTACTGTCTAATATGTTTAAAAGATTTCACATAAAAATTAAGGTTATACATTTTCACAGAAGCTCATTTTAGGGAGTTTATTATTTGTTTTGTAAATAAAGATTGTGGTGTTATTATTTACGAAATTTTCAAAAGAAATGGATATTGATCAAAGTTTATCATATCTTTCACATTTCAACCATTCTTTGGGTAAAATGTGTAATCTAAAAGTTAAAATTTGTGACTCTGCATAATTAAGATGCTTTATATTACAAAATTATTTTTTCACGGGTTTGTATACTTTAAAAGACTCGAGTCTTTGTTTACATAACACAGATTTAAGGCTAAAATATTGCTTTTATTCTTGCATTCAGAAATTCAAAATTTTGGCTGTCAACATTAAATGAGTTATATTTTAAAATGTTTAACATTAAAAATGAAAAACATTTTTTCTCAAAAATCGTGAATTTAATGAATATAATGTAAAAAGGCTATGGAAATGATTTTTCACTCCTTTAGTTATGAGACATTTCTTTGTACAACTTAGAATTCTGAAGTAATTCATACCATGTGAAAGAAATGATGTCAATACATGTAATAAAATGAAGGATCATTTCTGTAGTTATTTGAACATTTCAAGAGATATCTTGACAAGTCAATTGTTGTACCAAGGTTGGCATGATTTTGTGTCATGTACACTCCTCTGTTTATTATAACGAATAAACATCTAATGGGCGTGTCATATTCCGTGGCAATGCACTTTACTAAAAATACATGATTGTATGAACTGTAATGCTTCATGCTGGCACATGTTTAATGAAGCACTAGCGTTGTTCATGAAGTATGCTGGCATAATTAAGCATCATAGTTTTCGCGGTTTTTTTTTTTCAAAAACAAATTGATTTCATTTTAAATATTCCACATTTATTGTGTTTCACATCTTTGCCAGCCAAGTGTTATGATCTTCAAACTCACAGAAGTGGATCGCAACTCTGGCTTGCTAGTGAAGGTGCATTTTTTATCATCAATTAGAAAATTTGATATTAAATTTTGATCAAATGCACAAGTCATAAATTTTCTATTGGGATAAGCTTGGTGATTGTGATATTACCAGTATTTTAGGAATTTAATTGTTTCTTTCTAGAAATATTGCTTTGTCCTTGAATATATATGTGCAGTTTATGCCAAGTGATATTCAACATAAATCAATGTCAACTGACAAGATTATTTCAGTAGTTGACTGTACCAGCATGCCCTTAAACAATATTTGTATGAATCATAGTGAATTTCATTAGTAAAAATCTACCTTAACCTGATGTTTCTTTGATAGTTCATAGAGCAAATTTCCATAAATTGTCCATATTTTGTTGTTGAAAATGTTGACGAGAAACTCTGATACTGCTTTTATTAGCTTACCTGGAATATCAAGTGAACTTTTTAAATCAGTTTTGTCCTTCTCATAAGATAGAAGATTTCTGACATCCTCCTCAGAACATTTCCCCCAGTAGGCCATTTTCAAAATATTGTAACAAAGAATCATTAGATAAGGGTGAATTCAAGTTTGTTGAAATGAAGTTCAAACGGTTCAAATCTAGCAAACTGTGGAAATGAAGGTCTTGACTTTTATTTAAAAGGCTGCTCCCTAATAAGAATCTATAATTACAAAATTTATGAACTAGCTTCATCATATATAGGTTAAAAATTATTATGTCCCCTTCAAAGAAGAGAGGCATATTGCTTTGCACCTGTTGGTCAGTCAGTTGGTTGGTAGACCACATGTTGTCTGCTCAATATCTTTAGAACCATTCACTTGATCATAATGATATACCATATATGGGTTGGTTATGAGTAAAAGAGGACCCCTACTGATTTTCAGGTCCAAAGGTTAAGGATTGATCCACTCCAATCTAATTAAAATCAGACCTTCTCTCCAGTGTAACGGTTAGAGAAGGTCTGATTTTAATTAGATTGGATCCACTCTGGACATGAGAAGATGCTGACCACTTGATATCTTGAGAACCCTTTTAGAACCCTTTTCTTGACAGACATCAAACTTAGTACACTGCTATATCTTGAGGAGTAAATAACCTATTTTGATTTTCAGGTCAAAAGTCAAGGGTCAATCCTTTCTGGACATAGGAAAATACTGTCTGCTTTTAAAATATCTTGAGAACCCTTGGCTTGACAGACATCAAATTTGGTACACTGGTACATCTTAAGGAGTAGATGACCCCTTTTGATTTTTAGGTCACATGGCCAAAGGTCAAGGGTCAATCCACACTGGACATGGGAAGATATTGTTCACTCAATATCTTGAATTGTTTTGGCACTACTATGAATTAAATGATGCATGTGTATAACCCTTTTTAATTTTGCACCAAGGCAAAATATATGCTTATGCTTTACATGTGAAGGTTCAATGCTTATGTAACAAGATAATGAAGAAATCAGAAAATTAATATTGAATCCTTTTCATGTCAAAGCAGGGTGGTGCTAGAATAAGGGTTTAGAATTTCACACTGGACACAAATGTCCAATTTTGCAAAGCAATGAGCTAGGGATCTGTGAGAGTGAAGCTTGAATAAATGGGTACATGTGAAGTCTAAAATTTGATTTGTTTTGCCAGAAGAGCAAGGCAACTGAGGTGAGCACTGTCGTACACAAGGCTCTTGTTTCTGTGGCTAAACATCCACTGATATTC
This sequence comes from Ostrea edulis, assembly GCF_947568905.1. NCBI lineage: Eukaryota > Metazoa > Mollusca > Bivalvia > Ostreida > Ostreidae > Ostrea > Ostrea edulis. The sequence goes on along the minus strand of NC_079170.1, from coordinate 58,754,321 downwards.
TCTGGTAATAAATGACATTTGTGATTGATAGCCAGTGCTATTGACCTCCAATGTAATCCCTAATCTTTCATTCAAACAAAGAGGATTAACGAGCGTTTTTTTCCTGTGATTGAGGAAGTGTATTTCCAGGATAGATTAGTCCGTTCTGTAGAGATTTTATGAATGGAATGTCAGAAGAACTGGGGCAGTGTTATTGATTGTGTGTTATCTGATTTCTGTCTCTAGCTATGATTAACTAAATCAAGTCTTGTGGCTCTTCCTCATCCTTTCGACTTCTGATCATAGATGACAGTGTGTAATGAAGGAAAGGGGAGATAAATGCTATCAAGGACAAACGTAGTTTATGATGTACTGAGATTTGGTCATTTGATTGAAGAAAAAAATCCTCAGCTAGCAAAAGCAATTATGAATTTTTTTTGTTAGAATTGATCTCTGTTTTGATGGAGATATTTTAAGACAGTGATAAATTTACGAGCATGATTATATGAACTTTATGATTTTGTGAGCATGGTTATATAAACTTTACGAACAGCAATAGAGAGAATTTCAATGTTAAATACTTGTGTGTAAGTTTAGAAATTTGTTTTGTTTCATGAAATATTTAAACAGATATTGACATGAAACATGCAGTGTTCATTTTGATTTCCTGACACCTGATCTGTGCTTAGTTATGGCTAAAGAGGGTGCTTATTTTGGCTAAAAAGGGTGGAGTTTTGTAGTATTGTCAATTCTTTTGAAAGTATATTTTTGAATTCCACATTAAAGACCCATTTTTAAGCCACCTCCCTTGAAATTTACCTGGACTAAGATTAAAAACATACCTCCTGTCAATCACATAGAAGACAATAGATCAGGCCCTGATTGACGGATTTGACCAAGTGCATCTATTGGGCACCCAAGCTCGAATATGTTAATAGCAATTAACTGCCAGCGTATCCACCTCTTTCATCAACTGCAAAAACAAAAAAAGGTTACAGTATTTTTTTTAAAACTTATGAGTCGATAATTTCCTGAACTAAAGATCCAAACATTAGAAATAAATCAGTCACAGTCAGATCGGAGAAAATGTCGTCAAAAATCACCGTACAAATTAGTGGCGATTCAAGTTTTATTAATCAGCTTATGATGTTTGGAATTTAGGATCTAGATCAATAAAAAGTTTCCGTAGTAGCAGCACCAGCTCTCGTGCCAACCATTCTACATGTAATTCCTTTTTAAGCATAATTTACAGAACACCTGGATTGCCTCTGTCAATTGTGTGTTGTTACTGAGAACAACATTTGTGGTGGCGTGATAAAACAATTAAAATCGGCAAGAAATGTTGGCTAATTTTGGTCATACAGTGGAACCTGGTTATTTCGTTACTCATTTTACAACAATAGAATAACATGATACCGGGGACAACATAATAAACGTAGTAAACATTGCCAGTGAAATCGGTTGATAACATTTTTCGGAAAAAGTATGTCTTCGGAAGCGTTGAAACTACGTAGAAGGGGTGTGTGTGAATACATCTTTACTGTTTCTTTGTTTAAAATACTATGCCACTTTGTTTTATTTACATCTTAAAATGTCTGTAATTCTTCATGTTCTTATCACTTTTCTTTATTTCTGGTGTAGGATATTTAGTTTCCACCATTTTATTCAACTTCGGCTTTCTGTGTGTGAATACATCTTTACTGTTTTTTTGTTTAAAATACTATGACACTTTGTTTTATTTACATCTTAAATGTCTGTAATTCTTCATGTTCTTATCACTTTCTTCATTTCTGGTGTAGAATATTTAGTTTCCACCATTTTATTCAACTTCGGCTTTCTTGTTTAACTACATTTTGCATTTATTTAAATATTTTACAATAACTCATTCTGGTTCGTATTCAACATTCGTACATACAATAATAAACTAGTACTTATTGTAACGGGGACCGTTACAGATGTCCCCAAACATTCCCCCATTTAGCAAGTGGTGTCATTTATTTCAGTACAAGTTGTTTTGACCATTGCAAACTGTGAAACATGTGAATATATAACTATCTTATAACTTTCAGTCCATTTCATACTAGTTCAAATCAGTTATAAAGATATGAGAGTTTTGTGCACGTGCACGTACGTGCATGCACGTGCATATGAATAATTCGACCATCTCAATACATTAGAAGTCTTACTATATGAGTACAAGAGAAGTTTTACAACTGTTCAAAGAAAAACGAGAAAATAACGGCAACTCGAAACTACAAAGACCGAAATCAATGCACGTGCATACATGTGCGTGTGAGTACCACACAACAATTTTGTTGATACTATTCAATAGACATTTGAATAATATACTTACTATATGAATTTGGTATCGATTGCTTCACTCATAAGAGAGTTATTGGGATTTCAAAATCGTCAAATCAGAATTAAGCGCACGTGCATGCGCGTGGATGGAAGGGATTTTGAGACTATTAGTAAATTGAGAGGCCCAAAACATACCTACCACCTAATTTTCAAACCTATTCATTGCAATCTCAAAATGTTATAGACCAATACTTCAATTTAGACGTCAAAAAATACAATGCACGCGCATTCACGCACACGCGATTTTGATAATGGAAAATTTGTTGACATCATTTCATAGACATTCATATCATAGATCCTCAGGGTAAATTTGAATTCATTTCAGTTTTTAATTCAATAGTTATGACCATTTTAGTACCCGAAAAATGAAAGAAAAGCTATGCATGTGCATACACGCGCACGTGAGTATGACTCAGCATCAATGTTGATGTCATTCAATAGACATTTGATAGATATACTTACAGTATAAATTTCATATTGTTTCCATCATTTATAAGAAAGTTATGGCGATTTGAAAATCGTCCAATCAGAATTTAGCACACGTGCATGCACGTGCCGGATGGTAATTTTGACTGTACACTTTTGTTAAGAATATCAAGATACATATACAATACAAGTTTGAAAAGATTTGGACAAAAAACAAAAAAGTTATGGTCATTGAAAGAATTGAACCTTCAAAAGATAATACACGTGCGTGCGCATGCGCGTTTGCAATTTTTATTACATCGATCTGTAGATATTTGAAATGTCTACCTATCCTGTAAATATCATTAAATTTCCTTAATTGGCATGAATGTTATAAACGGTTTTGTATTATCCAATCAAATTGAAGCACACGTGCATGCGCGTGCAGAATTGAAATTTTGACGATTCCAAACACTTAAGGGTTCCATGTTATACCTACGATATAAATAGCAAACGATTTCATTGAAAAATAAAAAAGTTAGACTGATTCCAAAGTTTGTGAACAAAAAATCCAATGCACGTTCATGCACATGCATGCATTTTCAGACAAAATGACATTCGTTCCGCACATCTACATATGCTATACTATCATCCTTAAAAGGTTTCATATTGATCCCTTCAGTAGTTTCTGAGAACACTCGTGGACAAAAAAGTCCCAAGAAGAAAGAAAGAATAATAATAATAACTAGACACGATCTCGTTGCGAGCAACGAGTAGGTCTTCCGTCCGATTTGTTGATGCACTCGGAGTTAAAAAAAAAAAAAAGACAAATGAGTCCCAATTTAGTTTCCGACTTTAAGACACTTTAAATATAATCAATTTTTCATATCATAAGCTTCTGAAGCAAAGTTTCGGTGAAATTCGTTTGAAATTCGACTCTCCAGGCGAGCCATAAGGCCCGCGGGCCTATTTCTTAATGTCATTTGTTAGCCCTCTATAGACTCAACAACTTTAGTTCTATATGTCTTTACAAAATATTTACCTGTAAAAAGTTATTGAGATCGACCGATATCGACAAAAAATCGACTCTACAGGCGAGCCATTAGGACCATAGGCCTATTTCTTGATATCAATCGATAGATCTCGATAAACTGAACAACTTTTGTTCAATATGTCCTTACAAAATATTTACCAGTTACAAGTTTTTGAAATCGACTGATATCGACAAAAATCGACTCTACAGGCGAGCCATGAGGCCCACAGACCCATTTTTTGATATTGATCGATAGGTTATGACACATTGAACAACTTTTGTTCAATAATGCTTTTCAAAAAATATGTCGTTTTAAAGATATGAGGCGTCAAATATTTACGATTTTGGCCCTTAAAATCTCTAATTACGTAACATATGACCTACTTTTTGATTTGATAAGATCAAGCTCGTTGAGATGAACATTTCCGCTTCTACAACTTATTATAAAATATTAATAGTTTCTGAGATATTCTCCAAAACATTTGGACCCTTCTGAACCCCTAATTTAAAGGGCCAGCCCGTTTTGCTTGATATCGTAAGAAAGGCCTTGTCATTTTAAACATTTTTTGCTCAACAAGTATTTAGAAATTCTTTACCGTTCTCGAGTTATCTCTACAAGAAATATTTAGGGGCCAAACTGTAGCTCCCTAACGGGGCCACATAGGGAAAAAACGAAATGTACATATTGTTTAGATTATCATTCTGAACAACTTTTGTTCAATAATGCTTTTCAAAATATTTGTCGTTTTCAAGATATGAGGCGTCAATTATTTATGATTTTGGCCCTTAAAATCCCTTATTACGTAACATATGACCTACTTTTGGATTTGATAAGAACAAGCTCGTTTAGATGAACATTTCCGCTTCAATGACTTATTACAAAATATTAATAGTTTCTGAAATATTCTCATAAACCTTTGGACCCTTCTGGGCCCCTAATTTAAAGGGTCAGCCCCTTTTGCTTGATATCGTAAGAAAGGTCATGACATTTCAAACATTTTTTGTTCAACAAGTATTTAGAAATTCTTTACCGTTCTCGAGTTATTTCTAGAAGTAATTTTTAGGGGCCAAACTGTAGCTCCCTAACGGGGCCACATAGGGTAAAAACGAAATATGCATATTGTACAGATCATCATTCTGAACAACTTTTGTTCTTTATTGCTTTTCAAAATATTTGTCGTTTTCGAGATACAAGGGGTAAAAAATTTATGGTTTTGGTCCTTAAAATCCCTTATTACGTAACATATGACCTAAATTTTTATATGAATAGATTTGGATTGTTGAGATGAACATTTTTTGTTCTTTGACTTATACCAAAATATTAACGATTTTTGAGATATTTGATCTAGACTTTGAGCCCTTCTAGATCCCTAATTTAAGGGGCTAGCCCCTAAATCTTGATATTTTCGAAAAGATCTCGTAAATGTGCACAACTTTTGTTCTACATGTCTTAACAAAATATTTGCAAGAAAAAATATATTGGAGATCAAAGGTCAAAAATCGGCGAAGAATTTTGGCATCCATTTTTTCAGGTCCAGGCGAGCGTTTAGGCAAATCGCCTCCGGTAAAATCGAATCCCCCACAAATCTTCTAAAATGTTTACTCTATCTTGTGTAGAAATTTCAAGACTCTAGCTTCAAAACTAACGGAGGAGATGCGTGGACAACAAGGCCCTTCAAAAAGTCACTAAAAGAGAGATAACTCCTGACCGGAAGTGACGTCAAGCACGAAATTTTGCAAGCAAAGTCTCGTCACCAAAAGACATCTTTCCTGAAAATTTCGTGAAAATCGATCGAGAAATGGCTGAGAAAAACGCGTGTACTACCAAGGAAAATAATAATAATAATAATAATAATGAAGAAGAAGAACGCGAACAATAATAGTAAGGTCTTCCGCAGGAGACGGAAGACCTTAATAATAATAATAAGAAACAGAGTAAAACCAATATGTTCCCAAACTTCGTTTGGGGAACATAATAACAAAACATTGTTCTTGAGTCGACTCGCGTAGCAAGCTACTCCTTGACATCGGGTCCGTCTTTTGGATTCACCGCTTCACTACCACCCTAGCTCATACGCATCTGAATATAGTTTGACTGGCAGTGTATGTTTTGTGAAATAAAATCATTGCTGTGCACATAAAATTATTCATAATATCAATGGAACGCAGACATTATTTATGAAAGAATGTGAAAATATTGTAGAATCAGGCATCGACCTAGCAGGTCAACAACTGAATACAGCTGGGAGAAGATGAGACTGCGGATATGAAAGCAGACACTGCATGTCTTTCATTAATTTTAAGATTTTTTAACATGGTTAATAAAGATTCAAATTTTAGCCAAACAATAATGGTGAAAGACTTATGTAGTTTATTGAAATAATATTTTTAATGGCGCATGAATATAAGGAGGGGGGGGGTACATGAAGAAGGATTTCGATATTGCCTTTAACTTTCCGTGAAAATAGATGGTATTTAACGATTCTTGAACTAATATTCTAACAGAATTCTGACAAAAATATATCTGAAATGAATTAACGAATTCTATATTTGCTTTGTGTAAATAAGGCCAACGATAAAAATTGTTGAGTTTCCGCTAACGTTCCAGAAAAAAATAGGGTAGGTAGGTAGGAAATAAATTTTATTTTTTTTTTAAATTTTATTTTTTCAAAGTATGCAGAAACATTGTAAACTCTAACAAGTGTAGTATAGGAAGGAGGAGAAAATCTTTGGATGTACCGGGAATCGAACCCGGGACCCCTGCATTACTAGGCAGGTGCTCTAACCACTGAGCTATCCAAGCCGATATCCAGTCCGTATAGCCCTAATTACTACATTCCTCCCTCCCTAAGATCAATTATAATTTTATAATTGTCTTTCAATATCAACCCAGTTTCTTTTTGCCCCTGACAGACCAACCTGCACCATTAGGGGTGGTCAACGGCACCAAATGTAGTATTGGAAGGAGAAAATCTTTGGCTGGACCCCTGCATTTCTAGTCAGGTGCTCTAACCACTGAGCTATCCAGGCCGATATCCATGGTCCGTATAGCCCTAATTACTGCACAAGTTAAATGTTCTATTGAATTTTATACTTTCAAAATAAAATTTTGCTTAAATTGCATTGCAAGTAAACTTTCAATCATAACATTTCACCCGTTATTGGCTGAGGATTATTTCCAGATGTTTTATAAGAAACTATATTTTTCAATGAAACATATCTAGCATAAAACACTATGCTCTACAAGTACCAGATATATTGTTTCTACATTTAGATTGGTTGTCATAGGAATACTTCTATTGGATATGTTTGACAGGAAAATAATGTGATGGTTTTGAAAAAATATATTAAATCATCACCAAAATATCAACATCATTAACATATTTTAAGTTTATTAATACATTTCTGAATGTATTTTCACAATCTAAATGGAACAAGGGTAGGAAGACAGTCTGGGCAGATCCCACTTATCCTAATGGGATCCAACTCTCTTCCAGCTAAAACTTTTTACCGGACATAAATTTTTATTTTAAAAACAATCTGCACATCTTTTTTTCCTCTCGGCTCTCACCAGCCATCAACAACTCGAATGCGCTCACTGCTTTATTTGCGGCCTTTTTCATAGTGTTTTCAGTTAGAGCTGCAGCAGAAACCAAGGATGTGCATACAAATTTGACAGACTGGACATTCATGTCGGTCACTCTGCATCATGACCTCCATATAAAACTAGGGTCCCCGTCTAATGCCCGTTGAAATGATAGCATAAGACAGTACATGGCTATAAATAGCCACCGTCTAAAAACAACATAGGAGTTGGCAATTTTAACAAAAGAAAGTCTTCTATGAAAACATGACACTTAAAATTGGCAGAGTCTCTCGACCGTCTGTTAACTTCAATTGTTAAATCATCGTTGCGTAAGCACGCATGGAGGTACTAGCCACTGGGTCAACCATCATCCATGCTGTTAGTTAGAAACATTATCAATGTTGTTTAAACGCTTGATACAATACCATGCAATTTTGTATATCATTAAAGCGTTTGAATGACTTCATCTCAATGTCTAACTAAAACGAAAACCAAGAACCGGGAATATATTTTTTCCGGGAAAATGGCGATTTTTTTTTTTAAATATCGAAAAAAAATTCTAGGGTCGGGGCTATAATTTAGGGTCTGTCGGGTTAGCGGAAACACAACACATTTTATCAGTGGCCTAAATGAACAACGAACAAGTTAACATCATTTACATGCGCACATGGTACATTTTTGAGGGAATACTTCATGTAAAATGATCGAAGGAAGTGCTAGGCAATCAAGATATTTGAAGACTTCTAGAGAATAATTTGTATCGATACCTGCTACAAATTGTGTCCGGGCTGTTACTGTTTTGTTTTTTGTGGTAGACTTTTGATATTTGACATGTACCCATAAGTGATTATCTACTGCAGATGTGCTGGTAACCATGGATAGTGACCTTTGATCTTGAACTTTTATGTTCACACAACTTTTGTAGCTTTTATGGGTAAATTTCTCTAGCTGATGTGTCGTGCTTCTAATTTCTGATGTTGAAATTCCATAGATATCTAGTTAAGCATAGTATTTTTGCATGTACACTTTGTTTTACCATGCTTTAAAGATTCAGAATTTTAAAGTTTATAAGAGTTTAGACAGTGCTGTATATATAACCACCATTTGTTGAAAATCGTGGACGAGTCGACTCTGGGGCCCTTGAGGCCTTTGATTATTAAGTTCTATTTTTATTTTTAAAAGAACAAACATCAAAACAGAAAACTGTTCTGTTCTCGATAAGAACCGTTCTGTTCACACATGAAACATTCCGTTCAAACTATTCAGTGTTCCGTTCCCAACCCAAAGCGTTCCATTCCCAGACCAAATCATTCCGTTCCCTCAAACCGTTTGTTCCTGCATGGCTATTCGGAACTTGCGTGTCAGTCATCATTGTAGGTCAGCATGGCGCTTGGTCGAGGTGGAAGAAGACTGTCGCTCTTGATTTCATTTGAAAGTTGTGCAAGGGTGGACAGTTCCACAGTTCATATTTGTAAACGTTTACAGACAAATTACCAATTCACCATGACATGACAGAGCATATTTTTATGCTCCCCTTCAAAGAAGAGGGGCATATTGCTTTGCACATGTTGGTCTGTCGGTCGGGATGTATGTCGATTAGGAGACCACATGTTGTCCGCTCAATATCCACTTGATCATATAATGATATTTCATATGTGGGTGGTTATGTGTAGAAGAGAACCCCTATTGATATTGAGGTTCAAAGGTCAAGGGTCAATCCACTCTAAACATAGAAAGATATTTCTGCCCATCAACTTGAGAACCCTTTCATTGACAGACATCAAACTTGTTACACTGGTACCTCGTATGGAGTAGATGGCCCCTATTGATTTGAGGTCACATGGTCAAAGGTCAAGAGTCAAACTGGATATAGGAATATACTGTCCACTCAATATCTCAAGAACCCTCTGCTTGACAGACATCAAACTTGGAACACTGGTACATTTTAAGGAGTAAATAATCCCTATTGATTTTGAGGTCACATGGTCAGGGGTCAAATTGGACATAGGAATATACAGTTAATTCTCGAATTATAACCACACAATTCATCGCCATTTTCGTTATAATGCCGCATTTTTTTGAAGTTTTTTTCCTATTACTTAAAATTCTCGTTAAAACACCAAATTCGCTATCGCCATTTGCCACAGTATTTTTAGGACAAAAGTCTACATCAAAGTGTTAATTATCTTGATAAAACGCCATGGGTGCACGTGATTAGTGATGTGGGAAATTGGTCATTATCGATCTCCAGCGTACACCTGGGCAGAAGGAACCCTGTATTAAATAAACAAGATAATTACTTAATATGAACTGTAGTCTTATTGTTTTTACCGCATTGAAAAATATTTCAGTTAAGCTATGGCTTCGCCACAAAAGAGGTTTCTGTTTAATTTCTAAGAAAACAAGCAAATTATTACATACCACGGAATCAATCCAAAATGTACACAACAGAAATTCTCCAATTATTCTACTGTTTTAAGGGAAAAGTCCATAAAAAGGAGGACAATGGGTGATAATTTGGCTGCAAAGGGTGAAATACTCATTGATCTTCGTCCAGTTAAAGACGGCTCACCTACCAGGAAACAGCCATGTGTTGCACTAAATACCGACACTGGACATGGTTTATAAATAACTTGAAACATACTGTGTATATGTGTATTGTTTTGAAATGAAGCCTTATTATTGATGGATCTATTTTAATCATGCTAAAATATTTGAAAAAATAACTACGAGATATTTTTTTATTAAGTTTGTATGTAAAGGAAAGATAACTTTTACATATACAAGAAAAGTAACTCTTTCTTTCCAAGTTGGCAGAAATTCAATTCATTGCCAAATTTTTTATAACGCCATAAATTCAAAAGAACAAAGGGTGGCGGTTTATCGAGAGTTTACTGTACTGTCTGCTCAGTATCTTGAGAACCCTTTGCTTGACAGACATCAAACTTGGTACACTGGTATATCCTAAGGAGTACATGATCAAAGGTCAAGGTCAAACTGGACATAGGAAGATATTGTCTGCTCAATATTTTGAGAACCCTTTGCTTGCAAGACATTAAACATGGTACACTGGTATATCATAAGGAGTAGATGACCCCTATTGACTTTTAGATCAAAAGGAAGATAATGTCCACTCAATATCTTGAATTGTTTTGGCACTACTATCAGTTCAATGATTCATTTGTTTAACTCTTCAATTTTGCACTACGGGGGGCATATATGTTTTACAATCATGTCTTGTTATTTCATTATTTTCAGAAATGATTGTTTCTTAGATATATGACATATTTGAGCCAGTATTATGATATAGTGCCAACACAGTTATAGCAACCTCCACAGTTGTGCTTAAAAGCTGAGGAGATAAACTGATTTTAAGAGAAAAATTTAAGGGACATACTGATGAAACATTGATATTCATGAGAATGTATGTTTTGGGTAATGTGACTGAAAATTGTGTCGATTATGCTTGTGACAGCTGTGACTTGTCATTGTATCTTGTGACAGCTGTGACCTGTCATTGTATCTTGTGACAGCTGTGACCTGTCATTGTATCTTGTGACAGCTGTGACCTGTCATTGTATCTTGTGACAGCTGTGACCTGTCATTGTATCTTGTGACAGCTGTGACCTGTCATTGTATCTTGTGACAGCTGTGACTTGTCATTGTATCTTGTGACAGCTGTGACCTGTCATTGTATCTTGTGACAGCTGTGACCTGTCATTGTATATTGTGACAGCTGTGACCTGTCATTGTATCTTGTGACAGCTGTGACCTGTCATTGTATATTGTGACAGCTGTGACTTGTCATTGTATCTTGTGACAGCTGTGACCTGTCAT
>NC_079170.1:58548120-58738120 GCF_947568905.1 Ostrea edulis | reverse complement strand
AGGGGCCATCGAACCTCAGTGCCACTCTGTTACAAAAAAATTTGACAGTTTCTTCTCAGCCAAAGACCTAAAATTAAAGCTTGTTTAAGCCACATTGATATTGAAATATCAAATGGTTAATTTTTTACTTGTTTTTCTTATTTATTTGTATGAAACAAATTTCCCAATTTCAATTAAATATCGCTATTTTTCCCAAACTTGAAGGCCCTGGGTTCAAGGGAAAAAAAACCCTGTTAGCTCACCTGAGCTTTTTTGATCAAAATTTGTCTGTTGGCAGCAGCGTCGTCATCGTAGCTGTAAACTTTTCACAATTTTATCTTCTACTGAACCATTGGGCCAATTTCAACCAAGCATGGCACAAATACCCTTGGGTGAAGAAGATTGTAGTTTGTTCAAGCCATGGGGAGATAATTAAGAAAAGGCAGGCAATTGGGTGGGGTCATTTTAAAATCTTATTCTCAAGAACTAATGAAACATTTTTGAAAGCTTACTGGCATAGTGAAGATTCATTTTTGTTCAAATCATAGGCCCCGGGGCTAGGGGTTAGGGTGGGGCCTCTTAAAGGGATCACACCGGTAATTACCAATGAAAATGAACTTAATTTTGTTTTGTTTTCAGAACATAAAATCATACCATTGTTAGAATATATAAAAGTTGAAGAGAACGTAATATGCTCTTGGTTATTAAGAAGGGGGGAGGGGGAATAACTCCTACATCTGCAAATTCATTGCTCGAGTTCCACCAGTAGATTACGACTTTTTAGCTCACCTGAGCCGAAGGCTCAAGTGAGCTTTTCTGATCAAAATTTGTCCATCGGTGTCGGCGTAAACTATTTTCATCTTCTCTAGAACCACTGGGTCAATTATAACCAAACTTGGCACAAAGCATCCATTTGGCGAAGGGTTTTAAGTATGGTCAAATGAAGGGCCATGCCCCCTTCAAAGGAGAGATAATCACTAAAATGCAAAAATAGGGTGGGGTCATTTAAAAATCTTGCTTCACAAAAACCTCTGGGCCAGAGGAGCTGAAATTTACCATGAAAGTTTCCTGACATAGTGCAGATTCAAATTTGTTAAAATCACAGCCCCCGGGGGTTGGTGGGGCCACAATAGGGTATCAAAGTTTTATATGGGAATAAATAGGTAAAATATTTTAAAATCTTCTTCTCAAGAACCACTGGACCAGAAGACCTGAAATTTACATGAAAGCTTCCTGACATTGTGCAGATTCAAGTTTGTTAAAATCACAGCCCCCGGGGGTTGGTGGGGCCACAATAGGGTATCAAAGTTTTATATGGGAATAAATAGGTAAAATATTTTAAAATCTTCTTCTCAAGAACCACTGGACCAGAAGACCTGAAATTTACATGAAAGCTTCCTGACATTGTGCAGATTCAAGTTTGTTTTAATCATTGCCTTGCCCCCCCCCCCCCCCCCCCCCCCCCCGGATAGGATGGGGCCATAATAGGGGATCAAAGTTTTACATGGGAATAAATAGGGAAAATCTTTAAAAATCTTCTTCTCAAGAACCACTAGGCCAGAAGAGTTGAGATTTACAAGAAAGCTTCCTGACATAGTGCAGATTCAGGTTTGTTAAAATCATGGCCCCTAGGGTAGGATGGGCCCACAATAGGGGATCAAAATTTTACATACAAATATATAGGGAAAATCATTAAAAATCTTCTCAAAAATCACTGGGCAGGAAAGTGGGGGGGGGGGGGGGGGGGGGGGGTAGGTTGGGGCCTCAATAGGGGATCAAAATCTTACATGCAGTCATATAGGGAGAAAATCTTTAAATATCTTCCTCTCAAGAGCCACTGGACTAGGAAAGTACAAACTTTCTGACAGTACAGATTCAAATTTGTGAAAACCATGGCCCCTGAGGGTAGGATGGGGCTACAATAGGGGATCAAATTTTAAATACAAATATAGAGGAGAAATCATTAAAATATCTTCTTTTAAAGAATCACTAGGCCAGTAAATCTTACATTTACATGAAAGCTTCCAGATTCAAGTTTGTTCTAATCATGGCCCCCCAAGGGTAGGATGGGGCCACAATAGGGACCAAAGTTTTACATGGAAATATATATGAAAAATCTTTAGATATGGGCCAAGGTGAGTCAGGTGAGCGATGTGGCCCATGGGCCTCTTGTTTTATCTCACACATAAAGAGGCTTGGTATTACTGTGCCATTGTTGTAATCGATTTTTGGGAAAACACCATTTTTAGGTCACCTGAGTCATGAGGCACATCCATGTCCATCTAATGTACATCAATAAGTTTTGAACAGGTTTTACTCCCCAGAAATTTTCTATGGAACATCTTTTTGGATAAGGAAACAATTGTGTGGTTCTTGGGGCTCTAGAAATAGTAAATCTTCCAACCTCTTCTTTACTCCCGGTATAATGGCAGGATGCATAGTTGTGCCAAGTTTAAAAGCCTCTATCAGAACTGTGAAATTCATTTCCACTGAGTTGTGGTTTCAGGCTCAGGGATGGAGCTGTATAGATCATATAATGAAATATCTTTACTCCTTAATATTTTCAGATTATTTTCTATTCAGATATTTTCTATTTTCAGAAAGTTGTTTTAGACTGTAGTGTGATCCTTTTCTGAATATTATTTAATGATATACCATCTACTGATATTTACTAATTCCAGAGGAATTATTATGGTTTAACTAAAAATAGAAATATATGTGGTAGCCACAGTTTAGTACGTGTATAAATTAAAAGATATAGGCAATATTGAAATTATATCATACTTGGCACAAAGGTTTGTTGGAGATCCTGTTCTCATAGTTGTAAAGATGCAGTCTTACACCATCTACACACAACACTTCTATAGATGTTGTATTTTGTGAGTAATCTATCTACACACAACACTTCTATAGATGTTGTATTTTGTGAGTAATCTATCTACACACAACACTTCTATAGATGTTGTATTTTGTGAGTAATCTATCTATACACACAACACTTCTATAGATGTTGTATTTTGTGAGTAATCTATCTACACACAACACTTCTATAGATGTTGTATTTTGTGAGTAATCTATCTACACACAACACTTCTATAGATGTTGTATTTTGTGAGTAATCTATCTACACACAACACTTCTATAGATGTTGTATTTTGTGAGTAATCTATCTATACACACAACACTTCTATAGATGTTGTATTTTGTGAGTAATCTATCTACACACAACACTTCTATAGATGTTGTATTTTGTGAGTAATCTATCTACACACAACACTTCTATAGATGTTGTATTTTGTGAGTAATCTATCTACACACAACACTTCTATAGATGTTGTATTTTGTGAGTAATCTATCTACACACAACACTTCTATAGATGTTGTATTTTGTGATATACCAGATTACTGTTAAAGCTCTTGTGATACAATTTTACTGAGGTAATTCTGTGTTCATACATTATCAAAGATTACCAGTGTGCTTTTAGATATTACTGTTATCCTTTAAACAATATTTAATAGGATTAGATGGCAGGCGCAAAGCCCATGTAAGGCCCCTAGTGCTTTTTAACATCATTTTTGATGTGTGCTGTATCTGAAAATCCTCTTTATATCATAAAGAAGATTAAGAAAGATTCTGTTGTAATCCACTCCTCTTTACATTGCAGTGATTGTGGAGAATATAACTTTCAGAGGACAGCAATGATGGAGGTAAAATCTTTTGTTTATGATGGATTATGTCCAATAGTACTTTAAGCCAAAAATATCTTTAACTCTATGAATTTATCCAAATTAAGGTGTATAAATTCAGGATTCGATATTTTGTAGGAGAGGAAAGGACCCAAATTGCCAAATGAGAACCTGAGCCTTCGGGGGGATGAGGTGTCCTATTTAGGGGCCATGAATCAGAAAGTTTATCTAGATATATGAGACAATATACTTCATTGGAAGAGATACAATTTGTGTATTATGATAATTTTGTGGGGGTTTTTTTCAAGATGTATGCAAATGGAGAAAGAAATTTTACTGTGACCATTACTTGAATTTGGAATGAACAGGTTTACAGAAAAAAATGAATATAGAAATTTACAGATGTTAATTTATTGCTTATGGGTGCTCTCTGAAATGTTGTATGGAATATTAATTATGAAATCTGACGAGGGTGGGGGGGGGGGGTATAGGGCTTAATTTATTTTTTTTAATTTGTTGTTTGCGTGCCCTCACCCAAGTGACTGAAATATATTTAAAAATAAAAAATCATTTTTATCACATTTTTTAATGATTTAGCAAGAATCTGGAAGTCTGTAGGCAGCATATGTAATCCTTTTGGAGTAATTTTCAATTTCTTCAATGGAAAAAGAAATTGGAAAGTAATGTAGATTTTAAATGTGCAGTCAGTTGATGGCAAAAGTTAACAAAATCCAGCAAACTTGTTCACACAGAATTTGTATAATTGTCTTATAATTTTATACACAATGAAATTTAGAAATATAATCAAAGATGAAAACGAGTTTTTTTTGTTTTTTTTTATGCAACAGTTATTAAGATCCATCAACCTTTGTAAATTCTGGTGGAGTGAAGCAAGGGTTCGTGTTGTGGACATATGTTGTATTCTTTTCCTTCTGGGTGCATCATGGTGCATATATCACTGATCTTGTCTTTAGTTAGAAGATTAAATGAAGTGTAATGTTTTTCCGGCAAAACACTGGATAGAACGCCAATAATTTTATACGTATTACCATGACGATCGTCCTGAGCCAAAATCGTAGCACCCGAGTTACCTCTTGCAGAATCACATTTATTCAAAAGAATGTTTTGGTTAAACCACGGAAAGCTATTCCAGCCATTGCATTCTGATTTCCACATCAGCTTTTTGTTTTTTGGAAAAGCAAAGAAACAAAGTTTCTGGGAATAAATACTGGATTTGATAACACGTAGTGGTGAGAAGTCATGGCGTCCAAAAACGCTGATGTCTAATCGTATGATAGCGTAATCAAACGGTACGCGGCGTGCGTCAGACACCAGTTCTGTTTTCTGCCAACCAAAAGGAACGGTGATTTCCTTAGCGTAATGAAGTCTGTACCCCAACTTATGGGGAATTAAAAGTTTGAGCATTTCCATGTTGTCGTGAAATTTGGTTCCATCGTGAACGCAGTGAGCAGCCGTGAGGACGTAGGATGGTGTGAGCAGCGTTCCTGTACAACCAGAGGACAGCTTTACTACATTGAAAAACGGATACTGACCGAGTTTGTAAGGCTCCACTAAGTCCCTGTCATCACCTCCGTATATAAAGCTGCTTTTCTGGGGTTCTCTCTTCTGAGTTCTGAGAACTCCATCCTGTGGTACATGAGTGTTCATTAAATCTGACTTCCTCACTAGAAATACACGTTTATTTCTGAAAGCAACTGGGGGTAGTATCTTGACGGTATATACTTGCTGTGACGGTAAAATTTGAACCAGGTGTTCCGTTCCAAACTTGTAAGAAGTGACCCCAGTGGTGTTCTCGTCCAGAAGATCATTGGGGCGGCGTGGACCTTCCTCACCAGGGTGAGTATATACACAGATGATGTGAAGAGCACAGAGATATAACAGTAACGTTACTTCATCCATTGTGGCACTGGGTTCTTGGACCTCATGACTGAAACAAAAATATCAGATGGATCGAATTAAAGATTTAATATAGCATTTGCCATCAAGATATTCTCAATAAATTGTTGGGTTTGTGGATATTTTTTTTTCTCGTACGCTCGAAATAGAACATATAATTATGTTTTGATTTGGGAAAAGGTGACTAATTCATAAAAGTTGGCGCTTTTAGAAATTGATTTTTAATTTGGCGTTGTTTACAACTGCTTTTGCGTCAATGCACGGATACAAATACAGTCTCAATTGCACTGATGACCAGTCTTGTTCATACCAGGTACGTGTACTTTGGCACTCCCACCTCACTTAATTTCATTTGTCCGTAAGGCGACAAGCTCAAAATATCGGAATTTTTAAAAAGAGCTTTCTCAATGAATTTTAGAAACGCCACTAATTTCATTCTTGGGGAATGTCCCCGCCTCACTCAGGAGACGGTTCATGTTATAGCGATGTTCAGTGGTCATTGTTTCATTGAGACGGTTCATGTTATGGCGATGTTCAGTGGTCATTGTTTCATTGAGACGGTTCATGTTATGGCGATGTTCAGTGGTCATTGTTTTATTTTTATGCATAGAAGGAAACTGACAATTCGATAAATTAAAGAAACAAATAAGTGTTTTCAGTAATGTCATGTTTTTATTGCATGCATAAAGAAACAAATAAGTGTTTGTAGTCATGTCATGTTTTTATTGCATGTGTACACGTTTATACAAATTGATACAACCATGTAGTTACTCTTAAACTTTCATGGGGAAAGAGAAATCGCTGTGAATGCCGATTATTGTGTTCCAGTTGACCTAATCCACAGGCCACTCAACTTCGCTTTCTTGCCAACATTATCTTTTATATATATATTTTCTTCATAATTCTCACCCCAAAGTCAATGTACCAATTCAAACAAGACTTGACACCAAGTACTCTTCTATAATTGCCGCCCCCTTTTATGGGGATGATGGTTTTCTTTAAATGCGCTTTATTTGTCATCTACAGAGATCGGTAATGACAGGTACTCTTAGCTTGATAGAGTGGGTTAGAATTTACGGTTCTTTTTGCTTCTACTTGGCAAAACCTGAATTTTCAAAGTTTTTTTTCCCTCTACATATGTACAACCACTATTGATTGTATGATATTTCATTATTATTGGAGTGACATGTCAGACATAAGTTTACATTTTCAGTTGTGTATGGGTACTCTCTAAGACAACCATACCATCTTGTTTATGTGTACAGTTAGTGTATGGGTACTCTCTAAGACAACCATATCATCTTATTTATGTGTATAGTGTACATTCAAAATCGTTCATGGCCCCGAGGTCTATAAGAGGAGAATAATAACAGGTGGTACCTAAATGCTACTAAAGCTATTATTCAGACACCAGACATTTCTCACAGTGGATGGGAGGTAGAAGGGAATGTATGCCATCATTCTTATGGGTGTTTGTTTTGCCACATTCAGCACTTTCAGTTCATTATTAGATATTAAGAAATGAAAAAATGATTAACTTGTTTATATAGCAATTATTATATGACAGTTCACTTCTTGTTTTGACAATAATCTGGAGTGAAAGGAAGCCAACCATAATTCTGCCATCAGATTTTGTTTTGACAATCATTAATATGTAATATACTAAACCAAATGATCACAAAGCTTATTTTTATTTTATCTCAATAAAAAAATCTCTCTTTTTAAAAATCAAGATAATATTTTACAATAAATATGATAAAAGGAATAACAATTTTGTAATTATTATCAAAATCTAAAGTTTGAAATTGATATAGATTCTCATAGAAAATATAAATATTTACATATATATTTTCTTAAAACTTAACAAAAAGAACATATGTTTTCAAATATATATCAAAATCAATATTTTTTTTTTTTTTTTTTTCTTATAAACTGTGACTTTTTGTCCTGTGACATTTTGTTGTACTTTCATACAAATTTTAATTTTAATTTAAATTTAAATTTTATTTTCTTATAAAACTGACTTTTTGTCCTGTGATATTTTGTCCTACTTTCATAAAAAAAAATTATTGTGACTTTGTCCATGGTCATTTTGTCCGTGACTTTTTGACCTGTGACTTTCTATCCTACATTCGATAAAACATAACCAAAATAGGTACATGTATGTAATTTCCATACTTCTGAATAAATATTACCGTTTAGAGGTAGAACATAAGATTTGTAGCTGTTTTTCTTGTTCTTTGACTTCACCATTTGTTAAATATCCTCAGATTACCAAAAGTTGTTTTTACACCACAACTTTGAACCACCTTTATTACTCTGCATGAGTTCCATTTTTGGAATGATGATTGGCTTAGCAAATGAGACTCCATATATACTTTTAAGCTAACAATTACAGGTACATGGTACCCAAATGCATGGATAGTTTCTTAAACTTTACAAAAAGAACAGATGTGTTTTCAAATATATATCAAAATCAATATTTTCTTAGAAACTGTGACATTTTGTCCTACTTTCATAACATTTCTAACTATGACTTTTGTCTTGTTTTCTTATAAAACTGACTTTTTGTTCTGTGACATTTTGTCCTACTTTCATAAAATTTCTTATTTTGACTTTTTGTCCTGTGACTTTCTGTCCTACATTCAAAAATTCATATTGGTAAACGATTTTTGGAATCGAACTTAATTCGTGCTCACATGCATATAAATGTATAATGCAGACTCGTTTTGACGATTGTTTTATGAAGAAATATTACCCAACGACAATGAAATAATAAATAAAAATATGGATGGACATATTGTGATAATTCGTTTTAAAAAGTAGTAGGAAAGACATCATTTTGTGCAGGCGAACATATAGTGACACTTTGGAAAAAAAATGGACGGACATATTGGGCAGGCGGACAGTTTGGTCCAAAATTGGGCGGACATATAGCGAAGGCGGACATATAGGGACTCAACACATTATAAAAGCAAAGTTGTTTGTTTTAACATTTTGCACCTAAATGAAAATTAATTACAGCTCAAGGGGAATGATGTACGAAACTTTGATGTGATGTGTTCTATCTCGAAACAAAAACATTTTGTAAAACGTTATCCAACATAATTTGGTCAGAATGTGACTGTAAACAATATGTCATTTCCTAATTTTCTCGTATAACACCTTTTAAGGAGTTCAAGGACCGGTCCCTAAAACCGATTATCATATATCCTTTCCACAGCTATAGTGTAAAAATGCGTAATGACCAAAAACAGATTGTGAACCCCTGCGCTTGGTCCCAGGGAAGGATATCTTAACATAACAATTTTTTATCCCAACAATTCATTTAAACGTCTAGGCCTATACTATTTCTCTCAAGTCGAAAGTTACGCTTGATTTTAGCCAATCACG
This sequence comes from Ostrea edulis, assembly GCF_947568905.1. Classification (NCBI taxonomy): domain Eukaryota; kingdom Metazoa; phylum Mollusca; class Bivalvia; order Ostreida; family Ostreidae; genus Ostrea; species Ostrea edulis. Next base: position 58,729,144 of record NC_079170.1, on the reverse strand, counting down.
CAAAACCCAGTCACCTCAGCTCAATCAACTCTCATCAGTACTTTCAGTACTTTGATTTTCTAGCGCATTCATTTCAAAGTAATAGTAAATTGTTGTATTGTGGATTACGTTCCGTAATATTTTATTTCCAGTGACAGATCGGAAACATTGAATATTGTTTTTAAATGTTCTTTATGAATTCATCGTTTGTGGTATATAGTTCGATAAGTCATATTTTTCTCTGGGCGAGAATGAGTTTAATATGATTGTTATGTACTTTTCATTTCGAAACCCACTTCCATGTTTACACCTTTGAAAAATCTCGTTAACCATTTTTTGGGTATTTGTTACTGTGTAATTGTATATTGATATTTTAAGCGACTTGCACATTGCTTTGAATTTTAAGGATGTATTCTTCTCATGTTTATAGTATGTGTTGAAATGTGTTGTTTCGTATGCAGCAACTATAAAATATATATACCATCTTTAGAAACAATTTAAAGTGGGTGTAGCGTTGTTGTGGGGTTGTTGTTTTTTTTTTTTGGTTTTTTTTGTTGTCTTTGTGTCAAGGATATCGCAAGCTAACAATCTACAATGAAAATATGAATATTGACGGCAATCTAACAGCTCAACTTTATGACATACGGAATTAATTCAGCCTCTCCATCGTCAACTTCCCATAGTGATGTAGGACTATTCCATTATCACCTGCATGTGGTGTTTATGTCTCTCAACTTATTCGATTCGCATGAGCTTGTTCTGCAAATGATCAGTTTTTAAAAAAAAAGAAAAGACAAAGTTGATGTTATAGGGCATTCAACACTCGTTTAAAGTCTTAAACCCAGAAAGGTACATTATTCAAAATGCTGCATATTTTCTAAGGCCTCGACTCTTTCCGCATATTAATGACCTTCGTTTTAAGTCTGCAAATCTACAATGCTTGAGGAATTGCATAAAAAGTTGAATATATTTGCTTCAAATCTAGAAATACGATAGAATCAGAAATTACTGCTCGTCTGCTTGCAGAGTGAAATGCTTGAGATCCACAACGACTGCCAGTGAGAGTTCCTTTTATTAAAAGGATGACCACGTCATTTTCAATTACGCCAGTCGACTCTATCTAAGCGAGCGGTCAAGACTCGAACAAAAGTCAAACTAAATCCGGATGAACAGTACTAGTAACTCCGCAGTTAAAGAATCGTACGCTAGTTTTGTATTTTATACAGTTTTAGTGGTATAGCAGAAACATTCGATAAACATGTCTACAGGTTTAGTGTTACAACAGAAACATTCGATAAACATATCTACATGCTGTTGAATATTGAAACATTTAGTAAACATAATTACAGTTTTAGTGACATTGAAGAAACATTCAATAAACATGTATATAATTTTGAATATGAGTGTATGGTAGTCTATATCTAACATCTCTTAATTAAACATCAACAAGACATGGGTCGGGAAAAAAATGAAGACATCGAATATATCAAAAAATTTCAACTATACAGACTTAATATCCTACTTACCTAAGAAAGAACTCAATGTATAGGCCAAAGTTTCCTGTCCGTGTCCGATCTGACTTTTATAGTGTCAGCTGTCGCCCCCGCAGGCCTATGTAATTATATCCTCCAGTGAATGGACATTTGAGAGAGGAGGAGAAGATAAAAATAATTAACTAGAGTGTTCTGAACCATCCCCGTACACTATTGATAAACTTTATGAATCATGAATATTGGTGCCACAATATAATCATAAATCTACCGGTTTTCTCACACAAGCGCAAAATAAATTATGTCAATCTCAACGCTTATTGAAGATGGAATACACAATTCTCAATACAATATCATATATACGTAGTAATGCAAAAGAGTTGATGCAGCATCATGGGCAAACAGTCTGTAAGTGGGTTTTTTAAAATGTAAAATATAAAACCTTATTAATATGAATGAGAGCAATATTGCATAAAATGTTAAGCACTAGATATTCTACTTTATTCAAATAGATTTTTCAATTTCTTTTAAAACGGTTTTTAAAAAATTAGACGTCTATAGTCATGAAAATGCCGAGAATAAACGTAATTAGTTGATATTAAACGTAAACAGCCGATGATAAACGTAAATAGTTGATATTAAACGTAAAATGCCGAGAATAAACGTAAATAGTTTATATTAAACGTAACTAGCCGAGAATAAACGTAAATAGTTGATAATAAAGGTAAATAGTTGATATTAAAAGTAAATAGTTGATGTTAAACGTAAATAGCAATCGAAATTGATGTTTTCTTATCCTTGCTATCTGCAGACCAAAAATTAGTTTTAGCTTTCACACGAAAGATTTTTTTTTAAAGGTTGAAAACGAGAAAATTGGGGGTTTGCATGAATTCATTGTAAGACTGACTTTTTCTTTTTTACAGTATTCATGTTCGAGACTTTGAATGACCGTGGTTAAACAATAATTTATTCATAAATAAGTGAATGGTAATAAGGCAGCAGGCACAGCCTATTATAGCCCTCTCCCTGCTTATCGGATGCTGTGAACTTGATATCTATTGATTAACCTGTTAATACTAAAGTTATACACGTACCCTCAAGTATAAATACATTTCCAATTTATGACAGCCATTTCCTCGTGAATTCGCTGCCGTTGTAAACACAATGTGCGTATGAATATATATATATATCCGACACTTTAAGAAAGTAGGGTGTTGTTGGGTTTTTGTGCTTTTATATATATATATATATATATATATATATATATATATATATAAAGCACTAAATAATCACAACTAGGTACTGAAAATTTTCGCCCCAGTCCGGGGTCGAACCAGCGACCTGCGGCACCCACCGCCTAGCAAGACTCAAACCAGTGCGTAAGTCCACTCGGCGACAACGACTTCCCTAAAAAAGGAAGTTTTGTTATGCTCCTAAAGCGCTACTTATACACACTGATGCAATCTCACACAGTCGCTGTGTCATTCAGTGTTTAAGATATTTTATAAGGAGAGTGGATCTCTCGATGCAATTCTATAGAATATTTAATGTAAAGCACAAACAAACAATTATAACACCCAACCTTACGTTTACCCCTAGGATCTAAGCGATACATGTGATAATCAATTAATTAATATATAAAGCACTAAATAATCACAACTAGGTACTGAAAATCCTCAGGTGAATGCAAATATTGAATACCATTAACCAATATTAGCATTCATCTGATTCTGGATGTTAAAATCCAGAAAGCGCTAGTGATTTAAATATATTTTGGAACTGCATATTTTCCTGCTTTTTTATTGAATTATATATATATATATATATATATATATATATATATATATATATATATATATATATATATATGCATATAGTATGTATATATATATAAAAATAAATTTTATTTCTGAAAATACATTAACTAAGGTATGAACTGCTCTGCACGCCGGTATCTTTCATGAAGCGCTAACGTGCATCAAGAATCAAGAATAGTGCATCAGCGTGAAGCGTTACAATTCATAATCTCAAGTATTTTCAAAAACGAAATTAATTTCTTAATTATACCTTCTCTTACCAAGTATCCATACCATATTTAGCCTGCGACTTTTGGTTCAAATTTTCTTTTCCTAAGTCGCTAAGGAAATACATTACTCACTGAGAATGATTTATGAAATGATTAAGGCAAAATTTCTTACATCAAAATACTATGATTTCTTAACATTTGTGGCATAACATTTCAATTTCGTAATTGACGTGTGATATACATATTTTGAAATTATGTGAAGAAACTACAAACAATTCTGCATTTTATGATAGCATATCCATAGAAATAATTTTGCAAATAATGTTACATTTATTTATATATTTTTTTCAAAGTGACATCATTTTATTGAAATACGTGTATATAGTGAAAAATGAAATGATAACTCACTTATATCCAAGTACTATATATCAAAAATTTAATTGTTGCTCAAGAAAATGAATATTCATATTCGTAACACATTTTCAGTTCAACAAATACAAACGTTTTTAAAAATCGGTGTCCTATTTGACAAAAATATCAACCAAATTGATAAATTCACAATATCTGAATTAGTTTCAAGTCTCTAGATCTACGATTGTATCATAGATTACCAAACTGAAATACATGTATGTGTCTTGGGTAAAAATACATGTATTGATAAAATATCAGGAAAAAAATTGAGAATGGTAAAATCGTGCAGATTTATAGCTTTTTTATGCCCCCCTTTGAAAAAGAGGGAGCATATTGTTTTGCAACTGTCGGTCGGTCGGTCTGTAGACCATGTGTTGTCCGCTCAATATCTTGAGAACCGTTCACTTGATGATAATGATATTTCATATGTGGGTTGGTTATGAGTAGAAGATGACCCCTAGTGTTTTTCAGGTCCAAAGGTCAAGGGTCAATCTACTCTGGACATAGGAATATAATGTCCGCTCAATATCTTGAGAACCCTTTGCTTGAAAAACATCAAACTTAGCACACTGGTACATCCTGAGGAGTAGATGACCCCTATTGATTTTGAGGTCATATGGTCAAGGGTCAAACTGGGCATAGGAATATACTGACCATTCAATGTCTAGAGAACCCTTTGCTTGACAAACATCAAACTTGGCAGACCAGTACATCTTCAGAAAAAAAAATGACCCCTATTGATTTTGAGGTCACATGGTCAAGGGTCAAACTGGACATAGGAATATACTGTCCGTTCAATATCTTGAGAACCCTTTGCTTGACAGACATCAAACTTGGTACACTGGTACAACTTCAGGAGAAGATGACTCCTATTGATTTTGAGGTCACATGGTCAAAGGTCAAGAGTCAAACAGGACATTGGAATATACTGTCTGCTCAATATCTTGAGAACCCTTTGCTTGAGAGACATCAAACTTGGTACACTGGTACGTATTTAGGAAAAGATGACCCCTATTGATTTTGAAGTCACATGGTCAAAGGTCAAGGGTCAACCTGGACATTGGAATATACTGTCCGCTCAATATCTTGAGAACCGTTTGTTTTACAGACATCAAACTTAGTACAGTGGTGTATATTCAGGAGGAGATGACTCCTATTGATTTTGAGGTCACATGGTCAAAGGTCAAACTGAACATAGTAATATGCTGTCCACTCAATATCTTGATAACCCTTTTGCTTGACAGACATCAAACTTAGTACACTGGTACATCTTCAGGAGATGATGACCCATATTGTTTTTGAGGTCAAAAGTCAATTGTTGAACTGGACATAGTGATATGCTGTCTCCTATATTTTAAGAATTATTTGCTTGATTGACACCAAACTTGGTAAACTGGTACAGCATAAGGAGTAGATGACCCCTATTGATTGTTAGGTTACATGGTCAATTCACTCTTAACATAGGAAGATATTGCCTGCTCAATATTTTGAATTGATGATACTACTATCAATTAAATGATGTGTATGTATAACCCTTTTCAATTTTGCACCATGGGGGGCATATGTGTTTTACAAACATCTCTTGTTTCATCAAAAAATTCTTTTATCACAAAATATAGCCCTTTCAAAGCCTTTTCTAGATTTGAATTGACACAAAAGTTTACAAGTAGATAAAATTAGTAGCAAATATTGTATTATGATGATGATAAGATATTGTATTGTGGTGATGATAAGATATTGTATTGTGATGATGATAAGATATTGTATTGTGATGATGATAAGATATTGTATTGTGATGATAAGATATTGTATTATGATAATGTGATGATGATAAGATATTGTATTGTGGTGATGATAAGATATTGTATTGTGATGATGATAAGATATTGTATTGTGATGATAATAAGATATTGTATTGTGATGATGTGATGATGATAAGATATTGTATTATGATGATGATAAGATATTGTATTGTGATGATGATGATAAGATATTGTATTGTGATGATGATAAGATATAGTATTGTGATGATGATAAGATATTGTATTGTGATGATGATAAGATGTTGTATTGTGATGATGATGATAAGATATTGTATTATGATGATGATAAGATATTGTATTGTGATGATGTGATGATGATGATAATATATTGTATTGTGATGATGATAAGATGTTGTATTGTGATGATGATGATAAGATATTGTATTGTGATGATGATAAGATATTGTATTGTGATGATCTGATGATGATAAGATATTGTATTGTGATGATCTAATGATGATAAGATATTGTATTGTGATGATGATAAGATGTTGTATTGTGTTGATGATAAGATATTGTATTGTGATGATCTGATGATGATAAGATATTGTATTGTGATGATGATAAGATGTTGTATTGTGATGATGATAAGATATTGTGTTGTGATGATGTGATGATGATAAGATATTGTATTGTGATGATCTGATGATGATAAGATATTGTATTGTGATGATGTGATGATGATAAGATATTGTATTGTGATGATCTGATGATGATAAGATATTGTATTGTGATGATGATAAGATATTGTATTGTGATGATCTGATGATGATAAGATATTGTATTGTGATGATGATAAGATATTGTATTTTGATGATGATAAGATGTTGTATTGTGAGGATGATAAGATATTGTATTGTGATGATGTGATGATGATAAGATATTGTGTTGTGATGATGTGATGATGATAAGATATTGTATTGTGATGATGTGATGATGATAAGATATTGTATTGTGATGATGTGATGATGATAAGATGTTGTATTGTGATGATGATAAGATATTGTATTGTGATGATCTGATGATGATAAGATATTGTATTATGATGATGATAAGATATTGTATTGTGATGATAATAAGATATTGTATTGTGATGATGATAAGATATTGTATTGTGATGATGATAAGATATTGTATTGTGATGATGATGATGATAAGATATTGTATTGTGATGATGATGATGATGATGTGATGATGATAAGATGTTGTATTGTGATGATGATAAGATATTGTATTGTGATGATGATGATGATAAGATATTGTATTGTGATGATGATGATGATGATGATGATAAGATATTGTATTGTGATGATGATAAGATATTGTATTGTGATGATCTGATGATGATAAGATATTGTATTATGATGATGATAAGATATTGTATTGTGATGATAATAAGATATTGTATTGTGATGATGTGATGATGATAAGATATTGTATTGTGATGATGATGATGATAAAATATTGTATTGTGATGATGATGATGATGATGATGATGATGATGATGATGATGATGATGATGATAAGATATTGTATTGTGATGATGATGATAAGATATTGTATTGTGATGATCTGATGAGGATCAGATATTAGTAGCTACTAACTACTCAGTTTCATCATCTTGGACAGCTCTAAAGCTGAGGAGACAATTTCTGTAAAGCGCACAGTAGCTTTGAAGAGCTTATCCGTGATATTGATTTACAGTTCTTTGTAATAAATATCTTAATTTTGTTCTTTTTTGTATTGAAATAGATTTTATTTCCCAGACCTAGTGTACATCAAGATTAACACCTGTACAGGGTATTACAGTTGCTGACTAAACTCCCTCTAAAACAAACATATTGGTTCGAAAACACTACGCAGGGTGTCATTTTGTAAATGTAAAAGTATTTATTTAGTCAGAATGAAAAAGCGATTTTCGTGAGCTAAATACATATTGTATGACTGTTGTTTTGTATAATATTGACTGGAATGGATAAAATAACGACACTCAGATAATCTTTACATTATTTAGAGTTGCAGATATCCCCAATTATACTTCAAGATATCCCCAATGAATTAGATTTAGCGCTTTAATATACAGTTAGCTGAAGAGAACACAAATCATAACTCCAATCTAATTAAAATCAGACTTCTTAGATCCGCGCCGTATATTCTGCGTAGGAAGATCTTACATAACCCTATTGTAGCGATTGTGAGCGTATTCTAGGATCTGATTTTAATTAGATTGATCATAACCCCATTGCAATGATACTAAAATAACTCTCTCTCTCTCTCTCTCTCTCTCTCTCTCTCTCTCTCTCTCTCTCTCTCTCTCTCTCTCTCATATAGCACTAATATCTTTGATTAGCAAACAAACACTCTCAAACTTCGCTATTGATAATCCGATAGCAATACCCGTATTCTGCAAAACATAACGACACGTAAATACATGTAGCCATGCGTATAGATTACCAAAAAAACAACAACAACAGAAGTTCAGATTTGTATAGAAAGAGTTTAATTTCTTATCAAACGATAGGTATCATCGTAATCATGGAGTATTTTATGTAATTAAGAAATGTAGAAGAGCCTATTTGCATTGAATTCGGCATCTTTGAGTAACCTTGTAATTTTCAATTTGAATACCATTGTGGTATAGGATGATGAATAGAATTCCCATGACAAGGATACAGCGAGGGACTGTTTATTTCTTAAGATGGGAGTTTCCTTACTCGAGTCCTTGGGTGTGTGGTTATCGTTCATATGATATACTGCACTGCTAGAAAATAACTTGTGTTCGCGAATACTTTAACCTGAGGATAATTCTGGTCACAACTCATCGTATTCAGAAACCATTAGCATTCACAGACCGGATCGTGATCTATATTCCTCAATAAGAGGTAGCAGCGAATCTTCGGATTTTTTGGCATGTAAATGAATAATACATGTAGTTGGTTGACTTGAGTAGATTTTGAAAATGGTCACCCATTGTTTGGGGAAAGGCAGGTTCACCGAGAGCAAAATGAAAATAACACTAAAAGTAAGAATGAAGATAAATGATAATGAAATACAAGGACCCACTGGCTGCACAAGGAAAAGGCGGCACTTTTGGTTGATTGGGATGTACGTTCATGAAATCTGAACAGTTGAAATCATGAATTTGAAATTTTTGTATAGGGAATCAGGCGGCGAGGATTTCTTGTACTATGTTTGCTCGAGGCTAACTAATTTAATTCAAATGAATTCAAAATGAGTTTTCAAAAAGTTTTTGTTAGTTTCTCATGAGTGTCTATTTCCTTTAGACGCCTATAAATGGCGTTTTATGTGCGTGCATCTCTAACCAATAAAAAAAATCCCTGTGAACTTTAAATACCAGTCTCTCAAAGATGCTTTTTAAACAAAATAGTATGGCTTGTTTGTTGAAATACTGAAATTGTCAGCATTTCAAAATTTAAATTCGATTTTAATACTTCTGGATATTCAATACTTTGAAATATATCTCTACAGCATAGTATGGTGTGGCAATGGTTCAGCAAAATGTACTGTAACTAGTTTTGAAAAATTCATTTATGAAAAAGATTTTTAATCGTAAAGCTATATCTTTTTAAAAAAAAAGATTTTATAATACCTTATAGGCAAATCTTTTATCCTAAAACAATTTTCTTGGAAATAAGACCTGGAGTCGTAATATTTTCATTCGTGAATTAGGCCCCAATTTCGTATTGTTAGCCTTTTTGCTGTTCATCAACTCTAGTCCCGTGGGGATCCGGGTTAGAATAGGTCTTCCGTATCCCTTGCTTATCGTAAGAGGCGACTAAATGGGACGATACTTCGGATGGGACCGTAAAAACAGCATGAGGCCCCGTGTCACAGCAGGTGTGGAAGATAAAGATCCCTCCCTGTTCAAAGGCCTAAAATTTGCAAGCCTTCACCGGCAATGGTGACGTCTCCATATGAGTGAAATATTCTCGTTAATGTTCATACTCTGAGTTAGTCTGAATGAATATATTCTAGTTTATAATAAAGTACAACTTTACATGAACAAGATGAACTGGTGCACTTATCACCATAAATGTTATCAAGCTTTAGTTTTATTAGTTTTTATTCACCAATTTTATATAATGTAACATCTATTTTTAAACATATTACAATTTAGAGATAAGGAAACATATATTAATCCTGCTTCTCATCAACTTTAAGTTTTGAATGAGGATTTTGCCCAGATGATGAGTGCTGAGTGCGTTAGAAATGAATTTTTTTCCAATATTTCAAAGATAAATGCTGAATACATGCACAATTTTTTAAAGCAGTTTTCATAAGTTACATTCCTTTAAAAATGATTTGCGTATTCATTGACCCAAACATTTCCAAAAGATCTTTTTAGTGCAATTTTGGCGATTTGATACCGATCCTCAACTTTATAGCTAGGAATAAGAAAGACTGACAGTCTTATATAGAGGTAAATTTACGAAAATAAGTACACCACTTAAGTATAGAAGGAACATTTTTGAGAAATGGATATCGTTCAGAATTGACAGTTAAAAGAGAAGGAAACTTAATAAGTGCGATATCCTGAATGGTATCTACGGTGATAGAGGGGTCAATTACGAATGAATCCAAAGGATAGGCCCGCCCTGGTGATTTTATCAATAACCTGGCGCGTAAATGTCCCGCGATAGTGTGTTGTAGTGTAGCCGGAAATTTCATTCATAAAATGATGCCATTTTATCTACTACTGTCTCCATTACACTCCGCATTGTGAGGTCGCTGCGGGCTTTCTTAATAAACGATGATTGATTGTGACATTATAGCACAAAATGCCGACACGGCATCAATAAACAGTATTTTGTGAAAGAGAGGATGTGTTTTTTCTTTAGAACATCTATACTGCCAGTAAGAAAAATTACTGCTGATGAATTCGAACGCGAGCTGCTTCAATGTACTGAATGCTCGATGCTGCATAACATGCATATTAACTTGCTGATCAAAGTTTTCTAAAATCGTGGGTGGTAGAAGGTAACAATCAAATTTTGTAGAACATCTTTTTAAAATCATTTATTTTCTTGTAAGTTTATGCAAAACACGCTTTTGAGTTTTGATATTTGAAACAACGTCAGATCATCCAAAGAACACCTAGCAAATGTGTAATTCTAAAGGTGTAAAATTACCCACTAGATTAAAGTACCATTGGTCTGGCACCAGGAAGTACTAGTAGTAGCGTCTGTTGCGTCATTATTTGTGTTCCTAATAGGAGGGGGATTTTCACAATCATTCTAATGTAAAACTTTAAATAACCCCATACTTGATACCTGATATTGTACCAAGAAATCGTTATGACCAACAACAACAACAAACAAAATAGCACGTGCATGTCCATACCCCACTAATGAGAAAATGTACTGTCTGCAAGTCTGACTGAGTAGAAGATGAATTCGATCCATTTTGTATTTGACTGTATAGTGTATAGCATATCAACACCTAAGAAAACCAATCATAGAGTCAATGAACATTATGTGCAAGAATTTTAGAAGCCTTTGTAATAGAGAGATGTTTATCTGGATTATGAGCAACAAATGTAACAATATTATATATATATATACATATATAGCTGTTCATTATTAAGAAAAGTTGATCTATCGTGAACTTGTAAGTTTTATTTCTTTATCTATCTTCTGGATAATCACTCTTTCTATATGATTTATATATATGAACTTTGTATTCTTTGTATGCCCTCTGGGCACAAAATTGGAAATAAATTACTTACTTACTTACCCCCCTTCCCACGATTAAATTCTTTCATTCACAATCATGTATACAATGAAAAATTTCGAAGTGAAATGTCCAAAGATAACCCCTTATTTATTTTTATTTTTTTTATTTATTTATTTATTTTTTTTATTTTTCATCTCTCAAAAACCATGGTCAAACTCGGTTGATAATGGTTTTCTGGAAGCGATTTTTTTCCGGAGGCAGCCAAGAATACCGATATAGTTGAACAAAATGGTGGCGCATATATGGCTTACAAAATTTTCTTTTGTCGATTTTGTCTTTTTTCCCCATACGTTTTACATATAGAGCCTTACTTCGCGGACTGGACATCTGGCCATCAAAGCTTTGCTCAGTATTAGCTTTTTCTCCAGAACTCGTATTAAAATTTCCATTGAAGGATTGACAAAGTTTCTGGAAAATCGTACCCTGTAGGCTACATGTATGTCAGACACGCATATAGGAGGGGGGGGGGGGGGTCTGAACCCACCACCCCAGGGTTAAGTAGAAAAATATCTGCCTATATGTATGCACTTCCTGTAAAATACTGAATGTTAGTCCATGGTTTCAAATGAACCCCATACCGGTAGCTCCATCAACATATCAGTAAATGAGTGAGATGAAAACAAAATGAATGCATTACTGTACTATTTAACTCCTGATCACGGGGTTTAATCCTGTTGTGGACGTTTTTATTTTCTCTGAAAATCGTCTTTGGAAAATTTCAATTGTGATCACATACTTTTAATCACACGAAAACTAGGCCTATCAGATTTTTTTTAAAAGTTTTTGTCAGATATATACATATGTACATGTAAGGGTTTCCATTCATAACGCTTCTAATTATACATATATTTATATTACAAATCGAATTTTCCTCTATAAACCAACCAATTCCAGCTGGCGACACAGTCCGTTCACATTGACTATGTCATGTCTATGTGTTGACGTACGTCACAATAACTACTGTAGCAGAGGCTAGGAGTTCGTTTTATGCAACAAAATAGAAGCAATGTATACAAACGGTGTTTTAGTAAATGAATATGAATATAAGAAATGAACATCACCTTTGAGCTGTTCATGGTCAATATGAACGGGTTTGGATTTGAGGCAAATTCTCTGTGAATCGCTAGCTCAAAAGTGATGTTCATTTCTTAAATATTTATATTACAAATCGCATTTTCTTCTATGAACCAGTCAATTTTAGCACAATCCGTTCATATTGACTATGAACGGATTATGAACTGATACCTTCACATTCACGGATTTTTCTTACGGATCCTTACGTATTCCACGAATCCGTAAAAGTACACGGATTGTTACGATTTAGACAGGGATACCGACGAGTGATTTACGAATACTTGCGCTCGTAATGACACTGAACAATCCGTAAAGCGATTGTAACCCGACGTGAATGAAATCGTAAATATCACTTAGGCATTCGTAATAATCCGTAAACAATTCGTAAACTATCCGTAACATATCGTAAACTAACTGCAAAGATTCGTAAAAAAAAAAACAAAAAAAAAACTTTTTACGAGTGTTTTACGGATTCTTACGAGCAGTTTACGTGTTCTTGCGATCAGTTTACGATACTTACGGATTGCTACATGTAAAGCTACTAAAGCACTCGTAATGACTTTGAACAATCCGTAAAGCGATTGTAACCCGACGTGAATGAAATAGTAAATATCACTTAGGCATTCGTAATAATCTGTAAACTATCCGTAACATAATTTACGGGTTATTTACGGAAAATGAAATCCGTGGACAATCGTGTTACAAACATCTCGCAAAGTTACACCCCGGATTAAGATTGTGAACTTACGTGGATCATCATCCCAATCTTGTGGTCTCCTAGCTCCAAAATACAGTTCACCGTGCAATGTTGATAAAAGGAAGGGTAAATGTGACATCATGTCTATGTTTTGACGTACTTCACAATACGACTGTGACATAAGTGGATCTTAAGAGTTCGTTTTATGCAAAATATTTCCTGACTTATTCAAGCAATGTAAACAAATGGTGATTTAGTAAATGAATATAGATATAAGAAATGAACAGCATTGGATCTGAGTAAAATTCTCTGTGAATCGCTAGCACGATTCACAGATTTTGCCTCAAATCCAAATCCGTTCATACTGACCATGAACAGTTCAAAAGTGCTGTTCATTTCCTAAATACATATCGAATAGTGATGTTCTATAGTAAATGGTTTAATTCCATTATAGAGAAGCCGTGAAATTTTATATAATAGATTTGAAATAATCCGCAAGGAACTCCATATTTAGGGAAATATCACTCTCCCGTGCCACGCTCGTACGCACACAAGTGTAGCCGAAATGTAACGGAATCATCCGGTGATTGCCGATCGCTCCTATGCAACATCATCCAATATTTCAGCTCTGTCTCCGATCATCTGGTTAAATATAATAAAAAAGAATTTTAAATTGTCGTGTTTATATCTTACGAATACTTTGAGTTTTTGTCGTTACAGAATAGTTTATACTGCAATAACTTGCTTGTTCTCAGTGGAAAATATCCCGACAAATTGCAACAAGTAAAAACGTCATATGGCGCATACTGCGTATTGTGACGTCACAAAAATAAGCGTTGTAAACTTTGAATTACAACAAAACATATTTATGTTCAAGAGCAAAAATGGGTTAGATGCATTGCAATATGGCTGACTATAATTCTGTTTCCCATGAAGTAGACAGTGTAGAACAGAAACCGGATGAACAAAGCGTTTCATTTACACAGGTAGGACTATTTATAAGTGTAACAGTATCAGAATTTCATATATTCACAAATGATGCCAACGGGTTAAAATTGATCAATTCTTTTAGCACTTACTGCATGGAATTGAATAACTAGAGCTGTGTTTTACGCATTTTGTATTATTATGATTATTGATAATATTTTGTTTGTAACATTGACAAATCAGTATTTAGCAAATGAGTGCCAGTTATATATATATATATATAGTTATATATATATACATGTATATTGCATTGAAACACACAGCATAGTGCCATGAATGAGTCACCAATCACGTTTTATGCTATAGATATTCTTTGTTTAAAACAATCATTCTGAAGTCATTTTTGCACTAACTTTTATGAAATCTAAAACTTTACAAAACATCTGGATATAGATCTAAATTCTGTTTATGACTTTTAAAACTTTGACAAACAATCGTAGAAATATGACTAATGAAATTGTGTATCTTTTTTTTTTTTTTTGTAAGAGTGGAACGAAAACTTTGAGTATGGAATTCTTACAGTCATGTAATATGTATATGGATGCCAAGGGGAAAATATGACAGTGAGGCCATAAACTGCAAATATTTGAGCTGTTAATGTCTAAAAGTTACTATAAATTGAATCTTGATAAGTTTAGGAAATGATTTAAATTGTTTTCAATGAATTATATAGTAAAATAAATAGAAGTTGACTCATTTATGGCACTACACTGTACAGTATGATGCGATAAACAATTTTAACTATATTTTCCATGCAAAACCTTTTTTTTTTAAACAAACAATTTTGTGAATAGGCCTATATATTTCGGAACAAAATTTTCTGATTAACACAGCAAAATATATTCAATGCATATCTCATAAAACCGTCAATAAACGCAATTGTAATGAATATTCACTGATGTTTTCTTTTCTTCCAAATAACTGCAATCAAGCCAAAATTATGTGGAGATGTATTCATTGGTTATTTATTTCTCAGGGGGTGAAAATATGTCTGCTTTGGTGAATAATTGCCTTCTTAAAATTGCAAAATTGCTCATAAGCAGCCATGTTTCTACTTCATATGAAAATAAATGGACATATTAATACGAATTATATATCATTTAAGGTTCTAACTTCAATTTGATATAAAATGTGTATCACTTACCCCTTTTGTATAATTTTTAAACATTATCTAAAATACCTGTACCATTTATTACGGAAAGTCGACAAGAGGGGCTACTCTGACAACCGTAGCGTCACAATTTTCGTGAAAACCATACATGATACTTTCACAATGAGTTACAGATACTATCAACTACAAAATATGTAAAAATCAAAACAAACAAAAAAAAAATTCATAGATTCATTAATTTTCAATTACCCATTAGAAATCGACATTACTCGTAATTTGTCCTTTTTAACTTTAAAATTCGATATCGTATTTTTTTTTTCGTATATCAAATGCAAAAAGGTCATTGTTTATTTTCATTACTAATATTAAACTTCTTTTTTTTTAAGGAAAACATTATGTTATGTAGATCTATCTATTTTATGAAAGGTGAAGATAACGAACAGTGATCAATCTCATAACTCCTATAAACAAAACAAAATAGATAGTTGGGCAAACACGGACCCCTGGACACGCCAGAGGTGGGAAAAGGTGCCTAGGAGGAGTAAACATCCCCTGTCGACCGGTCACACCCGACGTGAGCCCTATATCCTGATGTTATCCTTATGTAATGATAAATTTGTGTTGCTTATATTCTGTTGACACCTACAGACAAATCAAGTTTAAACGAATAAATCTTGAGTAAATTTTAAGTGCAAAAGGGTCATGTTTAAAACACTGTAGCTCAATAATAAGCATTGTGACCTCAGTTTTTCTTTGCAATTTCCTAACTCTCCTTCAACGTAGAAATCAAATATACACTTCCCAAAAAAAAATGGACATTACTACAAATCTCAGGTGCGAACATCCTTAATGATATGAATATTGCGCGCATCAATTCATCTTTGAAGATATCTTCAATTTATTTTCAATGGATCTCACTCATCGTTCGAGAATTCTTAGCTCACCTGAGCCGAAGGCTCAAGAGAGCTTTTCTGATCAAAATTTGTCCGTTGTCTGTCGTAGGTGTAAACTTTTCACATTTTCATCTTCTCCACAACCAATGGACCAATTTCAACCAAACTTGCCACAAAGCATCCTTGGGTGAAGGGCCTTCAAGTTTGTTCAAATGAAGGGCCATGTCCCATTGAAAGGGGAGATAATCACCAAAATGCAAAAATAGGTTGGGATCAT
This sequence comes from Ostrea edulis, assembly GCF_947568905.1. Taxonomy (NCBI): domain Eukaryota; kingdom Metazoa; phylum Mollusca; class Bivalvia; order Ostreida; family Ostreidae; genus Ostrea; species Ostrea edulis. Next base: position 58,712,622 of record NC_079170.1, on the reverse strand, counting down.
TTAAAGATCTTCTTCTCAAGAACCACTGGGCCAGAGGAGCTGAAATTCACATGACAGCTCCCTGACATACTGCAGATTCAAGTTTTTAAAATCATGGCCCCGGGTTTAGGATGGGGCTACAATATGGGGATCAAAATTTTACATGCTAATATATAGAAAAAAATCTTTAAAAATCTTCTCAAGAACCATTGAGCCAAAGAAGTTTACATTTACGTGAACGCTTCCTGACATAGTGCAGATTCAAGTTCGTAAAACTCATTGCCCCCGGAGATGTAGGATGGGGCCACAATAGGGGATCAAAGTTTTACATGTAACTATATAAGGAAAACCTTTTAAAATCTTCTTCTCAAGACTCACTGGGCCTGGAAAGTAGAAATTTACATGAAAGCGTCTTGACATTGTGCAGATTCAAGTTTGTTTAAATGGGGTATGTTGGGGCCATAATAGGGGATCAAAGTATTACATATATAGATCTATATGGGAAATCTTTAAAAATCTTCTGAAGAATCACTGGGCCAGAAAAGATTACATTTACATGAAAGCTTAGTAACATAGTGCAGATTCAAGTTTGTTAATCATGGCCTCAAGGGGTAGGATGGGGCCACAATAGGGGATCAAAGTTTTACCTGCTAATATATAGAGAAAATCTTAACATAGGGGACCAAAGCGAATATATATGGAAAATCTTTAGATATGTGCCAAGGTGACTCAGGTGAGCGATGTGGCCCATGGGCCTCTTGTTCATTCATGTACCGAGACGTCAGCACTTATAGGTGAAGTGCCACAACGTTTGATCCATGCATGGCGCTTACGTCGGTAGCAGTGTGGCCGACGCCTATTGTAACACGGGGACTTCGTTTTAAAAGTCAAATTCATAGGACAGCAGTCCCGTGGGGATCCGGGTTAGAATAGATCCTCAGTATCCCTTACTTGTCGTAAGAGTCGACTAGATGGGGCGCTCCTTTGGATGAAACCGCAAAAACCGAGGTCCCATGTCACAACAAGTGTGTCACGATAAAGATCCCCTCCTTTTCAAGCGCTGAGCATAGGCCTAAATTTTGCAGCCCTTCACCGGTAATGGTGACGTCTCCATATGAGTGAAAAATTCTCGAGCAACAGCAGCTTTCACTTTTAATGTCAGACGCTGACGAAGGAGTTACCTTCATGTTAAGCGTCTTAGGTTTGAGGCGGCGCTAAGATCAAAAACCAACCACTGGGCTACCACGGCTGGTTCAAGGAAATAAAAATATTAAATTGAAAATGATTTTATTTCAGTTGTGACACACTATATTTTTAGATTGGTTGCTTGGCTTTCATCAAACTAATTGATATTGAATAAAGTGGTCGGCTGCTTTTCCGCGCCATATGACGACAGCTAACGACGTCACAAAACAAATTTCCAGACTGTTGCTGTATAGAGATATTTAACTTTAGGAAGGTGTATATTCATTCTATATAGATATACTATAACACCACAAGGGAAGGCATTCAAAACACCCACTTTAGCTTTAGGCGCTTTATTTCTATGTTAATGGATTCAGTAATTATTTAGAAAATGAACGTTATATAACAATTCCGCATTGTTACCTCGGGTCAGCGGTCAATCGGCGTTTAAACTTGGTCAAATGTCAGGCATATGACTTGCTTCAGTGACAATGCAGGAAAAGTCCAGAGATACTTGAATTGCTCTACTACTTTAATTAAAATTCAAAAGCGAGAACATTCTCTTACCAGAAGGCGCGTCATGCTAGCTTCCCCATCTCTGTCAACGCCTGAAAAACAATCGACAATCATTGGATGTTATGTGTACATAAATGTAACAAAGACGTTACAGTATCGGGGGCCTATTTAAAACAAATGCAGCTAAGATATACATGGCTAAGATATTCTACCACTATCAATTTCCATTTGTATTTTTAGTATCAGATTAGTAAGCCTTGAATGGTAACAACATTGAATTTGGTATGAAAATTAATCTGAAAATAAACACATACAAGGATTTGGTTGTAACCTTTTTACTCCATCCATATGCACGCATCCGGCGAATGATGCATCGATTCGATGCCATCTTTACCTTCGATACACTTAATATCCCAGTCAATGTGTCGAATGAATATGAGTTACCGTACCCATACTGGATTCCTAAGCTACACAAAAACCCTTACAAACAATGATACATTGCTGGATCCAGTAAGTGCTCTACCAAGCCCCTATCTTTGCTCCTCACGAAAATATTAACAGCTGTGAAGGAGAAATTTCAAACTTACTGTGCGACTACATATGCCAGAAGTAGTGTTAATTAAATGTGGATTCTAAAAAATTCTAAAGAACTTTTTAAAAACTTGAAATCGCAAAACTTTTCCCAAATCAATAACATCAAAACCTATGACTTTTCAACACTATACACGACCATTCCTCACGATGAATTAAAGACTAGACTTTTTGACATCATAGACAGTTGCTTCTTCAACAAAAATGGAAAAAGGAAATATTAATATCTAGTGATCAGTCATCCAAAAACTTTCTTTGTTAAACACCACTCTGATTCCACGCACAAGTACTCTGAAGTTGAAGCAAAACATATGCTAGAGTTCCTCATTGACAATATCTTCGTGGTCTTTGGTGATCAGGCCTTCCAACAGTCTGTTGGAATTCCCATAGGCACGAATTGTGCTTCTTTGTTAGCTGACCTGTTTCTATATTTATATGAAGCAGAATTTATTCAAAACCTTCTACGTGAGAAGAAAAAATCTCTTGCTGTGGCCTTCAATTCGACATTTCGATATATTGATAACGTTTTGTCTATTAACAATAATAACTTTCATTCATATGTTGATTTGATATAGGTAGCAGGGGGACAGTTTCGCACTATAGGCCCGGTCAACTTTTTCAAAAAATGGAATTACCCCGTATTTGAAGTGATATTACATGTGTAAAAATGTATACAATAATTTTAGGATGCATGTCAAATGTAGCTGAGTGCTTAGTAAAAATGTTGATATACAACATGTAGGTGTCACCATGATTCCTAGCATATAGATGGGTGCAAATACGAAACTAAGACACGTGGTCAGTTGCTGAAGAAATTCCGGTGAAAACATGCAGGGTCTAGCAAAAGGTCTGTAGCTGTGAGGGAAGGTGGATGGCCCCATATGAGAGGTAGATTTTTGAGAAGGGCAGATAGGGTTCTTGATTGTGCACAGTGTCTAAATCCCCATGTTTGGTACTGTGATGGTGTGGGGGTGGTTCGGATTAGCCCAAATGAGGGAAAATCAAAGCAAAAAAGGGGAACTTGCTCAGAGCATGTTTTGTGCACCAGCACCAGTATTTATAGATTACATGTAATTTAGGGTCATAATTTATTAACTACACTAATATGAAATACAAGTATTGACATAAAAGGGAAATATGATTTTTCATTAGTCTGTCATAATCTGACTTTGGTGTATACCCCCTATCCACATGTTTCAAAACCAAAGAAACTGTCCCCTGCCACCATATCCCTGTGAGCTCGAAATAAAGGACACCATAGAGTCGTTCACTTCTGCTTCATATTTAGATATTTTATTGAAAGTAGACATTAACAGCAAACTGACAACTCAACTGTATGACAATCGGGATGATTTCAGCTTCTCCATCGTCAACTTCCCATATTTATGTAGCAATATTCCATTATCACCTTCATATGGTGTTTATATATCTCAACTGATTCGATATGCAAGAACTTGTTCTGCGTATAGTGAGTTTTTAAATCGAGGTAAGCTACTGACAAACAAGTTGATGGTACAGGGGTTTCAACAGTCTCGATTGAAGTCAGCATTTCGCAAATTCTATGGTCGTTATAACGATCTAATACGTCAATACAACCTATCATTGGGTCAAATGCTGTCTGACGTGTTTCATACCGATTGTTAAGCCGTTCTTGGCACACTGATTTTCACTGCGGATAACTCCGTTTACCTGATCAGGATATGGGGCTCATGGCGGGTGTGACCGGTCGACAGGGGATGCTTACTCCTCCTAGGCACCTGATCCCACCTCTGGTGTGTCCAGGGGTCCGTGTTTGCCCAACTATCTATAACTCCTATATCTTATAGGAGTTATGAGATTGATCACTGTTCGTTATCTTCACCTTTCATCCATATGGAAATGCAGTACCTAGAATCCTGATCCAATGATCTTCTCGCTGTCTACGAAAAAGGGTACTTAAAGTTGGATTGTTTGTATGATAGTAATTTTTTTCTAGAATCCTGACCCTCATGAACAAGATGGTTGGTTGGTTGGTTGGATATTGTTTAAGATAATTTTTAACTCATATGGAGACGTCACCATTGCCGGTGAAGGTTTGCAAAATTTAGGCCTATGCTCGGCGCTTGGGAGAGATCTTTATCGTGCCACACCTGCTGTGACAGAGGACCTCGGTTTTTGCGGTCTCATCTGAAGGACCGCCCCATTTAGTCGCCCCAAACGACAAGCCAGGGGCACTGAGGACCTATTCTAACCCGGATCTGCACGTACAATAGAAGAAGAGAACACTGACACATTTTTTTGTTTTCAGTTAAAAACTCTCCGACCGCCAAAAAACTTTGTCAGTGTACTCTGTCGAAACAAAACCGGAATTTGTTAAAGTCATTATTAAAAGTTATAATTCAAGGACTTTGTACAAAGGCATTGACAGAGGTGTAAATGAAGCTTGTGTAACGCACCCTCTGGTGGGAGAATGAAGCAAGACTATTGACTGTTCTTTCACTAAATACGTCACTGTTCTACTGGGTCTCACATTTGACGGACTTATATATTGTAACCCTAATCACTCACCCGAATCTTCAGCATCATTAAAAATGCATAGCGACAACATTGACGTCATCGATTTGAAGATGTACTTTGATTTCCTGAGACCGGCAAAGTGACATACTACTAGCGACATGTATGTGCTTATTTCATTGTGGATAAATGTATAAAATATCTTTTTTAGGTTGGACTGTCGTCTTCCTTGACCTCCACAGCATCCGGTCCATTGCCCAATTTCATATCATCGGACAGCCAAGTCAATGTGTGTGCCGTTAGATCTTCCTCATCCTGTAGCGAAAATGTATGCAGAATTTGTCAATTATCCAACAAGAGTTCAGGTAGTCCATCAAATAATAAATACTCACCTGAGAATCTTGAGAACGTTGATTTTGGATTAGAAATGACGGATCATAAAACAATTTTTACCGTAAAAGTTCAATATTTACAAAACAGCATGCATTGGATTGTCGTACATACTTAGGACAGTGTGAGATATGAGAAGTCATTTGTTTCCCTTCCCTGGCAGTAGTGTGATGTGAATATATTTGAATCTACTCGTGTACAAGGTGAAACTTGGACATAATGTGTCCTTGTGGTTCTTTATAAGATTTAAAAATATTTTCCTTGACAAGGGATGCTTACTCCTCCTAGGCACCTGATCCCACCTCTGGTATATTCAGAGGTCCGTGTTTGCCCAACTCTCTATTTTGTATTGCTTATAAGAGTTATGAGATTGATCACTGTTCGTTATCTTCACCTTTCATTCCTATGTAAAACTGTAAACGTTTTTTAATTGTGATTTTAAATTGTGGCAACATCATGTGAACATACTTGAATCTACACTAAAATAGGGTACTTTTAATAATTAGACATTTCGTACCTCATCGGAAACCCACGGTCGGTCGCACTCCGTTAACCTCCCGTGGGACACAACGCCGATCTTTTCGCATAACTCATTAAAATGCATGCCCTTACGTGACCTATCGAGGACCAATTGGAATCGCCGTAAATATTCCCGGAACTCAAAGTGTCAGCATTATAAATGGCGGCGCCCATGAAAGTGTGTATGTTTTGTTGTATTCCACTACCAAAGCTAAATAGATGAAAACTCCAGATTTGGCACCCAAATTGGCTTATTATTTTGGCTATTCCTTCACTTTCACATGTGCCCCCCCCCCTTCGTCCAATTTTACACAGTCGATTTCTTCCGCAAATTTGCGCTCTTACCTTTTACCGTCACTTTAAAAAATTTCGCGGCAACTATGTTCACTTTCAATGTTTTGTTGCTATTCATTTTTAATCGTTTTTCTTTTCTCTCCTCCTCAGACTTAAAAGGTTTGAGCGAATCTCTTCGTCAACAAATCCAAGAAATGTCTGAAGCAGACAAAACAAATCTGACGTTACTCAAATGGCCGTTACTCTAATTCCAAAATAAATTTCTGTTAAAGTAAAGAGGCTGTCTCTCAGACTCTGTTGGTTATGTTTCGTTTTTCTTAGGTCTCGTCCCTGTTGCCGTAATTATAATCATTGAAATATAGTCGGTAATCACATCACTTTTAAACCACTGAAAAGGCATATCGGTCCGAGGGAAAATAAAAGAGATTTATCATATGAAATTATTGAAAATCATTTTAGGAAGCAAGTAGTTATTGTGATATAAAACGGTGTCAATATCCAAAATATTTAATGCAAAATTCTATATAAATTGTTGTTATTTTCTAGATGCTGATTTGCAATCCACTGAGTGCGATTGTCGTGGTAATTTATCAAAAGTGCACCATTCCTGCCTGAAAGAGTGGGTGCGATATAAAGGTTCAAATAAATGTGAAATCTGCAATAGTCATTTTGCCTGCGTCACGCCGCCTGTCCATCCCGGTATCTTCCAACTTGAGGTAATTCTCTTTATCTGATGTCAAGACTAATCCTGGCCTGGAGGTTATAAAATGTTTTGAGTACTCGGTACTGAAATCCATAATACATGCGACGAAGCCATACTCGTACTCAAAGTTATACATGACTTAGAGTGGGATCTTGAGTATAAGTATGGTTTAGAGTACGGAGTTTGAGTATGTATTCAAAGAGTTTTATAATCCGTCATCATGGAAACAAAGATTTTCACGGCTGAGAGAGTACATCATAATAGCTAATACGTCATCTAATTCAATTAACTGATAGAGATTGATTGATCGTTTGTTTTTTTTCACGTCGGGATTTTTTCACTCATACTGAGACATCACCAGCTGTAGGTAAAGTACCATAAATTTAGACCTATACTTGGCGCTAAGGGCCGTGGCAGTGAGGGTTCTTTAATGTGCTGGAACGCCTGTCGCAACACGGGACCTCCGTTTTTAAGATCATATCCGAAAGACCCGTGATTCTCATTTCTAAATGTCGAGCGTTTAGCAAAGGGACAATCATTACATATATGTTAACGTCTTAGGCATGGCTGCCATGGCAAGAGCGGGGCTCGAACTCACGACCTCCCGGTTTCGAAGCAAACGCTCTTCCACTGAGCTACCGCGACAGTAATAGTCTGAGTACACGTTTTTAAAATAAAGACACCAGAAAAATGCATTGTTAAAGAAAAAATGACATGTTGGTTATTGTGATATATTTCATCAGCAGTCAAATTCAATGGAATCACTAGTTTAGAGTTATCGCTCTGAACGGTGAACCATTAAGATCATATTTGAGTTGCAATTTAACTTTGACAAACTATAATCTTCATCCTTCTTAATAGACACAAACTTATCATTTTTGGGAAAGGCTTTTCATCAACTTGCCTGGCATCTGGAGCGGAATCGACCCTTTAACAGGCGAAAGAGAGCTATGCTTGGTACCGCCCTGATCGTTCTTCTCCTCGTGACCTGTGTGATGTCACTGCTGACCGTCGGCGCAGACAGAGAATATGAGAACGCAGCCGGCGATCCATGGATATCTAAGAAGAATCTGAACGAGTCCAATGTTATATTCTCTGTGTGCATTGCCTTTGCATTTTTCTGTGCCACTTTAACCGTTGGCCTGTTGTTGATATGGTTTGGGGTAGAATGTTGCTTTACAATACATCGTCGAGGAGTTTTGCGTCGAGCAACGGTTCAGTTATTACACAATGAAAATAGAGCATAATTATAAATTTCTAAAGTCACAGAGTCAACTTTATTTCTAGAATCAAAAGAATCAGATAATCAGATATATAGATATGAAAATCAGAGTGCAAGAAGTTGTATTTGATTTAAACTTGGCAAAGGTGTTCGCCATTTCACAGTAAACATTATTCATGTGCATCAAATTACATCCAATCTAATTAGAATAAATCTTTTGATTCGCTCGCATACGATCTTGTGCAGCGATCGTAGATAAGCAGATCAAAAGATCCAATTTTAATTAGATTTAATTACATGCAATCAAAAGTGACAAAGACACATTTATTTTTGTGAATAATGGTTGATAACGTTCAATCTTTTCGTAATTAAGTACTGCATGCCGGCCGGTCACCATCCAGCTATTCCGAGAGGCAGTGACGTAAGTACTGCATGCCGGCCGGTCACCATCCAGCTATTCCGAGAGGCAGCGGAGATGCAAAATAACATTTTATATGAACATTTTCACTCGATTTACCCCCACAACCATTACTATTTGAGAGTTGAACTTTGTTCAACTTCCCTCGGTCGTCACGCACTGCGCGCATGAATATATTGCACAGAACTTTGGGCCTCTTTACATCCTTGTTTAGTTTGAAATTAAATAGGAACGATGTCTATTTGTTTCCTGAGGTTAACACACAGTCATCTGAAACAAAAGTAACTGGTGTTTAAGTACTATAAACTTGAAATCATTCTATGATGAACTAAACGAAATCAATTACAGTAACGTACATACCTAGCACATATCCATGATAGAATAAAAATGAAACCGATAGTAATACAACATGTAAATTCTGGATTGATCGTTACCCTCTATCTCCCCTCAAGTCTTTTTGACTGATACATTAAAAAATAATACCGATAGGAATGGGAAAAAGACTGATGAATAAAGACTAAAAAATGAAGTTCATGTATGAATTTCATAATCAGCATGTCATTTCGGGCATGAGTGGTGCGTCCGGAACGGCGAGGAGTCATCTTATCTGCAGGAGGAGCACGATCTGGTGCAAGTTGATTTTCATTTTGGGGCTCCCTGTTGTTGCCATCGGAGAGCAAACGACGACGTTCTAAGGGGGTCTGCTCCTGTCTGTCATGTTTGTCTTTTGGAATATGTTGTGCAGGTGTTTTGGTTGATGGTGAGGCAACTTCCCTGTTAACGGGGGTTTTTGGTAAGTCAGATGTGAGGGAGTTAGGTCTTGGGGATTCCTGGACAGACACTGGTGGTATGTCAGTTTGATTAAAGAATGGCTTTGCATATGGCTCCCTGTCATGGTTTTGAGGAAGTTTCATAAATGGATCCTGAGGAGACTTGCATATTCCTTTGTGGAGCAAGTCAGCGTCTATGGTCTTTGTAGGCACGTGTGGTTTTACAGGTATGAATTTTCTAAGAAACTTCCTATCTCGTATGGTAACCCTGCCTGAGCCGTCCATTTTAACGACGTATTGGTCAAACTGACGAACTTCGATGATGATGCCCGTCTTGTCCCACTTCAAGGGATGAGGTCCTGTTTAGTTCTGAATTCTGAATTCGGACATGGTCACCAGTGATCAATGGTGGGAGGCGCCTGGTATGTTCATCCAGCGTTCTGCTGAATTCATGTGGCGGATGCGGAAAGCCTCTTCTCTGGCAAATGCAGTCTCCTGCCAAGTACTATGGGGTTTGTATTTGCCTAGTGGGATTGGTATGAAGTCACGGATAGGGTGGTTGAACACACACATAGCGGGATACAACTTGGTGTCCCTGTCAGGGGTAATCCTGTATTAGAGCATCGCGCGTTGGAACAGGTCAGTGTCGTTGTCGTCGTTTGCGGCAGTGTTGTTTGTGATGAGGTGCTTCACTGTTTTTACCCCACCTTCGCTCGGCAATTGCTGTGTGAGAATGCAACTGACGATAATCGGTGATGTACACCCCAGTCTTTCAGAAATTGGCGTGTGGCTGTTGCTGTGAATTCTGGTCCGCCGTCAGATGCGAGTTCGTCTGGGATGCCAAAAGTGACGAATGTACGTCTAAGGCAATTTATCAAACCAGATGTTCCCTGTGATGATTTCTCAACAATTGGCCAGTTTGAATATCTGTCAACAATGACGAGATAATTTGTACCTTTGTAGTGAAGAAATAAACACACAGGCATTGGAATGGATAGTCCGGAGAGATAAGAGAGGTTGGTGGAGCGCTGGGGTTGGAAGGTGAAATGCGATTACATTGAATGCACTGCGTGAGCACAAAAGTGATAGCCGGTGTAATTCCTGGCCAGAAAACGGAGGTTTCAGCTCTCGAAATCATGGCAGTCACCCCTTGATGGGCAGAGTGTTGGACGGAAAGAACCTTGTCCTAAGTGAGGAAGGTATAACAATACGATCCTTATATAGGACAAAGTATCTAGCCTTATCTAGAGCATCTGCAACAGCAAGGGCTTGACCCTCTATGGGAGCTTATCCTGATTCGGCTGGGTGGTTGACTATACTCCCAACGAGGGTTATTTTCCAGCCTGATGTGCAACAGAATGGTTCTTGCCCAGGACAAGTGCAATGTGTTTGGAATAGCCAAAATTCAATACCTATTTTTGACAAATCTGTTGCTAAGCAAGTAGGTTTGCTGCGGTCAAATATTTTCACCCCATGCTCGATTTCTCTGATGATGGCATCTTTAGACATTAGGAAAAGATATTCCAGCTCAGTAGTCCATTCAAATGGTGCATTATGCTTGAGTAGTTGTCTGAAAGGGATCATCTTCTCTGCCATGCTGAATACATCTGAAACTTGATTGACGAGTCCGAACCAAGAGCGTGCATCAGTTATGTTTTGAGGGGTTGGGAAATCCATAATGGCATTAAAGTATTTTGCACGTGAACGGACAGTGATTTCAAACCTTGCAAATTCAACACTGTCCTGTCCAAATAGGAATTTCTCTGGGTTGGGGGTGATACCATTTCGTCCACATATATCTAGCCACTGTGTAACCTGAAAGAAGTTATCCTCTAGAGAATCCGCCCAAAGGAGGACGTCGTCAATACATTTAGTCTTGTTCTGGATGTGTGCAACAATCTCATCATATCGCCTAGTGTAGCCATCACCGGATGCAATGTATGCCTGTGGAGCTGTCTTTTAGCGATATCTGCCCCATGGAGTTATGAACGTTGTGAAATGGCGATCATCTTGATCGATGGGAACACTGTGGTATTCATTCCAGGCATCTAAGACAGATTTCTTTTTGCTATGGGGGACAAGTCTGGCTTGATGAAGTGGTGAGGGGATGTGATGGGTTTCACGGGTATCATGTGCGTTGAGAGGTTGAAAGTCAACAGTGCGTCGAGGTTTGCCATTTTTATTTGCACACACAACCATTCTATGGAACCATGTAACATGTTCGCCGATAGGCAAAGGCTCTATGACTCCAAGATGTACATATTGATCCAGTCCTGCCTTGACTTCCTCCTGCCAATGGATTGGTACAGGAACAGGTGTATGGTGAGCCACAGGTTTAGCACCGGATTCCACCATCAGACGCATTGGAGGGCTCCTCATTAGTGGTAGTGATTGGTGTTCACAGGTGTTGAAAGTGCTAGACCCGTAATATCACGGAGTTTAATTCGATTGTCATCTGTTGCTGCAAACAGGAGTTTTGTTAGGAGTGGCCACCAGCTGACGTGTCGGGCATTAGCAGTTCTGTGTCTCCTGATGTGTATCTACTGTGATCATGTTTTCACTACTGTTACCAATTGTGGGAAAGGTGGCAGGAATGATTTCGAATACAACACAAGTTTCTCTGCTAACGAATAGTTTATCAGAATTGTCAGTCACATATGTCATTTGCCTGGTTTCAACTGACTTGCCATGGTTATCTAGTCCAGATATGCGAAGGATGATGGCGCCGAGGATTGTAATACCATCATTATTGGTAGGATGCATCTTCATTGTTACTGGAAGGAGGTCCGATTTTGTAAGTCAAGTCTGTTGATGACCTTAATTCCTGCAAGGCAGTTTTGGCATCCTGTGTCGGCCATAGCTGAAAGTTTGATGGTTCTTTGTGTTGCATTCATGGAGAAACCCAGTGTTGTGTGATCCTCAGGTAAGAGTTTGATGGTAAGGCTGATAAACGGTTGAGGTTTGGAACACTTCTTAATCCAAGTGTCAGATAGATGGTCATATAAATGATGGTCTATTGCAATGGTTTTGTTTGAATGGTGTTTGGAAGTAATATAAGATAAGACACAAAGGGATTCGAACACGGCGCCATCATAGTTGTGAACATCTGGAGAGACTGCAGGTTTTTTCCTTATCTTTACTTCGACAAACCATCTCTAAGTGATGATCCTTATTGCAATTTCCACACTTACGACCATAGACCATTCTGGTTAGCGGTATCGAGCTGGTGCATTTCTGCCATGACTTTTCCCCCACAGTAGTAGCATGTTTCATGCTTCTCCTTCAGTGCTGTTTGCTTTGTCCTTTTGTAAGAACTTTTAGCTGCTTCCACTGCATGTATGTCTAGTAGTTGAGAGGCGGATCGTTTTCCTGATTCTTTTGCTTCGACAAATTTTGTGACTTCCTCCAAAGTAATGTTTTGATTTTTGTCCCCAAGGAGATCAAGTTGAATGTCAGGGTCAGCTATGCCTCTTGCAAGTACATCGCGAACTATTGTGTTAGTATGATTTATTCATGATTGCAGTTAGACACGCGATTACAAATTTGCAGACTCCTGCTTGCTCACGAAGCTTAGCACTAAAATTGCGAACTGGTTCATCCCTGTCTTGGCGCATGTTATGAAGCGTGACCCTAGCTACCATGGTGTTTTCTTCACGTGCAGCAAGCTTTTTGATGGCTGCAAGTACATTTTCCTCTGTTTTATCTGTTAAGCTATATCCAGTGGACCGTGTGAGGTCCTTCCTTAGTGGTTCGTCACAGCATTCCAAGAGTTGAATGACTGTCACAGCCTTTGATTTTGGTGGTGCTGACGTATTCTGACAATCTCGAAGTGAAGTATGACCATTCCTCAATAGATCCAACTGCTTTCTCTATCTTATCAGCAGGTGCGTTTCTAAGTGAGTGGATGGTGTTGTGAACCGTGAGTAAAGAAGCCCCGATAGCTGCATCGAGGTCCGCTGTTTCCTATTCGCAGTCGGGGATGGGACACTTAATTACTGGCATTGTTATTGGTGAAAGTGAAAGGAGTGAAGGACTTCGCTTGTTTGCTTCCGGTGCCGATGAGACTGTTCATAAATAAGAACGATATCTATTTTTTTCCTGAGGCTTTAATTCACAATGAACACAGTCATCTGAACAAAAGTAACTGGTGTTTAAGTAATATAAACTTGAGGTCACTACATGATGAACTAAACGAAATCAATTACAGTAACGTACATACCTAGGATATCACATGTCCATGATAAATTAAAAATGGAACCAATAGTAATACAACATTGATATTTACCCTCTAGAAATTAGTTATATCACAGAATACGTTCTCCAAGCAATCTTTGCTGGGATAAAAAAAAAATCCACGAAACAATATGTGACCAAAGCCATCCCTCTGTCTATTGTGACAGAGCAGCTCAATATAAGTCGCAAAGTTTCTCTATAGCGCAACAGCAGACACCCTCAGCTCGATCAGAACAAACGACCCCAGTTCAGTATAAGCAGAAGCCTTTTCGTTAATACACTCAGCAACATAAGGAGTTTAGGTTGGTCACCAGTTAATTTGTCTGCTTTGAATGATTTGGTTGCAGTTTATCCTGATAGGGATATAGCTCATTTAATTAGAGATAGTTTTGAAAAGGGGTTTTCATTGAATTATTCTGGTCCAAGGCAGTTCTTAATTTAAAAAAAAAAATGAAGTCTGCTGTAGATCACAAAGAACAACTTGCTTCTAAGATTGCAAAAGAAATTCAACTTGCTCGAATTGCGGGTCCTTTCAGTAGTCCTCCAATTAGCAGTCTACACTGCAGTCCTATAGGAGTAATGCCCACGAAAAATGGTGGATGGAGGATGATTTGTAATTTGTCGACTCCGAAAGGAAATATTATTAATGAATTCATTAATCCAGAATTATGTACTGTACATTATTCAACTTTTGACCAGGCTGTGAATTTGATTAAGAATTTAGGTCAATGTGCACTTTTAGCGAAATCAGACATGCTTTTATATTGCGAACAGTTAATCCAAAGGATTTTAGTTTGCTAGGCTTTACTTTTGAAGGCAAATTCTATGTTGACAAATGCTTACCAATGGGTTGTTCTATATCATGTTCACTGTTTGAAAAGATTTCAACCTTTTTACATTGGTCATTGCGCAGAAGAACACAACTTTCTTCCATAATTCACTATTTGGATGATTTTTTATTCGTTGGTAGGCAAAATACAAGTGAATGTTTGTATCTTATGGATCAATTTCAGTAAATGTGTAGGGAATTGGCAGTACCATTGTTTAAGTATAAAACTGAAGGTCCCACAACTTGTCTGATATTTTAGGCCTAGGTATTGATAGTGTCAGTTAGACAATTTTATACCACAAGACAAAGTGAATGAGTTGAGAAATCATATTTTAGATGTGATAAAGAGGGCTAAAGTTACTTTAGATTTTCATGCGACCAACCTGCTGGGAAGTTTCAAACAAAAAGGGGGAAGCATGCGCAAAGGAATGCTTACGTCATTTTGAAAGATTCAATGTAAAATTAAAACCCAGTACTACAAGCTTTCCGAAATATAAGCAATATTGACATGATAAATTAGTACTCCGGACATTTTACTCACAAACTGAATAAAAGTGCGAAGCACTTTTATGTTAAGTTTGTGAGTAAAATGTCCGGAGTTTACATATCGATAAATTCTTCAAAAAGAAGGTTTGATTCTTATAATTCCAATTCATTCACTTTATTAACAATTGCAAAAATTTGAATAGTTTCCCCGCACTATGTTATTTGTTTTCAGGCGTGTATGAATACATCGCGTTTTCGGATTTATTGATGTGTAAACTCTTGTTCAGCTTTATTTTTGTCCAATCAAAACAATTGTAATAAATAACATTGGAATTATATATATATTAAAGTTTATCCATTTAGACAATCTGGTTGTTCATGTCGTTTGTCATTTTAATGCTTTGTATAATTTTTATGTTCCGCAAACACAGTTTGGGAACATATTGCATTTACTTTGTTTCTTATTATTGTAGTGATTCTCATGTTTCTTTTCCTTTTTTATAATTAGTTTAGCTCATCTGAGACAAAGGCTCAAGTGAGCTTTTCTGATAAAAAATTGTCTGTTGTCTGTCGGCGTAAACTTTTCATATTTTCATCTAATTCTCCAGAACCTGGTTGAGCAATGTGGCCAATGGGCCTCTTGTTATTTTTCTTACAAATTTTGTAATAGATTTCTATTGAAAATATATTTCAATATAGACAAAATAGACAATCTATTTCAATAGATTGAAATATTTCACGAATGACGCATCATCAAATGAACTAAATGTGCTTTTTTCTTTTTGCCAATTTCACTTCCGGTCGCGAATTACGGTCGAATTGTCATTTTTAAAATGACATTTTGTCCGGGTTTTTTCTCATAAACGGTTATAGATTGAGTACATTCAGGGATGATAGATAGTGACTTGTAGCTCTGTAAGAAATTTTTATCACTGTCATCCGTCACTTCTGGCCGTCACCGGAAGTGAACAAAAGAAACGTCAAATTTCAAATGAATGCTTTTGAAAGAAAACTTGCATATAATAATTGGGTCTCTTTCGGAGTTTCAGAAAATGCTAGACTTATCGGAAGCTTAAACAGCAACTTCCTGTTTTTAGAGAAAAATTTCGAAAAATTGGTCTCTCTTAGTCCTCGTATATCTCGCTTATAAATCAAGTTCTTACAACGATTTTAACATACCGGTATATTATTGACATTATCCATCTCTAGAATACCATCGAATACTTTTTCAAAATTCACTTCCGTTCGTGGGATATGTCCAATTTCCATTTTTAGCTCATCTGAGCATTCCTGATCACCTGTTGTCTGTCGTCTGCCTGTATACTTTTTACATTTTCGACTTCTTCTCCAGAACCACTGGGTCAATTTCAACCAAACTTAGCAAAAAGCATCCTTGGGTAAAGGGCTTTCAAGTTTATTCAAATAAAGGGCCATAACCCCTTTAAAAGGGAAATAATCACAAAAATACAAAAATAGGGTAGGGTCATTTAAAAATCTTCTCAAGAACCACTGGGCCAGAAGAGCTGAGATATACATGAAAGCTTCCTGACACAGTGGAGATTCAAGTTAAAATCATGACGCCTGGGGTTAGGATAAGGCCATAATAGGGGATCAAAGTTTTACATACAAATATATTGGGGAAATCTTTGAAAATCTTCTCAAGAATCACTGGGCCAGGAAAGCTGAAATTTACATGAAAGCTTTCTGGCATAGTACAGATTCAAGTTTGTTAAAATCATGGCCCCCGGGGTTAGGATGGGGCCATAATAGGGAATCAAAGTTTTACATACAAATATATAGGGAAAATCTTTAATAATATTCATCCCAAGAACCACTGGGCTAGGAAAGTGATGGTGATTTGTACCTTTGTAACAAGGTTTATCGCTGTCATCCGTCACTTCCTGCCATCACCGGAAATGAAAGAAACGTCAAATTTCAAATTAATGCTTTTGAAACAAAACTTACACGGAATAATCAGGTCTCTTTCGGAGTTTCAGAAAATGTGAGACTTACTGGAAGTTCAAACAGCAATTTCCTGTTTAGGGAAAAACTTCACCGGTAAAATTGGTCTTTCTTTGTCCTCATATATCTCGCTTATAGAAGTTTTTTATATGATTTTCACATATATTATTGACATTATCTAGAGTACAATTACTTTTTCAACATTTTCTTCCATTCGTGAATATATAGATATAAAGTCTCTTTTTTCGAAATGAAATATTCAGTCATGTTTATCTCTCATAGCAACGTAACGCAAAACTCTACAAAGTGTTGAGAGTTATTTATATATATATATATATATATATATATATATATATGTAAGACTCTAAATTGCGATGGTTGCCCAAAAGTGCGATGGTCACGCCAAAGTGCGATGGTTTGGGCCAAAGTGCGACGGTCTGTGCCAAAGTGCGACGGTCTGTGCCAAAGTGCGATGGTCTGTGCCAAAGTGCGATGGTTTGATAACGTTACGGACGCCAAAGTGCGATGGTCACGCCAAAGTTCGATGGTGTTTGGTTCAGTAACATTTTTGACGCCACGTCATTGTGACGTCATTCTTAACGTCTTTCAAAATAAAACAGAAAAACTTCAGTTTGCACCAACGAAGTTTCTTTCTGCCGCAGTGCTGACACCAACTTCTTCGGGATATATTGGAGGAAGGCACGGGTGACATGGACGGCAAGGTTTACATTGTTGACCATTGCGAGTACATTTGTTGTCGAACTATCTACTTCGCCCAAACATTCTTTAATTCATGATCATTTATTACTTGCGATGTACACATAATAAATTCCTGGGGGTATGCTATAATGCAAAACATTCTATACAATTTCGCGTTGGAAAAGTTTGTGTTTAATAACACAACTTATTGGTAATGAAATAATTTCTTATTCTTAATTCTTGTGCATGGATTTTGCACTGACATATTTGTTGAAACAACACATGGTTTATACAGTCTGTACCAAAACACTGTGTCGTTTACAACCCAACGGTCTTTGGCGTGTCACTCTATGACACTTTGGCTCATTATTATGTACCATCGGATATTGTCGTGTCGACACCATCGCATTATGGCGCATTTGTCTCACACCATCGCACTTTCGCGCATGAGTGTGGACCATCGCACTTTGGCGTTACATTGGAGTTTGGCGAAGACCATCGCACTTTGGAGTCCCATCGCACTATGGGGTATTTACATATATATGTATACAGTAAGATACACTTTCTATGATACACATCACCAGCGTAGTGAAATATTGATATTTGCAGTACTATCTCAGTCAAGCCGTATAATACACTCCATAATAACGATCACCAGGGTAGTAAACAAGCGAATGATATTGTAAAAAAAAAAAAACTACAGTTAAGGCATAATTGTATTTGAGGAATTTATTTAGAAAATTTACATTTTATGAAATGACAAATAAACATTTTCTCGAGTTTTGATTTTCTAAAATAATGTATACTAATTACAAATGTACAATATACATGTAATGGGATTACAGCATCTGATATATGTAACATAGAATCATTCATTGTCAATAAAATTAATTCAGGATGATGACAATGAAGACATATACTGTAAAACTTCGATAAAAAAAGAAGTGCAATTTAGTCAATATACTTTTAAAAATATGAAAAGTTAAAACAAAAATAGAAAAATGCATTAAATGTTGCAAACATTTCAACATATTGGCATCCAAAGAATCTTAAAAGTTTAAAAATGTATGGGAGCCTCCAATAAGTAAGTATTTCACAAAATTGTTCAAAATACATGCAGTGAAAATATTATAGTCTTCCCCAAAGAGAAAGTATAAAGGTTCCTATCATGTTTGCTATTTGCAACAAATAAAAAGAACTGGTAGATGTAGACAATAATTTTGATAGATTTCATCCCTTAATGATCAATACCACACTTTCCATAGCATATTTCTTTTCTACTTTGCATAACATTTGATATTTTCTACATGCATTTCATCACGCCAAATGAAGAGCTATCTTGTTTTATTTGTTTCAACACTTTCTACGAAATTCTTGAGGAAATATTCATTTTAAATTTCATTTCACTTCGAAAAGCAACAAAGTATTTCAATGAATATGAAAAAATATATTATGCAAAATGTATAAACTATTCACTTGAAAATAAATGGTTAAAATTTTAAAATTTGGACAGACATCTATAATAAGAAAATCGTCAATATTGTAGAATCCCCTATAAAAGATAAAACAGAAAACAACAATGCATTCTGAATATGCAATGATCGACAATAACATAACAAAAAATAAATAATAATGATAATAATAATAAAAATAAAAATATAGAAATAACGACTAAAGTACAAAACGGCTACTGAGTATTTTACTCATATCATAGCATGCAATGTATAAAAAGATCTCCTGTAATATTAAACCCCATTAGTGATGCTAATTCAACTTTCATAACGATGTTAAGAAATGCTACGTGATGAGGTATTTAATCTCATATTCCTTAATATGAGTGTATTTCATTGTACTGATAACATAAAAAAAAAAGGTTTGAACACAAGTTTAACAACTTACTAGGTACTCGCCTTACATTGTTGCATATACATACACAAAGTCCATCATATACATACACAAAGTCCATCATATACATACACAAAGTCCATCATATACATACACAAAGTCCATCATTTTTCATTTATCAACAGCTGGTGATGCTACATAAAATGATTAATATTACGTCTAAAAAAAACCGACTCGGTGGATGGTTTTATCTTGATATGTCGTTAAAGAAATTCAATGTCTGTGATTATTCCAGGCACGTATTGGTTCCTATCATCGGATTCCAGATTTTATAGCATGGCCCTACAAACACAACATTCTTGGCCTATGCCATTGATATCACTATGTGAACTTGTAAACTGTTACACGACAGAGTAAGGTCGGTTTAAGATATATTCACGAAGGTTTGGATGTTGTTCCACCAACCGTCGGTGTTCTGTTAGGCTGTTGTGTTCATCCAGAATAGAGGGATCATTCTGAAGGAAAGTCGTGAACACTTCGTGTACCGCTAGATCCGCCAGTGTGATCTAAAGAAAGGATCAAGAGGTGCTAGGTCACTACGTTCAATCCGAAATGTTGTAGATATTGCACATGACAGGTAGCACGTTGTGAAGGAATCTTAAATATAATACAGATGCCCTCATTGCTATTTTGAAATTTTGGCTTTATTGTTTGTGAATTGAAGAATTACTTCTATATTTTAATTTATGCCTCTATTGTGGCCATACCCTATTAATTCTAGACCCGTGGATACTTTAAAAGGGTACTAGTTGCCAAAGTCACGTTTGCCGATCAATACTAAACTGACTAAAACAATCTAAATTACATAAAATCACTGCTAACATTAAAATTTATACAGTCTACAAATATTTTTGTAATTTTGATATAAAATCTATTTATTTTTTTTTATTATAGAAACAATGTCCATAAGAAATGGAAGTGAATAATGTTTACATAATTTTTACAAAATTCGATCAAAGCTAGCATTTTGGACTCTGGGATTTTAATTTTCTTCCATTCAAAATATTCCAGCAACTGTAATTCTGAATTTAAAAAGTTTTGTTCAAAGCTACTGCCCATTAAATATTACTTTGATAAATTGAAGCCTATGTTAAATTTTGCATGTCCGCATGAGCAATGGTTTAAACATTTGCATTTACTATGACAAATTATAGGTTATTTGTTTATAGATTTTTCAAATACATATTCCTTTACATATGCCTATGCAATATTCTGACCCCATATTTGCTCATGGGAACATGTGGTAACTCCTATTTAAATTTTGACGTTTTTCAACTGATTGAGCAAATCTGAAAAGACATAAATGGCCCATCGTATTTCTCCGTTTGGAAAGAGCGTAGTATTTTGTCTGGAAACAAGTGTTCATGGTTTTTGTCACGCTTAGTTGAAAATTTTCCATTGAATTAAAAATATAAGAGAAGCCAAAATGACAGCAGACGACTGACGAGGTGAGAAAAAAGTTCATTTGAGATTTTAACTCAGTTAAGCTAAACTTACAGAGAAATAAACTATATCATTTATCACGAAGACAAGTAATGCATGTATAAAGATAGTGACATGAGAACCAAAGGAAGCTAAATAAAACGTATCAATATCGTGGTGTTTAGAGAGTCAATCATGTAAGCAGACAACAGATGCTGTCTTTGGTGTTGATTACCTTCGATCCAACAAAGTATCTGTCACCATGCTGTTGTAGAAATCTGGTGAGTCTATTTTGGAACTTCGGTAAGACTTCTTCTGTCATCTTTGATTTAAGGTATTTCTGTAAAACAGCAATACCACAAAACTAAACATGGCTAACCTGTCTGTAATGTGCACGATGTGGGAAACCTTGCTACTGTATCAAATGTTACAGGCGGATTACTGAAGTATTACAAAGGCATGTATGTTCAGTATGCTCTGTATCCTGCTCTGCGTGACTTGTTCTATTCAGTTTGGACTGTCAATCACATCTTTTATGTCCCCAGTTTTCTAATTTGTTCTGTGTGGATTGTCCTAAATTATTACAACTGTATTTCAAACGAACTTGGCTTTAATTCCACATTTGGTAATCCAACTTATACTCAAAATTCCCTTTTCAAAGACGTTAACTTGCACTTCAGTTTTAAACACATTTGATACCCCCAGTCAATGGTTTATTGATTGTATATTGTTTAACGTTCTTCTCGAGAAATTTGCACTCAAATGGAGACGTCACCATTGCCGGAGAAGGACTGCAAAATTTAGGCCTATGCTCGGCGCTTATAGCCTTTGAGCAGGGAGAGTTCTTTAACGTACCACACCTGCTGTGACACGGGTCCTTGGTTTTTGCGTTCTCATTCGAAGGACCGCCCCATTTAGTCGCCTCTTACGACAAGCAAAGGATTCCCAGTCAATGAAATGAATTAATATGAATTGTCGTACATATACTGGATTCCAAAACTACACATAGAATTTTACAGAGATACATTGCAGGATCCAAGTCCCTATTCTTACTCCTCACAGAAAGCTGCTAGAAGGAGAAACTTCAGACGTATTGTACCACAATATTTGCGAGAAGTGGTGTAAATCAAATGTGGATTCTAAACCATTCCAATTTTTTTTTTAGTAAATTACTGAACTTCTTTCAAATGAATAGGATCAAAATGTATGACTTTCAAACACTATGTACTACCATTCCTCACGATGAATTAAATACTACCTTTTTGACATCATGGACAATTAGTTTTTCAATCAAAATAGAATACTGAAAATTCATATTTTGTGATTAGTCATTCAAAAAATTACATTGTTAAACGCCACTCAGATTATACGCAAAGGTACTCTGAAGTTGATAGGAGAAAAAATGTAGGAGTTTCTCATAGACAATGTCTAAGTGGTCTTGGAAGATCAGGTCTTCCAACAATCTGTTGGAATTTCCATGGGCTCCTTTTTTAGCCGATCTGTTTTCATATCCTTTATGAGGAAGAATGTATTCATCAACTTCTACATGAGAAGAAAAATTTCTTACTGTGGCCTTCAACTCAACATTTAGATATATCGACGTCATTTTATCTATCAACAATGTTCATTTTCATTCATATGTTGATTAGATATATTCCAGTAAACTCAAAATAAAAGATACCACAGATAGTCTGTAGGTAAAATGTGAGAAAAATAATCCTTCATTATTTACTTGTGTGGGATAGGGAAATTCCACCTCTGGAACAAGATTCGCTGTCTAGGACTCGGTAAAGCCTCGTCCTAGACTGCGAATATTGTCCCCTTGGTGGAATTTTCCTATTCCACACTCGTACTAATGAAGGATTCTATTATTCTCACACTGCTGCAACGTCATTTGATTGTGACGTCATAAATATTCTACGATTTACATAACACGGTGAAGATTTACGTTACACGGTGAAGTAAAAATAATTTTGCAATGTTATCTTTAAATTTCAATGTAGTATAGCTTTCTGGTTTACAGTGTAAACCATTATCGGATATGCTCTTTCTGTCTATCTAATTACTAGTAGTTTTTGCATCGAAGTTCAAATAAGGATTTTGATAATTTAGAATTTTCTCAAAGCTCCTAAATTTATGCACTAAACTGTAAGTAACATGTGAGAAAAATGATTCTTCATTATTTACTAGTGTAGGATAGGGACATTCCACATCTGGAACACAATCGTACTAATTAAGGATTCTTTTAGTCTCACACTGCTGCGAAGTCATTTAAGGTAGGTAAATCCTATTAGAAATTTCTGTCAATCAAATTTTTTTTCCATTTAAATAACTTTAACAACTCATAAACTAACTAAAAAACCCATATTAGACATACCTTTGCAGGTTTATTTTTATACTATGTGCTACAGAGCATATATACCCCCAAATGCAAAAGCCAAATTTTAACACAAGAATGCATGATCTCATGTTTTATTAAAAATATGCACCAAAGCACATCATATTAAGCTATAATATATAAAAACCAATAGCTATTCATTTATTGAGAGAATTTTTAAAGATATTCAATTGAAAACATACACAATTGCTGTTTAATCTGCTCACATCCTTCAGAAAAAAATCACAGAATATCGCAATTTTGAAAAATTCTCAAAATCTAAATTGTTTACATGCCAGTTTTTCTTTAAAAATATTTAGAATTATATCTAAGGTTAACAAAAAAACATATTTTACCATAGTTGACCAGAGATATTTTGCAAAATGGTCTCTTGAATACGCAAACCCCCATTTTTGAATTTAAGTTTTACAATTATTCTTTGCACACTTTGAAAATAGAAAATTGTAACAGCAAATACAATCTTAAAATCAAGATTAACAGAATATGACAATATATATATATGTAAAACATACTGAAAATTTTGTCCTACCAGACAATTAGAACACAAGGAGGGAGATGGGGGGGGGGGGCGCACCCCCTCCCCTTCCTTTTTCTCACATTTTTTTTTGGTGTGTGTGTTATTCTTTTTTTGTTTGGCTATCAATCATATCATACTTAAAAATACCTACATGCTATCTCATACTTATAGAAAAAATAAATATAATGTAACATATGTGTAGATTCTAGCAACTACAGCTCATGTACAAATAATTTTGTTTCTTGTGAAGAAGAGTTCAAATATTCAACAACTTTGCTGATGATTTTCTGAGGATTTATAATTCTGGGTTTCTTTGAACCAAACACAAACTCACTAAAAACAGTTTGAATTCCACTGTGAGGGTCACGCCTATGTATGATTTTTAACTTGTTCAGGCTTAGATTGCAAGCTATGAGCCTTTTAGAGATCAATGTAGATATTAA
The DNA here is from genome assembly GCF_947568905.1 of Ostrea edulis. NCBI lineage: Eukaryota > Metazoa > Mollusca > Bivalvia > Ostreida > Ostreidae > Ostrea > Ostrea edulis. The sequence goes on along the minus strand of NC_079170.1, from coordinate 58,688,648 downwards.
ATTGCTTTGTACCATTGGAGCTAGTGAGGACTTGATACTATAATAATTTATGGTAAATATATCTAAGATTCACATTTGAATGCTAAATTTGACTCGTACAGTTCTCGTAAACTACAAACATCAAACAAAGAAGTTATAACTGGAACTTTCTAGTCGGTGTTTAAAATTTAAAACCGGATACGTAAAAGCACGGACTTTCCTTAAGAAATAAAATATAATTTTTGAATGTTATTGGGATATGACATGAATTTGGTCACGTGATCAAATCCTATAACGCCCGAAGGGCGTTATAGTAGATTTGATTACGTACCAACTTCATGTCATATCCCAATAACACTCAAAAATGATATTTTCTTTCTTACATTCATATTTTCTATTTTGATTTGTGTTCTTACCGAGCTTCCATGATTATGTAACATATGACCGAAATAACGATCATAGAACACAAAATATAGTTCGTTAGAGTTCTATCGAATAAAAAATTAGGAACAATATCAAAAATAATATAAGATATAGATATTTAATTAAAAAGGTTAACAAAACAAAAAACACGAAACAGGTGTAAAATAAAGGTAATTTAGAGTGGAAAGTTAACTTAAATGAAGACACGAAGAGCGGAGTAAACTACATCCGTGTTGTGATTTTGTCGCCATCAGCGAAGGAGAAACTAGCGTTGGTCTTGCCTACTAAGTTGAAAACGCAATTGTTGAATACAGATTTCGACAAAAATTCAAAGGATCTGAGAGAATTGCTGGAGGATATGTTGCGTCAAGTTAACGTTATGCTCTTAGTCAGGTTTTTGGAAAGAAACAACGGCATGTTCATCATTAGGACTCGCGATTGTAGCCATGCAGACGATTCGAGACAGTAGAACAGATTTAGACAAAGTGCAGGTAGATTGCATCTTTTATTTACTTTCAGTGTGTGTACAAGAACATAAAAAACGAACTGACGGAGTTTCTGTTCACTTGAGAGATTTCTGTTGTAGGATTTTAATGAAGACTCGCACCGAAACCCTCACATAAACATATAAATTTTACGAGCCTCGAAACCAGCCTCGTTTATGATCATGCCGAGTCATAGCCGTGATGGTTGCCAGGAAACAACAGGTTAACTTATCATCATAAAGTAAATAGGCTTATAACTCTGCCTACATTTTTTCGCTTCCAATATCATAGAACTTTATTTTATAATTCGTCATGCAGAAGTTGCAGACGGTATTTAAAACTGTACAAAATGAAACAATAGAATGATATGTTTAATGTTTCTCTTTTATAAATTGATGAAATTCTTGTTTGTTTACAAAATAAACTCTGTATAAATATCCTGCTGCGTTTGTTTCTGTTATGATGTCATTGCAGTGGCGGATCCAGGGTTTACGAAAGGGTGTGTGTTAAAGTCAAGTATTAGCCAAAATATTCAGCCATTTTGGGTGCCAATCTGGAATTTTACTTACATTATTTCTTTTATTTAAATTTGTGGCGAAAGGGGAGGGGTCTAAATCCCCCACTGCATTGCATAAGCAAGAAGTACAGGAACTGACTTTTGAAGAGGTGATTGTATTCATACGCAAGAACAAACTGATCACGTGACCAAATTCATGTTACACGAAATTGAACATCGATTTCATTAGTACTGTCATACATGTATTGGTAAATGTGAATATTTGATTGTGGCGTCATATATTATCGTTACACGTAGAAGTAAAAAAAAAATTGCATTCTTTTCTTTAGATTTAAATGTGATATAGTTTTCTGGGTGGATAACCTTGGGTTTTTAAGTTTACACTTACAGTGTAAACTATTTGAGATCGACTTTATCCATGTGAGACAGGCATGTGATATAAAGAGCGTTTATCGGATACGCTCTTTCTGCCTGTCTAATTAGTTTTTGCACTGAAGTACAAATGAGGATTTTGATAATTTTGAATTTTCTCAAAACTCCTGAATTTATGCACTAAACTCTAAGTAAAATGTGAGAAAAATAATCTTTTATTATTTACTCGTGTGGGATTGGGAAATTCCACCTCTGGAACAAGATTCACAGTCTAGGATGAGGATTTGCCCCCTCAGTGGAATTTCCTTATTCCATGCTCGTACTAATAAAACATTGTATTAGTCACCTGAGAATGTTTGCTTTATATCTATGCATGATAGAGTTGAAAATACAATTAATAGTCTACTACTCATACATAAAATCATTAATCTATGAGGGCAGTCCAAAATATGAGTGGAAAGAGTCATTTCTGACGTCTTAAATGGTTTTAGATCTACATTTGTTATGAAATTCCAAATCAAAATAAGCTGATTTTGGATGTTTTTACTTTAGTTAAATGAAAAAAAATTGTGGTCTTATAAGGGCGCGCATGGCCAAGTGTATCAATGTTACAAATTTCGTAATCAAGGTTTAAATTCAAATAGTTTTCATAGAATACATCAAACTGGATAAAATCAAATTGAGACGTAAGAAACACAACTGACGTCATTTTCTGGTGTTGTTAATATAAGTTAAGGAGGGATCAAGAAAACATCGCTCTGAAAACGCGACGTCAGCGTGACGTAATGAATTATGTGTTGACTGGGAAAACGTGACGTTAACGTGGCGTAATTAATTCTAAATTGACTAGGGAAAACGCAACGTCAGCGTAGTGTAATAAATTCTGTATTGACTAGGGAAAACGCGACGTCAGCATGGCGTAATAAATTCTATGTTGACTAGGGAAAATATGACGTTAGCGTGGCGTAATAAATTTTGTGTTGACTAGGGAAAACGTGACGTTAGCGTGGCGTAATAATTTCTGTGTTGACTGGGAAAACACAATGTCAGCATGGCGTAATAAATTCTATGTTGACTAGGGGAAATATGACGTTAGCGTGCCGAAATGAATTCTGTGTTGACTAGGGAAAACGTGACGTCAACGTGGCGTAATAAATGTTGTGCTGAACAGGGAAAACCACTCGGATCACCTCGGTCGATTCCATCTAAGCTCGGATGTATGGTGTTTTCCGCCATAGTATACAGTGACGTATAACAACATGTTTAGCGTCACTGATCAACTGGAAATACTGACAGCTCTTGCGAAATACAATCCATTATAACCTTTAAAAAAATGATAACACTCTCAATGTTAGTAACTATTTCTCTTTGAGAATTATGGTTTTTTTCTCGAAATAGAGGGCAGTTTTCTGAGTAAAACTCGATTAACTCATTTTTTTAAAAAAAATACATATTTTGATCACTACTTTCTGAAAGTGAAAGTTCTCCGGGAGAGTAAATAGACTACCGCATTGCAAATATTAGGCGTAGCTGCATATCACTTACCGTCATACATCCGAGGCTAGATGTAGGGTACCGAAGGCTACCGGAATATGCCGAAGTTTGCTGAATGTAGGGAAAACGCAACGTCAGCGTGGCTTAATAAATTCTGTGTTGACTAGGGAAAACGCGACGTCAGCGTGGCGTAATAAATTCTTTGTTGACTAGGAAGAAAACACTGATACATACTAACGAAATTGATAAAAGTATCAGGGAATAATTAAAATACCCATATCCAGAACGTTGATTTACAAGTGGCATAAACGGTTTTCTGATGGTGTGTTCGATGTGAGAGATGCCGCAAAAAGTGGAATTATGCAATGAAAATAGAAATTTTCCAACTCATGACATTATACATGTAGTAAGCCTTACAGTGAGAGAAATCGTGTCTCTTTGTGGTGTTAACAAATATTTCAATTTCACCAAGGACAGTAAATAGTATTCTGGTCTATTTGACTATTTGGCTAATGATGTGTGCAGCATCTCCGTCGAAAAGCAAGATATACTGATGATAACAACGTTACAGACACGTCAAATATGGCTTGCCACCGGACCATGCGGCTTACATATAAAAAGCATGCTGATAACGAACTAAAGTATTCTGCATTGCTCCAATTTTTTTTACATTACCATGGTGTATACTAAACTATTATTTCACACAATTACCACATTCGTAATTATTATAAAGAGAAAAAAGTATGCATCCACGAACTTTTTGGACAGCCCTGGTTCGGTAATAACTGAGTATAAGCCATACAAAAAATGATCATGCGGATTCTTCCCTAATTCAACCCCAGAAATTATATATATATATATATATATATATAAATTATAAACATCGTTACCAGTTTGCTTTCGTCTCTTTCGTGGATGATTTTGGCGTTTTCCGCTCTCAGGTCGTCACATGTGTCCACAATCTGTTCCACTAGTGCCTGCTCCCAGTTTGTATCTCCGGCCAACCCTTATTAAAATCAACACATAATTCTGGGATATTTGCCAATTATGAAAGGTGAAGATAACGAACAGTGATCAATCTCATAACTCCTATAAGCAATACAAAATAGAGAGTTGGACAAACACAGACCCCTGGATATATCAAAGATGGGATCAGGTGACTGTGTCTCGGATGAGTAAGTACCCCTTGTCGACCGGTTACATCCACCATGAACCCTATATCTTGATCAGGTAAACGGAGTTACCCGTAGATAAAATCAGTGTGCTAAGAACGGTCTAACAATCGGTCTGAAACAAGTCAGACAGCATTTGACCCAATGATAGGATGTATTGGCCAACTAGATTCTTACAACGACCATAGTATTTGCGAAATGCTGACTTTAAACGCGACGGTTCAAAACCCTGCACCATCAACTTTTTGTCAGTAGCCTGCCTCGATTTAAAAACTGATCATACGCAGAATAAGATCTTGCTTATCGAATCAGTTGAGAGATATAAACACCTTATGCAGGTGGTATGGAATAATCGTTCCGTTTATCATAAAGTTGACTTGTTAGTTTGTTGTTAATATCTATTTTCAATAAATTGATATTCGTGCTAATCAAAACAATGCAGATCCATAACTCTGGTATTCTTTTGGGCTTTTTGACACGATAAGAATGGTTTCGGTCACTTAATCTTTTTAATACAATTTAGATGTTTCTATAATCTGTTAAAGTTTTTTTTATACAATGTGTATACTTTCTATAAAGTTTTAAATATTCTTGATAGAATTTATGTCCAGATATTTTGTACATATACCAAATGCTGTCGATGTTATGATGATTAAAGCAAAATTTGCTTCATAATAAAACAAAAGGTATTTTTTAATAGAATATATAGCGTAAAACATGAAAGTTCACTCATTTTTGGCACCATGCTGTAGAATGTGGATGTTTTATATAATTTGTTGAAGATTTATACTATATGAATATTTTCTATAATATGTTAAACGTTTATACAATGTGGATGCTTTTTTTTTTTATAATAAATGTATGCTAAATATATATATATATATATATATATATATATATATATATATATGCAATGTGGTTGTTTTCTATAATCTGTTAAATGTTTATTATCACATTCTCATTGTATTCTTGTCTCTTACTGATCAAACACAAACTAGAATATGCAATTCAATTTGTATAATATGGTTTGGTATGAGGCAACCAGCATACGAAACTACTTTTTTTTCTTGATTTACTTCACAATAATGCTGTGGGCCTTCTATGAAATAGAAAGTCCACGTATACAATTCTACTGCGTACTAGACAGATTGTTTTCTTGTTGTTATACAATACTACTGCGTACTAGACAGATTGTTTTCTTGTTGTTATACAATTCTACTGCGTACTAGACAGTTTGTTTTCTTGTTGTTATACAATTCTACTGTGTACTAGACAGATTGTTTTCTTGTTGTTATACAATTCTACTGTGTACTAGACAGATTGTTTTCTTGTTGTTATAAAGCAAGACGTAACACTAGAATCTACTTACAATACTTTTAAAATCACTGTGGTAAAAATCAAAACATTCTCTGTTTGAATTTGAACAATAGCTCAAAACAAAGATATCATATTCGAACTAATGATATATCAAACATTTGTAAATTTTGCACTGTTCATTTTGAAATACGTTTCTTACTACACATTGTGGATATTCTCTATAATCAATTTTTTAAAAAGTTTTCTACAATGTAGATGTTTTCTGTGAAATATTTAAATGATATCGATGTGTATTATAGTCTGTTAAATGCTTACACAATGTGGATGTTTTCTATTACGTGTTAAATACTTACACAATGTGGATATTTTCTATTACGTGTTAAATACTTACACAATGTGGATGCTTTCTATTACGTGTTAAATGCTTACACAATGTGGATGTTTTCTATTACGTGTTAAATACTTACACAATGTGGATGTTTTCTATTACGTGTTAAATACTTACACAATGTGGATGTTTTCTATTACGTGTTAAATACTTACACAATGTGGAAGTTTTCTATTACGTGTTAAATACTTACACAATGTGGGTGTTTTCTATTACGTGTTAAATACTTACACAATGTGGGTGTTTTCTATTACATGTACTTGTTAAATACTTACACAATGTGGATGTTTTCTATTACTTGTTAAATACTTACACAATGTGGGTGTTTTCTATTACTTGTTAAATACTTACACAATGTGGATGTTTTCTATTACTTGTTAAATACTTACACAATGTGGGCGTTTTCTGTATAATATATCAATGATGTGGTTGTTTTCTATAATCTGTTCAATATTCATACAGTACAGTGTAGATGTTTTATATAATCTGTTGGATATTCACACAGTGTAGATGTTTTCTATAATCTGTTCAATATTCATACAGTGTAGATGTTTTATATAATATGTTGGATATTCACACAGTGTAGATGTTTTCTATAATCTGTTGAATATTCATACAGTGTAGATGTTTTATATAATCTATTGAATATTCATGCAGTGTAGATGTTTTCTATAATCTGTTGATTATTCATACAGTGTAGATGTTTTCTATAATCTGTTGAATATTCATACAGTGTAGATGTTTTATATAATCTGTTGAATATTCATGCAGTGTAGATGTTTTATACATGTATAATCTGTTGGATATTCATACAGTGTACATGTTTTATATAATCTGTTGAATAACATTCATACAGTGTACATGTTTTATATAATCTGTTGAATAACATTCATGCAGTGTAGATGTTTTCTATAATCTGTTGAATATATATACAATGTGGATGTTTTATATAATCTGCTGAATATTTATACAGTGTAGATGTATATATTCAATATTCATACTATGTAAATGTTTTATATAATATTTTGGATATTCACACAATGTAGATGTTTTTTGTTACTCTGTTGAATATTCATACAGTATCGATGTTTTATATAATCTGTTGAATATTCATACAGTGTCGATGTTGTTGTTTTTGTTTTTTTTTATAATTTTTTCAATGTTTTCTATAGTTTGTGAATATATATACAATGTAGATGTTTTATATAATCTGTTGAATATTCATACAGTGTAGATGTTTTATTTAATCTGTTTAATATTTATACAATGTAGATGTTTTATATATTGTTGCTAGTGTATGATATTGCTTACCTACATATCATTCGCAAATAAACAATACAAATAGATATAATAAGTAAACACGGTTTTAGCCGAATTTCCTTCCGCCATCTTGGGATGATAGTAACGATCGTTACTATCATCAGTTTAATACCAGTGGTAAACGAAATAGCAGCTTATATTGACGTTAACTAGATCTCACCCCGTGGTTTGAAGAAAGACGAATCGTAGAGCTAGACGTTTCGTCCAAAGTCATGTATAATATTTACATGTATATTTAAAAAAGATTAAAATTTTAATTTGCTTTCATTAACTCAAATTTTGTTCCATAATCATGAAAATTCTAAATATTACAATAGGTTCAAAACAAATATAGTTCCTAACAATGTATTCCAAAACAGGCACAAAGAATTAGGCTGCCCCCCCCCCCCCCCTTGACAGTGAGCAATTTTTTAAAAAAAATTGTAGTGCAAATAAATTGAGACTGTCCCCTCCCCCATTACTTTTAACACTATCAATGGGACACGTCTCCTTCCCCTCAATGGGGCACGTCTCCTCTCTCTCAATGGGACACGTCTCCACCCTCTCACTGGGACGCGTATCCTCCCTCTCAATATGACACGTCTGCTCTCTCTCTCTCAATGGGACACGTATATTCCCTATCAATGGGACACGTCTCCTTCCCCTCAATGGGACACGTCTCCTCTCTCTCAATGGGGCACGTCTCCTCCTTTTCAATGGAACACGTTTCCTCACTTTCATTTGGGCATGTCTATTCCCCCTCAATGGGGCACGTCTCCTCTCTCTCAATGGGGCACGTCTCCTTCCTCTCAATGGGACATGTCTCCTCCCTCTCACTGGGACACGTTTATTCCCTATCAATGGGACACGTCTCCTTCCCCTCAATGGGACACGTCTCCTCTCTCTCAATGGGGCACGTCTCCACTCTCTCACTGGGACGCGTATCCTCCCTATCAATGGGACACATCTCTCTCTCTCTCACTGGGACACGTCTATTCCCTATCAATGGGACACGTCTCCTTCCCCTCAATGGGGCACGTCTCCTCTCTCTCAATGGGGCACGTCTCCACCCTCTCAATGGGGCACGTCTCCACCCTCTCACTGGGACGCGTATCCTCCCTCTCAATATGACACGTCTGCTCTCTCTCTCTCTCTCTCAATGGGACACGTATATTCCCTATCAATGGGACACGTCTCCTTCCCCTCAATGGGGTACGTCTCCTACCTGTCAATGGGGCATGTCTCCTCCTTTTCAATGGAACACGTTTCCTTACTTTCATTTGGGCATGCCTATTCCCCCTCAATGGGGCACGTCTCCTCCCTCTCAATGGGACACGTCTCCTTCCTCTCAATGGGACACGTCTCCTCCCTCTTACTGGGGCACGTCTCCTCCCTCTCAATGGGGCACGTCTCCTCCCTCTCACTGGGACACGTCTCATCCATGTCAATGGGGCACGTCTCCTCCCCCTCAATGGGGCACCTCTCCTTCCTCTCAATGGGACACGTTTCCTCCCTCTCAATGGGGCACGTATCCTCCCTCTCAGCGGGGCACGTCTCCTTCCTCTAAATGGGGCATGTCTCCTCTCTCTCAATGGGGCACGTCTCCTCCCTCTCAGTGGGGCACGTCTCCTTCCTCTCAATGGGACACGTCTCCTCCCTTTTACTGGGACACATTTCCTCCCTATCATTTGGTCACGTCTCATCCATGTCAATGGGGCACGTCTCCTCCCTTTCCTCCCTCTCAATGGGGCACTCTCCTCCCTATCAATGGGGCACGTCTCTTCCCTCTCAATGGGACGCGTCTCCTCCCTCTCAATGGGACGCGTCTCCTCCCTTTCAATAGGATGCGTCCCCTCCCTCTCAATGGGAGAGGCAGAAATATCATGTAACTGTCGCATCCAAAACTTTCCCCACTAGAATTTTTGAATTCTCCAACAAGTCTTTTTCCTTTACAGTTCTATGATCCCACCATTTTTGTATGAATTCCATACGGTACCGGAACAGCTAATTGTCCATGATAATAACATGTACTTAGAGAATTCATGATGGGAAAAATAAGTTGCAAAGGATAGAAAATAGGATGTCCGATTATTTTACACTACACTCAAAAATCCATTCTAGACTAGTTCGGTGTGAATATTGAACAATATGTCTAGTCGTCTACATCTTTTACGGTATACACATGTAGATGCACTGAAATCGTAAATTTGTCAGAGAAAAATCGGGCTAATGTTTGAAAGTCAGTCAAAAGTCTACAGGATTTCTATAAAGTTATTTATGGAAGTAGGATGCCTTTTCTCGTTGTAAATTATCATACAGGTGACTTAAATTGTTTCGTATGGTTCCAAACTCTCCCATTATAAATAAACTGTGGGTTACCTCGCTTCAATGAATCACATGGCATCTCAGATAGTTGGAAGAGAAAAAAATATTAGCAAAATCAACTTTCACTCAATATAGGAGTCTGGGGTTGATATGCAAGGAGAAATACAAAAAAGTGTGTCCGTTTGGTATCAATATCCGACATATATCCGGAAATTAATGAGTATTTACATAATGTGTTTGATAAGTGGGCAATGCGAATACGCTGTAAAATCGCTGAGCTGTCATAAAAACCTACTTGTGTTCAACAAGGTGTTTTCAGTGGAAATGAATGATTACATGTTTTGTGTGAATAGTCTGAAGCGTCAGACTGAGTGTAGAATTATCTTTGACCTTCAGTATTTACCTCAGTATTATCAAGAAACAGGAGTGTCTGGTATGCAACAGAAGACAGTCGTGATTTGAAAAAGAATGCAAATAATGATAATAAGAATCCTTGAATACATTGTAGTGACTACTGACAGCATGAATATAAACGCCGGTAGTATAAGTATTATCTTAAATCGTTTAGTATGGTTCCAACCTTTGCTTTCCTTTTTGTCAACGTGATTGTACAGATAATTTAAAAACTATGTTTGGCGATAAATGTAAAATTGATCAGTCCCATCACTCTACAATCCTTACTATTGATACTGAGCGTAGTAGATGATATGACTAAAACTATACTTATCAAATATTCAACTTTATGTTAGAAATTCAATCACCATCGTCTTTCATTTATTTCTAATCTCAGTTTTGGATATTGATGACGAGCACTCATTGGTCCAATGGTCAGTGGTCTCTCTTGACCATCGAAAACCGCTATTTAAACGTTTTCTTTTCCATGTTCCGTTTGAATTTCATGAAGTCTTCAGCTATTGAATGACCAACCCATTCTTGGAAAATAAAGAGTTTGTTTATTCCTTATGTTGGCGATTGACATGAACAAATTTATGTAGCTTTCTAAATAAATCAATTTCCGAAATATCTCACGTAACTTGATTTCAAAGGAACTCTTTATAACAGTGCATAAGAAATTCATTCACAAATACACAGAAGTAAAGAAGACAAATTTTGAAGATTAAATGCATTTATACTATATATCTGTCCCTGCCCTAAAGTCTGAACCTCTGACCCAGCGGTCAAATAATTTTGATAAAAGTCTCCATCTAGCTGGTCAGGAAAAAAGAAAACTTAAAAATATGCAATTTTACTATATGAATCATAAAGCCTTCCCTAGCACCCGGATCCGGGGGCCATGAATTCCACAAATTTGGTAAAAGCATCCTATCAGGGGTTTGTGTAGGGGTGTCTTTGTCATTTGATAACCGGAAATGGTGTCCATTAACCCGAAGTCCCTCTGATATTGTAAATAAAGCCATATAGGTCTGTAAACGTAAATAATTTGTCCGAATAACAATCTCTCATAGCAAAACGAATTTCAATCAATTAGTTAATTTCCCCATCTTATTATTAAAAATTCCCCATCACTTGTATTAAAGACTGTTCATTTATTATAATCACTGCCTGCCTTTGTTTAAAAGTGCCCTGGCACATAAGATATAACTGTGCTACTGCACATTACATTTGTTACAGTGTCTGTTATTAATACCTCATAAGTTAATATCTGTAATCAAACATGTAGCTACTGTTTTGATGGTGTTCATTTGCACATTTAATTTTTTGTGCCACCGCATATTTTAAACCTTTACAGTGACATTGCTGGTATCATTTTTGTGATTATAAATGATTGTCTTGTACACACTTTTTTTTGACAAAGACATGAAATATAAAAATATGTACGGAGGAATGTGGCACATACTTATAAGTAAACTAGTTTTTGTATTATACGGATTATTGTTGTTGTTTCAATTATTTGGATTATTGTTGGTATTGGTTTTTATTATTATTATTAAAATCTAAGAAATTGTCCATGAAAAAGAACAAAATATAAAATGTTCTAAAGTTTCTAAAATACATGTATATAAAATTGTTAAAATGGTGAATGTGTCTATATGATACTTCCTTATAATGACAATACAGGTAGTTTGTCTACAAGATACCCTTGAGTATAAAAGATGTTTAAAAATAACATTATTTTTTCAAGTTTGACCTCCAACCCTCAGGCCCAAGTAAACATGAAATTCACAATTCTAGTTCCCAAAGGTATTCCATACCAATTTTGATGAAAAATTGCTCTGCAATTTCAGAGAAGTTGATTGCGTTCAAACGTACTATGAAAGAAAGAAAACCGAGAACGACGGATGCCAAATCGGAATTAGTCACCTGATAAACTATATTGACCTAAAATATCGTATTGAACAAATGATTTCACGTCTTTTTATTTTTCGCTAAAACAGACAGGAAACAATCGAAATTTCTTATAAATTCCAAAAATGGTTACTCTTCCAAAATTGCATATTATAAAGGCAGGTTTACACTGTTTCCGTTCGTGCTGTATTGCATGAATTAAAGGATACCCTAACTTCATAACATTCAAAAAATGGTACAAAAAGAATGATCACAAAAGCTCACAAGAATTCAGAAAATGTCGTCCTTACCAAACTTGCGCGCTAAATATCGTGCTATGGTGAGACTTTGCGTCAGCTGTTTTCCATCGACCTCCAGGAAAGGAAGCTCACCTGTTGGGGTGCCTGAAATCAAGTAAAAAATGTTATCACGTCACTGATGGAAAGTCCAGTCTTCGGCAAGACATCAGGGGGTGCAGCTATTGATCTTTGACAACCAGAATATGCTTTATTATGCAAGATATTTGCATATTCCGGGTCCTGTCGAATAAGTTCAAAGTCTGTTCTGACAGCCATCTGGGCAATCAGCAGTCATATTTTTATTCTATGCTATTATGTATATGTATATTTTAAAAAATTATATTTTTATGATTTTATCTTTATCTTAATCTATATTTCTAAATGTTTTTGATATGGTAATACGTAATGAGCTATATAAGTAATATACGGGCGATACGTGTAGGAATATTATACATGAAGTTAAAAAAGTCCATGTTTTGTCAGAAAGAAACCTCTGTTGTTTCAATGTATCTTATTTCTCAGAAAAAAGAAGACACGTTGCTGTACAACAAACAAAATTAATATTACACAATTTAATTAAAATCAGACTTCTTAGATCCGCGCCGTATACTCTGCGATTGTGATCGTATCTTAGGATCTCTACATCGTCATAATGGCTGACTTCCTTTAAAATCATGGATGAAAAAAATCGATATTAGCAATATTTGACTTTTCCTTTTCCATTTAAATACCTTGTCGAGTAGCTCAGTAGGTTAGAATACCGACTGGTGACCTGTAGGTCGCAGGTTTGAGTCCAGCAGGGGTTTTTAATTTTTTTTTTTCAGATTTCCTTCCACTAAAACTGTATTTTTTGACAAAATAAAGTAAATTTGAAAATTTTCAACTTCAAAATATTGTTGTACATATCCTCCACTTTTCATCTACGTCAAATTTATCTGGTGTAGCATACCTCCTTAATTCGATTGTCATGCGGACGTGAACTTCTATGGGGTTATGTCAGATCCTATTATAGCGATAGTGAGCGTATTTTAGGATCTGATTTTAATTAGATTGTGATATTACACATCCTATACGTACTGTAATAGTACTAAGTTTTGACAATCCATTGCTGACAAATATATGTTTTTATATTCATTCATATTTAGATCTTAGATCCACTCCTTTATTTACACCACTATACAAAGGTACACTTACAATTTATATACCTTGAGGGCTTTGGTCATGGATCTGACTGTGTTCATTTTGTGTGAAGGGTTTTTATTGGTCAGTGATTGTCAAGTTGCATTTGGTTGGTTTTCTCGGTTCTATAGTTTTACCGCCAGTTTTGAGCAGTATTAATGTTATTCAGAAGCTAGGTAGACATTTGAATTGACATGATTTTTAGAGAGAGTTTAATACTGACAGCAGACTGCAAAATCCTTGATTTCTGGTGAGTAACATAATCATACTAATTCCTATTGCTACTAGTTAATTAAAAGTCTATTCTGTATATTTGCAATATAAATTTCCCATTTGCACTTGTACTAAATGACTGAAAGAATGAGTCAAATTATTCCTTAGATTGATTAAAGAATTCAGTTATATATATATATTGCTGTATTGTAAGGTGATATAAAAGTGATTTTACATTGTACATACATGGTACTTTATTGAATTATAGAGTCAATCCTGATATATTGTCCAAGCTGTAAATTTACTGAGGTCCTATAGAAGGGTATGACAATATTGTTGTTTTATTTCATTAATTACTTTTTATTAATATTTACGGGAGAAATACTATTTTGCAAAATGATGTATCTTTAGAGTTATCTCCCTTAAATGATAAACATATCTTGATGGAAATCAGTAAGATTAAATATCGTTTAGCATAGGCTTGGATTGTTCAGTTAATATTATATCATTGTTTTATAATATTTCAGGGCTATCTTTAGAGATATATTGTCTATTCCATCACTGTGTCCGAATAAATAGATTGAGACCTGAACCCTACAGGCGTTTCCTCAGTCCTTCTTGTTGGAAGAACCCTGTTACAGCACTTTTGCTAATCAAAAGACCTACAAAGTGTAAAATACATCAACATACATGTATTAAAGAGAGAATGATAAAATCACAAGCAATACTTATAAGGAACATGCTGTGCTTAGAGTCGTACTAAACAGTATTTTTCAAGAATCCCTATGCAACTCGGTTGTTATTGAGTTGATCAATTTGACGTAGAAACGAAATCATGACGTCATAAATTTTTTAAAGCAAGACCGGAAGGATTTTTAAAAAAAAATCAAATAGCTATGAATCTGCATGATTTTAGCATTCATATTGTCCACATTTATACCCCTACACATGTATTTCGATTTCGTAATCTACAAATAACAGAGACTTGGAACTAATTAAAGTGTTGAAAACTCATGAAATTGGTTGATACTTTCTCCGAACACTGATTAAACATTTACATTCATTAATCCGATATTCTGTTTGAAAAATATAGTTTCTTCTGAATATATTATTTCTGCATTTTTAGTTCCATCCTAGTTTTTGGAGCAAGGCATTCCAATTTATGTGCAATATTTGAAAAATGACAGGACTTTTAAATATTAAAATTCTATTTGATGAATTTTAACGAATCAAAACAACTATTATTAAACTTTTTTCCAGATCTATATTGTTAGAAGACATGAGATTGCGTTAATTTTTAAAATTTAATGATTGTTTTGTGTTACTTGTGTTTTGTTGACAAATTTAGCATATAAATAAAAAAGGTCAAGTTTAACACACTTTAGCTCAATGACAAACACAACGACCCCAATTCATAATCGCCCTTCAGAATAATTGACAATACTACAAAACTAAGGTTTTCTCTTTACCTACAAAATTGTTATTTTTAAAAAGAATGATTTCACTCGGGTTTTGAAATTTTGTCGGTATCCGTGTCGTCATTTCCTCGACCTTTATAAAATTTTATTAATATTCTTGCAGTCTCAGTTTTAAAAGAGCAAAGAGTGGTTGTTTAACTATAATATATCGATCTACCAAGATTTTTAATGTAGATTTTCCAAGACTGCCATACAGGTCTTAAAATGTAAAAGGACGCCAAAAATTGCGTGTGAGTAATGCTTCATAATAATTACACGTGTAGGTATGACCTCATAATAATTACACGTGTAGGTATGACCTCATAATAATTACACGTGTAGGTATGACCTCATAATAATTACACGTGTAGGTATGACCACCCCCTTTCCTTCGTCAGATACGAGTTAAAGGTCCGGATTCAGCTCACTTTAGCCTGCGTCAAAAGCTATTTAAAAAGTGCATGCAAAATCCAACCTTACCGTGCCTATACTCCTCCCATTCATCCACACCGCCTTCGTTTACGCGAATGTCCTGAAAATCCACTTTGGCGAGTATGAACAACATTCTGATCAGTTCCCCCCGTCCCCTCACGGCAAAGTAGTGTAACTTATAGCAGGCCATCTACGCTCCGACTCCGGCGGCACGCTGTTTAGCGTTCATTTATAATGCACGGTTTGGGTATACGATTTCAGGTCCGTGCTTGATTGAACCCTACAATATATACATGTACTATTTATCCGGGAATTTCAGATGATGAAGCGATTTCTCTTTCATAACATTCATTTGTCGTGTTAGCAGGTGCAATCGAGCGAGTATTTAACAGAATTGACATCGGGTCGTTTTAATTATAGAAAGTTATTTAGTGCATGAAGGTTAATATATTGTAGAAGACCAGAAACCAAACCCCAAGTCGCTCCGTGTAGTTTTAATTAAAGACTTTTAACACCCTAGTTTACATGAACCTGAATACCTTCATTATGATTCAAAAAATGGCACGGAGATCTCTCATTCAGCTGCTGCAAGTAACATGTAGTGGAATAAGATAGGTATGTGGACCTTAAAGACCTCATATAGGTATATAATACACAACGATAAAGTGTCACACTAACCGGTGGAAGGGTTGCACTTGGTAGTCCCGTCACAATCCGCTATCTGGGTACTCGTCCTTGCCTGTTTTTATTTATTCTAAAGCGCTTGATAATCTTTCGAAAACTTTTATTTAAAAAAGTGGCCTAAATAATATAAAACTATAATGTACCAAAAAGTGGCCTAAATAATATACAGCTATAATGTACCAAAAAGAATTTCATTCTGTAACACATCAGGAAAATTTCATTCCACAATATATTCTGTTACAACCCAAAACAATATCATTCCGCACACATACATCCTAAATCCACCAAAAAATAAAAAATTAAAAAAAATAAAAATCACTTCCGGTCATGCAACAGATTGATTGTATCTTGTTTAACGTCACTAAGACCTATGCTCGGCGCTTACGGCCATTGAGCAGTGAGGGTTCTTTAGCATGCTCTACCTGCTGTGACACGGGACATCCGTTTTTAATGTCCTCTCCGAGGACCCGTGACATTCACACCTGATGCCGAACGTTTGGCGATGGAACTGTCACTACCTATTTTAGGTCTGTCGCGGCCGGGATTCGAACCCCGACCTTCCGCATGCGGGGCGAACGCTCTATCTCTAGACCACCGCGGCGGTCAGACGTATTAACAAACAAAGACGCAGATATACAATAAACCAACGGAACTAGAGTCATTGGTAAATAACAAGCATGTTCCCGATCGCTTTGGTCAATCGATTACTTGAAGAACAGGTCAATGTGGACAATTCGCGGATTATAAAGCGTAAACTGACCCAAACCAGGTTATACTCGTATAATTTGCCCCTGAATTAAAGTGATTCCTTAAATGTTTAGGAAATGGAACATGGTAAAATCCAATAAGTCGTCTTCTTGTCCATAGAATACCATCAATATGATGTGAAGGCTCTCGATTCGATTTTCGACCCAGGGGCTGCACCATACCAAAGACGTTTATGATAGGTAGTGACCTTTAGAAAGAAGCATACGAGTTACTGTAGGCATTGTTACTCATTGCTGCAGCCTAAACACCATGATATGTACGTGTACATGATACAGAATTCTAGTAAAACAGCATGATATGTACGTGTACGTGATACATAATTCTAGTAAAACAGCATGATATGTACGTGTACATGATACAGAATTCTAGTAAAACAGCATGATATGTACGTGTACATGATACAGAATTCTAGTAAAAACAGCACGATACGTACGTGTACATGATACGGAATTCTAGTAAATGATACGTGTACATGATATGGAATTCTAGTAAATGATACGTACGTGTACATAATACAGAATTCTAGTAAATGATACGTACGTGTACATAATACGGAATTCTAGTAAATGATACGTACGTGTACATGATACGGAATTCTAGTAAATAATATGTACGTGTAAATGATATGGAATTCTAGTAAAACCGTATGATATGTACGTGAACATGATACGGAATTCTAGTAACTGATACGTATGTGTACATGATACGAAATTCTAGTAAAACATCATGATATGTTCATGTACATGATACGGAATTCTAGTAAATGATACGTACGTGTTCATAATACGGAATTCTAGTAAATGATTAAAGAGATGTACAATGGTAGTAGTAGCTGTGTCATCAACAATGGACAGTCATCAGAATGGTTTTCAGTCAAAACTGGAGTCAGACAGGGATGTGTGATGTCAGGTTTCCTTTTTATAATTGCTGTGGACTGGGTTATGAAGAATACCAGCAACGGAAAGAGAACAGGCATCAGATGGAAGTTTATCAACCAGCTAGAACACCTTGATTACGCTGATGATATTGCCCTCTTATCTACTAAGCACCAACACCTGCAGGAAAAGACCGAAAGATTGTGTAAACATGCTGAAAGTATTGGTCTCCGGATCAACACGAACAAGACCAAGGTGTTGAGAATTAAAAACAAGGAAACAAATCATATCACAATCAAGGGAAGAAACGTTGAGGATGTGGACACTTTCACATACCTTAATGCTATTGTCAACAACAGAAGACATCAAGCACAGACTGAGTTTAGCCAGGAATGCATTTGCAATGCTTAATCCTCTTTGAAAGTCCACCAAATACAGCAGAGCAACAAAGATCAGAGTATTTAACAGCAATGGAGCAGAAATGTGAAAATTAATGAAAGTGATGTCACCAGATTGGAAACTTTTCAGAGAAAATGTCTACGAAGGGTACTCCGCATCTTCTGGCCCATGAAAGTCAGTAACGATGAACTATACTGTAGGACAAGGACATGCCCAGTAGGGGAAATTGTTAAATGCCGAAGATGGAGATGGATAGGACATACTCTGAGGAAACCACATGACAACAACTCCAGAGTAGCCCTGACATGGGCCCCAGAGGGTAAGAGAAAGAGAGGTCGCCCAAAAACAACATGGCGAAGAAGTGCAGAGGCAGAACGCGAACAACTAGGATGGCAAACTTGGAGCGAAGCAGTTACAGTAGCAAATGACAGAGCGAAATGGCGGAAGATGTTGTAAAGCCTTATGAGCCGATCATGGCTCGAAGAGGATAGGTAGGTAGATAGTAAATGATATGTACATGTACATGATATGGAATTCTAGTAAAACAGCATGATACATACATGTATATTATACGGAATTCTAGTAAATGATACGTATGTGTACATGATACAGATACTAGTAAAACATCAATATGCGTACATGTACAGAATTCTAGTAAAACATCATGATACGTACGTGTACATGATACGGAATTCTTGTAAAATATCATGATACGTACATGTACATTATTCAGAATTCTAGTTAATGATACGTAGTTGTACATGATTCAAAATACAAGTAAAACATCAATATGCGTACATGTACATGATACAGAATTCTAGTAAAACATCATGATACGTACGTGCACATGATACGGAATTCTAGTAAATGATATGTACGTGTACACGATACAGAATTCTAGTAAATGATACATACGTGTACATGATATGGAATTCAAGTAAAACATCATAATACTTACATGCATATGATACAGAATTCTAGTAAATGATATGTACGTGTACATGATATGGAATTCTAGTACAACATCATGATACTTACATGCATATGATAGGGAATTCTAGTAAATGATATGTACGTGTACATGGTACGGAATTCTAGTAAATGATATGTACGTGTACATGATATGGAATTCTAGTAAAACCGCATGATACTTACATGCATATGATACGGAATTCTAGTAAATGATAAGTACGTGTACATGATACGTATGTGTACATAATATGGAATTCTAGTAAAACAGCATGATATGTACGTGTACATGATACGGAATGCTAATTTTCATATTTATCTTTCCAGTAAATACATATGTGATGGAACAACTCTACCTGGCCAGAGCTGCGCTTTCTGTTTTTTGAAAGAAAAATGTACACAAAAATTAACACTTTGTATAATTGTTTGTAGAATTGAGAAATTAATGCTGTGTAATAATCTAAATAACTGTAAATATCAGAGACAAATTATGTGGAAACTGCACTAAACAAGGTCTCTATGATGAAATAAAAGAAGATTTAGTCTCCTTTTAAAGCTTTAAGATTGAGTTTACAGGGATTTAGAAAGTCCGTTATCATATAAAATGTACATGTACATGTATAGTCCTATCTTAGAATTTGGTGTTACAGTAACACTGTCAAACTGTTACAAGTAAACAGAATGTAAATATATATACGGTGATTGAACACTTTAAAAATTATGTGGAATAAATGTCGCCTGTTTTGCAAACGTTTTTTTTTTCATGCCCACTATCCATGCGGCATTTATATCAACACGAGTTTTAAAATAATCCTGATAATATAATCAATGAAATGTCATATTTAGAATTCCTTACCACGATTTTATAGTAAACCTAATATATCAAAATCAGACCACAATCACGAGTCGTGTCTAAGATAAAGTGAACCCCACTGTACCTGTGTATCCAATGATTATATGAAACCAAATCAAGTAAAACGTATGAAATTGCAATAAGGCATATGGACTATTTTGACATTTTGTTAACCCTTTTCGGTGCTTCAGGTCAAATGACTGAATCTGTTACCTGTGAACCTTTTCAGCTCACATTATAAACTTCAGTTTTTTATTATTTTATTTATTTATTTTATCATTTTTTTCTTTACATTTTTCATTTATCACACTGGATATATTTAATGAAAACATATTCGATGGAGGGATGGGGGTACTGACGAAATTTCGACATGATATGAGTGTAAATTGCAGCTCTATAATTAACAATGCACTAGTTTCGGTCTCGGTGACAGATTGGAATAGCCAAGAAAATAAACACATAATTACGGATCCCGGAACATGCACTGAGTCTCTCAAGCAGGAAGTTTCTGAGTGAAGTATTTAGGACAAACTTTGCACTGGATGACTGGTTGCGACTTCTCTAATCAAGGTATCATCCTTTTCATGTCTAATTTTTGAACCAGATTGACTCTTTTCCCCGCCATAGAATAGTGATATTTGTTTGAGGTTATTGAGTTTTCTTATCACCAATTCATAGATTTACATACCCCAGTTCAAAGGCCAGCGGAGACATTTAAGAAGTGATTCTCCAAATCATTTATATTCCTATAAAATGTTGAAGTTACGCTCCGTGGAACACGAATTAGTAGGCGAATCACCGATACTACTTGAAAGTTTGGATATATCAAGTAAAAAAAAGAATTAAATCTCTTATTTTGATAATTGGCGTCTTTAAAATTTTAAGACTTTGAACTTTTTAACTAAACTCTTAATCTTTGATGATTTAAAAGTTTCTAAACGCTCATTAATCAAATTTATATTACGAGTTGAGAAATTTATGTTTCCAATTCAAGAATTAAAAAATTTGAAAATAATACTCACAGATGAATATTAAATAAATTCAAATTTAAAGTTCTACAGCATCTGCAATGACGGTTCAAACTGGTGCAAGAGAAAGCTCGTTATCGCAAAACTACACATTAGCCAGACATTTTTATGTATCGCTTTATCAAACGAAGTGTGTTACTAGCTGCTTTAGAGATTGTATAGTTATTACAACGTACCGAAATGCTCGTAACAATGAATTACCATGATAATTGCTTTTCTGTGCCTCAATAAGCTATTCGTATCTTTTGATATTAATTTGTATCCCACAACTATTGATATTCTCAATTGATGTTCTGGTTTAAAGAGTTGATATATTTAGATTTAAGTAGTTTACACATGCACTCACAGACACAGATATATATATATATATATATATATATATATATATATATATATATATATATATATATAAAGCACTAAATAATCACAACTAGGTACTGAAATTTTTCGCCCCAGCCCGGGGTCGAACAAGCAACGTACGGCACCCACCGCCTAGCAAAATGGGTGCCGTACGTCGCTGGTAAACGTAAGGTTGGGTGTTATAATTGTTTGTTTGTTTGTGCTTTATATATATATATATATATAATAATAATAATAATAATACCATATTTATATAGCACCCTTTTCATACACTATGTACGCTCAAAGGTATATATATATATAGTTGTGATTATTTATACGTACGTACGTACGTACATATATATATATATATATATATATATATATATATATATATATATAATGTTTACATTACATGAACCCGTAAAACTGTGCACTTTCCTTCATCACGGTCATTTGGACCAGTGCCTCTAATTTATGGAAAGCCAAAGGGTTCAATATTCTATCTTTGTAATTATATATTTGTTGTTCCTAAATGCGCCATCGGTTCAATGTAAATAGAAAAATGTTAATCGTTATCTTGACATTTGTAGTGCATAACGGTCTATTCGTCATTTGAATTGCGTAAGATGTAAATGGAATATATGTTTGTGTAGATGCGTAGCAAGTGAATGCATTATTTATTTAATGTAAATTTGAAATTGGATCTTCGTCTTCCGTAGTTGAGCATTTGCACATTGTAATTTGTTAAGCCTATGCGAGTTGTGGTAAATGTGTTTTGGTAATCTGTCCGATGTTAGTTCGACATTCGCATTTGCGCAATTCAACATTTGTAAATTGTTCTACCATTATGACGACAGAGGGCGCGCGCTACATCGTATCTTTTGGGAAACAGACTATAGAATCATATAGGAGGACCAGTTAACACTCGGTCTAGCACACTCAACATTAACCGGTTGGCACTAAAAGTCGTTGAAAATGTTCTGCTGAAGTAGTTTGATCAGAGTCTTGATGTAGAACATTGTTGTAAGTATCAATATAGATGACTGGACTGTTTTTTTCCCCATGAGTTTACTTTCAACAAACAGTGTATGCCATTTAGTAACCATATACCACCAGGGACGTTACATTTAGTTGTGCGAGACCAAAAACTCTTGTACATATTTGATTTGATTGGGATTGATTTTCGTGTTCGCGCCCCTTCCCCACCATTTTTGCATTGCTGTCACTGAAATACGTAATTCACAATATCAAATAGTTAATAAGTACATTGGGTAAGAATTCTAGAACACGCAAAACCTATAATTCTGGTTTCATATAGGCGTCGGAAAGGGGGGGGGGGGCTAAACCAACAAAAAAGTTTCTACGTCGTTTGGGGGTGGGGGGTGGGGGTTATTATGTCTATCTTTGCAAAAAAAAGTGGGGGGGGGGGTAAGCCCCTCCCTACCCCCCCCCCCCGGTTCCGACGCCTATGGGTTTTATATTTGTAAACAAAGTGAATCAGTTATCATTTACCAGTTGTTTTCATTAAATGACAGCCAACCTTGAATGTAACATATTTAAACATTTTATGTAATAGACCAGTCGGGCTATTTTTCCATAATTTTTACTAGACCAGGCCATAAAACCAGTAGCCTGAGCCGTGGCCTAGATTTGAATTTTACATTATTTCCACAAGCACTTGTTTCGTATCTGATCATCCCCTTCTTTTTCTCTCCACAAGATAGCTAACTCAATTTCAGACACCCCAATTTCAAAACTTCTATTTTTGTTAAAAATGTATCATTAATCAACATTACCGGGGGTATTTTGATATAGTTTAATTTGAGATACTTTTCTCTTGTCAAAAAAATTGTTCCAGTTGTCCTCTGTCAAGCCTCTTTATTGTAAACCACTCATTTTGTCTGTTTAAAGCAGAGAAAGAAACATCTTTTTATTTGATAGTCTAGCTGTTAGAGGTTATTTATAAACCTTGTTGGCCACATACAGAGTCCTTGTACATATATGTAAATATACACTTCCTAGACTCTAAAGATTTAGAGGATATGGAAGTATTCTTGCACTTAATTTTTTACTCAAAGCAAACACGAGAATAGATGGGAAACAACTGAAAATCCCAATGATACAATTAATTACACTAAAAAAGAGTAGCAATTCCATTTTTAGTGTAACAATTGCCCTGTTAGGGAATTGTGTTCAACCTTTTAAACAGTCGTAGTGATGAACTATCGGAATATTTTTTCATGATTGATTATCAGTATAATCGGACACACTATAATTGATTAATAATCGATTAATTTCAAGTATTCAATTTGTTTATTATTGAATGAAGAATGAATTGGTAAAAAATTTGGGATGATTTCTGAAATGCATTTTTGATGTATTTTTTATCATTGGATTCATTTATCAAATTAATACTTATGAATTAGTTATATTCACAGAAAATAAATCAAGAAAGCATAAGAATAAATAAGTTATATTTTGATTGATCGATTATCAAAATTTTTAATAGATTATCATTCTATAATCGGGGGCCATTTCGATTAGATAATCGAATTTTTCTATTAATCAGTACATCGGAGGAGGAGAAACTCTACTTATGATAAACAGAAGGAATGAAACTCATAGTAAAAATATGGTATGAATTTGCTTATCAAAATATCTTCCTTGCACAAAATAAAATAATTTACCTCGGACTTCGAAAGGCCGGGAAAATAATAGCTCCGAGGGAATGTCAAATAAACTGGTCCTCCAATATGATTCTATAGTCTGTTTCCCAAAAGATTCGATGTAGCGCGTGCCATCTGTCGTCATAATGGTAAAACAACGAACAAATGTTGAAATGCAGTAAACGAATGAGCAAATTCGAAAGTCGAACTATCATCGGACGGATTATCAATTTTTTTTTTACTATAACTCGCAACTGCAATGTGCAAATACTCAAATACGGATGACGAAGATCTAATTTCAAATTTACATTGAATAAATAATACATTCATTTGTTACGCATCTACACAGACATTACATTCCTTTACATCTTACGCCATTCAAATAACGAATATACCGTTATGTACTACACATGTCAAGATAACGATTAACATTTTTCTATTTTACATAGAACCAATGGCGCATTTAGTAACAACAAATACATAATTACAAAGATAGAATATTGAACTCTTTGGCTCTCCATACTAATTCACCAAATGAACTTTATTATCATAAAATGTCAAGCACCTGACGTGATACGTGTTACGTGGTTTGGATGAAGCTAGATATAATTATAGGAGAGTATCTTTATAAAGACCCGTTATTAGCAAGATTGATTAATTTATGTACTATATTGAATTAATATTTTTATTTATCACATGTGTACTCCTTTATCCGACACTGTGTTTTCCTACGCCATTTGTGACGTCATAAACAAACGTCAATTTTACATTATTATTTTGTTTACAAAATGTCAGGAAGCAAAATTCCCAACAATATAGTAGCGTAAAATGAATAAAGGAAAAGTGGGTGTTAACATGTGATGTAAAAAGAATCTCCCATGGTTTGTGATATGATATGATATATATATACGACTGAAGAAGACCGGTAACACGGTCGAAATATTTCAACAAAGTGTTTAGAGTTTTTTCTATATTTTACTTCCAAAACAGAGACTTTATATATATATATATATATATATATATATATATATATATATATATATATATATATATATATATATATATATATATACATGTATATATATATATCCAACGCCAAAGCTCGAGAATAGAAAACACACAACTCGTTGAATATTAATGATATTAAATTACAAACCATGGGAGATCCTATATACAAACTGTATATATATATATATATATATTTACATTGTGAGGTTTTTAAAAAAAATAGTTCTGGGTCCTTATGTCAGAGGAAACGGTTAAAAGGATCGTGATAAGTGAAAGTGTAGACAGTTTAACAATTTGCAGTCACTTTGAACTATTACGTAATTCAGTTTATGAATTGAACTAGAAATTCACCTATTTTTAAAATGATATTTGATATTGCACATTCTATGCAATTGCTTGTTGCAATTCACAAACATTCTGTTTAATGGTACATTCCAGGGCCTAGGTAACTAATAGGCATTTTTCTGAATTGATATCTGCATATCTTGGGAATTATTTGGAAATTCGGGATCAACTTTGGTAGTGAATTAGATTGATTATAATTATATGAATATATCAGAATACAGAGTAGAATTTAATATCATTTGCTTTATCACTTTTTTTTTTTATCGGCGAACTCAGATACCCTATATGTACAGAGTTGTATACCTTTTCTCTTTATAGTAAATTCGAACTTTAGCAAGATATAATTGCCTGAGGATAGATACTAAGTACTTGTACAAGGTTTAGATGAAAATTACATAAAGCACGGGTAAGAAAATGACACAACGACGCGATCAATGAAAATTGTCAAATTTACGGTACAACCCATCCATTTTTCAGGACAAAGAAGTTAATTAAATATAAAAAGAAACAAACCAATTGTAATATAGAAAAGGAGAAAATTTATGGTTGGGCCTGGAATGGAACCTGGGACTCCTACAAGAGCACTATTTTTACGCTAAACTAAGAGTATTGTCTTCAATGAACCACATGCTTTTTAAAACGCTACGCATAGCTGAGTCCTATGAGGATACGGGTTAGAATAGGTCCTCAGTACCCCTTGCTTGTTGTAAGAGGCGAATAAATGGGGCGGTCATTTGGATGAGACCGCAAAAATCACGATAAAGATTCCTCCCTGTTCAATGACCATAAGCCTAAATTCTGCAGCTCTTCATCGGCAATGGTGGCGTCTCCATATGATTGAAAATATACAATCAATCCACTCTGATTAAAATAAGATCTTTGATCCGCTCCGGTAGCAACATAACAATAACGGAGCGGATCAAAGATCTTATTTTAATCAGATTGACAATCAATCACACATCGGTCGCGATAGCTCAGTGGTAGTATGTTCGCTTTGTAACCGGGAGGTCGTGAGTTTGAGTGCCGCTCGTGCCATGGTCGCGTCAAATCTAAGACGTTAACATTGGTAGTGATTGCTCCTTCGCCAAACACTCGGCATTTAGAAGTGAGAATTACGGGTTTTTCGGATATGACCTTAGGTCACGTGTCGCGGCAGGCATTGACACGCTAAAGAACCCTCACTGCTACAGTCCTGAGCGCTAAGCATAGATCTAATTTTGTGGTACTTCACTTACAACTGGTGACGTCTCAATATGAGTGAAAAATTCTCGACGGGACGTAAGAAACCAAACAATCAATTAATCAAAGTTGAGCGCTTTTGTATTTTCGTTTTACGCCTTTCCGGATAACCGCCACCTATCGGCTGACTTAATCTGTGTCTGCCTTTTCTGCATTCTCTCTGTTAGGGAACCAGTCAAGATTATTTGCAGGGTGAAGATTCATTTCCGCATAGGTTATTTAAGCAGTAGTGCGGAAATATGATTCGTTTATCATGGATACAATTTAGTAATATTTATGCAAAATAAGTCGAATGTGATCAACTATGTTTTTTAATGTCTAAAAGATAAAATCTTCATATCTGTGATATCGGAATCACGTCATAATCACTAAATATCAGAACCTACCTGTTACAGTAAATGTGAAATTCAAAGTAGAAGCTTGAAACATATTTTGAGGAAAACAGTAAAGCTTGATCATACATGTACGTGTATATAAAAAAATATAAAGATACACAGAAAATGTGACAAATGAAAACTTGTACTAGATATTTTTCTTTGATGAGACTGATATTATTACATGAGAAAACATCACAGCTTTGTTTTAATGTGAAAAATTGTTATACACACAAATTGATGAGTACAATGTACTTATGTACAAACTCTTATTTGTTGGTTTGTTTTTGTTGTTTATTTTTATTTACAAATCACTAACAATCACTACAGTGCATGATAGTAAATTCATGTACAAGTATATGTATATCTTGTATTATCTCAGTTTTGAAGTTATATATGTATTATCATTCATGTTTAATGAAACTTGTAGAAGATTGGAGTATGATTTATGTAGATAATAGTTCTGTTTTTGTGTGAAATGTTTTTGTTGAATTTTTTAGTATATGCTTTTTTATGTTGTTGGTACATCCCCTTGCACTTGTAACATGAACTCTACAACTTTCATGTCAACAAAAGGGTTCTTTCCACTCTTGTTGATAAGCAGCATTCACTTTTAAAGTTATCAATTTTGCACAAGTATGATGGACATCTTTTTAAATAACCTCCTAAATTTTGCTTTTATTATACATGTATTTCTTTGGCTTGTTTGAATCCACATTCTCTCCAACATTCGCTCCACATTCTCTCAAATCAAAACCTGATTTTGATTTGAAATCAACCTCATTATTGATTACAAAAAATTAACTTCATGTTTTGATTGCTACCGGTAATCGCATCATGAAAGATAACGAACATTGATCAATCTCATAACTCCTATAAGCAACACAAAATAGAGAGTTGGGCAAACACGGACCCCTGGATATACCAGAGGTGGGATCAGGTGCCTAGGAGGAGTAAGCATCCCCTGTCTACCGGTCACACCCGCCGTGAGCCCTATATCTTGATCAGGTAAATGGAGTTATCCGTAGTCAAAGTCAGTGTGCCAAGAACGGCCTAACAATCGGCATGAAACACGTCAGACAGCATTTGACCCAATCTCTACCCAGAGTTATCGTTCCTTACACTCACATATATATGGAGCGCCAAATTAACATAAACTCAAATAATTGAAGATATCTTCAATTATTTGAAGATATCATCAATTCAATTATTGCTCTCTTTAATTGAATTAATGCGCGCATTAAATCAATTATTGCTCTCATCAAATGAATTAATGCGCGCTTCAATTCAATTATTACTCTCATTAATTGAGTTAATGCGCGCATCAAATGAATTAATGAGAGCAATAATTGATTTAATGCGCGCATTAATTCAATTATTGCTCTCTTCAATTCATTTGATGAGAGCATCAATTTAGTAGAAATATTGCTCGCAATAATTAATTTAGAGCTCGGTTTAAATAATTTGATGATCTCTTTAATTCAATTGAAGATATCTTTAAATCATTTACAATGCTTTTGTATAAGGAATTAATGCGCGCATCAATTCTTTTAAAGAGAGCAACAATTCAATTAAAGATATCATTAATTCAATTGTGGATATGTTGAATTGAAGATATCTTTAATTATATAGTTGCTCTCTCTAAAAGAATTATCGCTCTCTTCAAATGAATTAAAGATATCATTAATTCAATTGAAGAGAGCAATAATTGAATTAATGAGCGCATTAAATCAATTATTGCTCTCATCAAATAAATTAATGCGCGCATCAATTCAATTATTGCTCTCATCAATTGATTTAATGCGCGTATTATATCAATTATTGCTCTCTTCAATTGAATTGTAGCGCGCATCAATTCAATTGTTGATATCATTAATTCAATTAAAGCGCGCATCAAATCAGCTGAAGAATTAATGCTCTCATCAATTCAATTAATGCGCGCAATAATTCAGAATTGAAGATATCATTAATTATTTGAAGAGATCTTTAATTCAATTGTTGCACGCATCAAATGAATTGATGATATCTTCAAATAATTGAAGATATCTTCAATTATTTGAGTTTATGTTAATTTGGCGCTCCATACATATACCTCTGTCAACGTCTCAAAATAAGCAATGTTATTCCACATGTAAATCCACTTTTTTTATTTACGGCTAATAAAACTAAGAACAACTTTATAGAATATCGGGAAAATGTAGGACAAGCAACTTGTAGTTTTTCCCATTACTATGCATTCTTCATGTACCTATGAATAGGTCTGGTGCAATAGAACAACTCAATATCCACGTTTCAACCCAAATCAATGCTTCTTGTGTCACAAAAAGACTTGACATCTGCTCAGTATTTACTTTTATTATATAGCTAATAAAAAGTATATTATAAAATCTGCGTAAAATCTAGAGAATGTTAGTGTTCAATATCCTGAGATTTCATTGAACGCTAACTTTGCCTTGCAAAAATTGTGTGCGCCCGAGACCTACCGTAACGACGTAAACAAGCCAAAATCAGGGGCGGATCCAGGAATTGCGGTTACGAGGGGCGCCACTTTAAAATATGAGGCAGTGGGTCCAAGGCGAAGCCCTCGTGGGGGTCCAGGGGGCGAAGCCCCCGGAAGCTTCTGGATTTTACAGGTTTTATGAGACTTGAAATATTTCTCCTATTTAGTCATTTGTACTATTTTCTATCATTTTTTAAAGGTGAAATTAATAAAATGACACAAATAAAGTAATTCGAGAAATCAAAAGATTTTGTAATTTATTTCTGCGGGAGTGGAGAAATTATTGCTTCTTTTATCGTTTAGTACATTTTCCGAAACAAGATACCGCGATTTACCTTAAATTTGAAAATTTTATGGAGGGGGGGGGGGGGCGGCTGCGCCCCCTCTGGTCGTCAAATTTAGGCTAGTAGAGTGTGAAATTGTGAATAAATTCAGTATTTATTGCACTAAAAACAAATATTCATTTTATTTACTTAAACAAAATATTTTACTGTACATAAATTATGGTGTCCCCATTCACAAAATCAGTTTGCTTGCTTCATGCATCAATGACGGGTTTATAAGTGAACAGTTAAATGCATGCTGATATTGCACACTTTCACCTTAGATGCCAATATTGATGAATGCTTGTCTATTTTTGGAGTATTTTGAGTGAAAAGGGATATAATTTAACAACTAAATACTTTAGCTATATAATAAAAGGGTTATTGAACTTATATTGGTGAATATTGGTACTCGTTGGCTGTAAAACGCACTCGCAAGCTCGTGCAGTTTTACGGCCAACTCGTACCAATATTCACCAATATAAGTTCAACAACCCTATAATATTTTTGTAACTGAAGTCGAAGCCATACTTTATTTGAGCATCTTGGATCCAGATGGAGGTGGCCATACACAGGTCTACTTTCTTCTATTACATGTATTGGTTTAGGAGGCACAAATTCCTCATTACTCTGGTTAACACCCGGTAAGAGAGTCAATTCCACCGGAGGTTCTACTTCTGGTTGTGGTACTTTGGGCAGGTCACAATTACCAATAGTGAAGACCTATTGTTAGGAAGTGGTGATAACAGGTCTGGTGTTTTGAAGAGAACCACACATGATTTAGGGGATGGCGTGAGAGGACGTCCATCACGAACTGGTGTTGGTTCTCTGGTGTTTTTGTGGTGAATATTTGGATTCATATTAGGTCATCCGTGGAGTCATAGTTACACTTGGCTTCGTGAGCCATCAACTGACTCTTTCTGGATCTAGACATGACTATTACACATCCGAAAGAGGCATCTTAAAGGTAAGTGGTTATGTATCATGTCTGTCTCTGATGTGCCGACTCAGCATGCGCCAGGTAGGGTACACATGAAAGCAAGTTGTACATTTGAACATTCCGAACTGAAATAAAGTTATTGTCACCGTCTATTCACTATTAAACTTTTGTTGGTTACATTGGCTATGTTGTAAGGGATATTACGTTTAGTGTGCGACTTTAAAATCCGGGAAAATATTGAAAGTCAATACCATCATGATCTGCAAATCTGAGAATCTTATTTACAGTGCCACTTGCCCAACTTGTGGAGAAAACTACATAGGACAAACGAACAAACTTAATGCGTGAGTGAGGGTGTATAAACAACAAATTAAAGATCCTAGTGTGCGGAACACCCCATGTAGTGAACATTTTGCGGAATGCGGGGGTGGTAAATTTAAAGTGTTCCCGTTCTTTAAAATGTGGACTGAAAATGAAATAACTCGCTAAGCCAAAGAGGACTATTTCATTAAACTTTTTAATCCAATCCTTAATAGAAAATAATTATTTGAACAATTGAACTCAGTGTATCACTCTTGTTACCAATGTAGATTATTGATACTTGTCGTTTTTTCGTGTTATTTGTTTATGTAATATATGTATCTTGATAAAGACGCGGGTTGCGTCGAAAATTCGAGTTTTAGATAACCAACAGTGTCGTGGCCTTTTCAGTGCTTTTATAAATTTCTTTACTGGCCTTGTGTCTTCTCAGATCCGACACTTTCAGAAAGTAGGGTGTTGTTGGGTTTTTGTGCTTATCTATATCTATATCTATCTATCTATCTATCTATCTATCTATCTATCTATCTATCTATCTATCTATATATATATATATTGTAACGTGTTTTCTAAGGGTTCTTTTCAAAGGGTAAAAGGATCTCGTGAACTCTGAATATATACATGTATATATTTTCCTCGGGCTCTACTTGGGCCAAAAATACATAGAATCACTATCATTTACAAGGGTTATTCCGATTTACTGGGATACTTGTCCCGGGTTCTGTTTTCTTAAAAATACACTGGGACACAAGCCGAGGTTCTATTCACACGGTTCTGTAGAGATGGCTGGGCACTTTTCACCTGGTTCCGAAACTAAGTTCCTATTGCTTGAGTACTCGGTGCCTCACCCTTATTCAGAATTACTACACCTTGTATCTCACCACAATTCCTTAGTTTGTCTTTCACCAGTGACTTATGTTTCTACCCTAACCTTTCAAATTCTTTTTACTATTAATTCTTCGATAGTTTACCTTCTAAATTTTCTCTAAAGCGACGATAAATGTCATCTTTGTAAAGTTTCTATTATAGAATAATCGTCAATATTATGAGAATCTGTATAGAAATGAATAGCAACAGGGTCATCAGTTTCTCGTCTAATAAATGACAAGTTCAAAACATGCCTTTGGTATAAAGTTACCCAGTTTCTCCTACATATACAATTTTGTTGCATTATTTGCAAAACATTCCATAATCTACATGGCTGGATTTACAATATATATATATTGTGAGGTTTTTGTATTTTTATACATGTATGTACTTCCCCATGAAGTATTTTCTTACTTTTGTTGAAACGAGCACACAATGTAATGTACATAGATTTAAACTATTAAAGACAGCTCTGTAGATTATAACCTATTGAATGTAGCTAGCATTATATTTGTGAAATATTTCTAGTGATATATTAAGCATATTCATAATAATGCGTTTTTGTGTGTACATATCAACATCATGCAGTTTGTAACGTATTTCCTTATACGCAAGAAGGCTATCAAAGTCCGTGCCTTGTCAATTCAAGGGTTCGAGGTGTAATTAGGATAGCAACTTTCATTGATAAAATAAGATTGGGAATGTTATTAGAAATTGGTCCTGCAGATATATACAAATATGGCCTAACCCTACCCAGGTTAATAATTACTATGAAATCAAGGAAAGTCAATCAACATACAAAGATCAGGGGTTCACCAAATGATTTATAATATCAAAATGATTTAACAATGGGTATGACCACCCTCAGTCAACGACTGGCTGACCTAGGACTAACGCTTGTACTGCAGCCTTATTCAGGACACACAGTACAAGTGACAGCCCTTCAACCGCTGCACACACTGTAGAGCCTTATTCAGGCAGACACTGTGAACAACAGCCTGGTCGTCAGTCAAGTCCAGTACACAGGACAGATGAATTATGTGGCTAGCCTTTATCTGGTCGACCTCGACAGTGGCAGGCCTCTTACTACTAAGGTCAGCCTATTAAAAGGACAGCCTCAATGCCTCCACTCTGACACCGTTACAACGTACGGAATCAAACACTGGCTTTCTCAGTAAATCACTTTATTGTTTGCAACTTACTCTTAATCTTGTCCACCACGTCTTCTCGCTCTGGGCTTCGACAATAACTAACGACAACTGTTTCGCGCTGTTTTTATAGTGTTAGGTCATGTGACTAAATTACGGATGTTTACATTGAAAACTACAATGTAGAACCTAGATGGTCGATGGATAAATTTCCGGAATATTACACAGTTGACAGATCGTATGTTAGAATTAACGTGTGTCCATTATAGAAATTACTGCAAGTTAACGTAAATGCGCTCGCTTCTACGGAAATTCCATATTACACACGTATTATTACAAATGAATTACCTTGCTTTATTCATGTATACCATTGTGAAATAGTGTATTTGGCTGCAGATCTCATATTTTTTCGCGACATGTCATGTGTATCTCTACTTTCTCTTTTGCTTGATGTTGTACCGCGCACGTTACATATGTCATTTCCGGTGGCGTTTTACCTATCTTTTTAGGATCCGCCAACGAAATATTCTTGCTCCTGTAAATTTTGGCATTGATATCAGAACTATTGCTTTGGAAGTAATTAATTAGGTTAGATTTAATTAGACTAGTGTTATTTTCCAGTTTATAAATAGTTCAATATTAATTTTAGTTATGTGTGAACTATTTTCCAGTCACAATTTTGGTTGGATTTCCAACGGAATCCGTTCGTGT
The DNA here is from genome assembly GCF_947568905.1 of Ostrea edulis. NCBI lineage: Eukaryota > Metazoa > Mollusca > Bivalvia > Ostreida > Ostreidae > Ostrea > Ostrea edulis. The sequence continues at coordinate 58,654,654 of NC_079170.1, read as the reverse complement.
TGGAACAGAATCGTTGGACGAGGGTATAAAAGGGAGAGCGCGCGTCCCCACGGGGACTCCAACTTTTTCTACTTTATTAGATAGACTTAGGTATTATTTTAAGTTAGAAATGATTAGATTTTAGTAAGAAGGGGGATGAAGTAAATTTTATTGTTATTTTATGTGACTTTTAGTGAGTCGTAATATTCATTGATAGGGATATTTTATTTCTATTAGGATTACAGACGACTGCAGCCTTGCGGTATATTTTTTAGATTGTGTTCAGTGCCATAATTTATTAAACTCTATTTGTTATTTCGTTGAATAAACCTTGTAAACTTTAATTCATCTCTTTATTACTTGCCAGTAAATTATTTGGAGTCCATCGCGAACGACCATCCGACATATTCTGATATACTCGACATTAAACTTGTTTCTGTTGAGTCTGTTAAATTATATTTACAACAACAGTAATCTCATAAAATAAATTCACGGTCCAGTGATCGAACCACTAGTCCGTTACAGTATATATATATATATATATATATCCAAATTGTGTTTTTAAAAAAAATCACAGTGTCCGGTATAAAATATTAAAAGAAATAGAATAAACAGTACACAAAGTTAAAAATTTAACGCAAGCGCTTTCATTTTATAATCCTCAGGCGTTACATTTTAAAATAGTTTTCAATATATATATATATAGACTGTATATGGGTCTAGCACTTGGTCGATCTTTTAGCTATTTTTCACGATCTCCAACTCCACCCATTTACACATTTTTTGCTTGTGTACATAACATTTTAGGGAGATCTTGAGATAGTTTATACATGCAAATGATTTCGATTTTACTACTTGTTTCTCACGTTCTAGTCATTATTATCCCTATTCTCAGATCTGAATTTAAATCTTAAAAAAGTTGATTTAAAGGTTACTCCCAGGGGTCTGGGGGCCGCATAGATCCCCCGCCAGAAGCTCTGTGGTAAATGATGCAAAATCCTGCATTCTGAGCAGTTTCTGGCACTTTTTTGCACTTTGAAATTGTCTGCTTCTTAAACAAAACTTTTATGTTACATAGACTTTTCAAGAATCCATAAGTGATACTTGTATCTGATGAAAATATCTTAAATATATATCAGTGTTTCGTCTTATTTATCGTATAATTAAATGATATACTGGTGTTGATAAATTTGAATGATGCAATTACGTGCAAGTATCCACCTTTTCTATCATTTCGACTCAAAGTATCGTTAAAATTCAATAACTTAAATTTTTGGTCCACAAAGGGGGTGGGAGGGGGTGGGGGTGGGAGGGGTCCGGACCCCCCAGGACCACCCCCCTCTGGATTCGCCCTTGGTTGAAATATTGAATTATCTAACTTCAAATTTGGTAAGTAATATGTATGAATTACATAAAAAATATTTGTAACAAATGAACTTGAATAGTAATTAAATAACATTATCAGTTCCAAATTCTCTGAAACATAAAACAGATATACTGTACATAATGTTCATGTACTAGTACGTGTACATGTTCTAAATACACCATAGACATTAATTGTACGTCTGTGCTATAACTTATTCGCGTATGTCAAGCAAATCAATCATTTAGATAGAAAATTTGTTTTCAAAAATACTATTGTATAAATACTTATTCTCATAACAATTGTTAATTGAAAAATGAATTTTTAAACATCAGATTTCACGTTTTGAATACGGAACTTTCGGGATGTGCCGGAACGACCGATTACACTTGACGTTTATATACCGCGGTCACGTAATAGTAAGCAATACGCAATTTCCGAGTTGCCCTTTGCGGAACTCTTACGCACAGTGAGACGCAAAACATACTATCGTCCACACGCGGTGGGTACAAATGCTCATCGCTGCCTTCATATATTGCCTTAAGGCCGATTACCAGACATCATGCAACCAGTGGCGGATTTAGAGGGGGCACATCCGGCGCCCCCCCCCCCCCCCTAAATTTTTTTAATTTAAGGTAAATCGCGGTATCTTGTTTCGCAAAATGTCACGATAAAAGAAGGAATACTTTCTTCCACTCCCGGAGAAATAAATGACAAAATCTTTTGATTTCTTGAATTACTTTATTGGGAGAACTTAATTTTTTCCAAAAACCCCTTAAAATTTGGGTCATTTTATTAATTTCACCTTATTAAAATGATAGAAAATAGTACAAATGACTTAATAGGAGAAATATTTCAAGCCCCATAAAATCTGTAAAATCCAGGAGCTTGCGGGGGCTTCGCCCCCTGGACCCCCACCAGGGCTTCGCCCTGCACCCACTGCCTCATAAAGTGGCACCCCCGTAACCACAATTCCTGGATCCGCCCCTGGCAACCACCCAATCTCCAGGGACACACAATATTAGTAAGTTTATTAGTATTTAATAATAAATTAGCTCAAACAAAAATCGATAGTCACCATTTTTCTTTGATTAAAATATCACTCGTGCAGAGGAGGAAATAAAAAATAATTTCAGATTTAATCTAATGCTCTAATTCAAACAAATATTATTCTTGATACGGTCAGTTTAATAAATACCAACGGCTGATATAAACTAACTTTACACTTTCATGACTTTTATCCGTATTTGTATAGCTAATCTATAGTATATGTATACATCTTGTACCCACCCAATCGTTCAAAAGAACACTTAACGTACCTTCATCACAGAAGAGCTGATATCTCGGAAGTTGCGTATTGTAGGGCAAAGTTGACATCAATGCAACTGGAGCTTCGGTAGCAGACAGTTCTTAAAAAGCTATGCGCAGTCTTACGATGACGATTCAAGTCACTATTGGGGCTTAGTACCTGGGTGTAAATTAGATGGAAGGGAAAAGCCGCATTTAGACGCGTTTCCTTGGATGGAAGGCGTAAAGTTTTACCGCTATCCTCAAGATATTCCCTAGATTTGTTTTCCTCGCCAACTCACATAATTTTATCAAATGCATTTTCTTATAAAATGGTTTTAGTGATTCCTTTCTTTGAAAAATAGCATTTTAATACAGTAATTTGATAGCAATCGAAGTATTCCATGCTTGTTTACTTAGTTGTTATTGTAATCCGGAAGTGACATGCCTACAAATTACGTTTAACGCGCGATAAAAGTCAGAGTGGATCCGTATCTCGAAAGTACCGTATTGACGTTATTTTGTACATTCTAGTATTAGAAGAGGAAACGGATACACAGCTTAAATTAGTTGAATGAGGAAAAGCGTGATGTCATATTGGTGTGTGTGTGTGTGTGTGTTACTGGGCGCTTTTTCTGGGGGGGGGGGGGGGGTCGGGGGTCTGGGTCCGGGTTATTCCTTCCTGCTTGGATTTGTTTGTGTTGGGCCCATTTTTAGAGGGAAAAGTCTAACCCGGGCACGTTTTTCGGGGGAAAAGTCTATACTACAACACCGATCTTGTAAAATGAAGTTAGAAACATTATCTCTTGCTGAACTTGCTACCGTATGAGATCGGTAAAGTTGGCTACTAGTAGCCAGCTACTTGAACCAGGAAAAGTTAGCTACTAGTAGCCAGTTACTAGTAGTCAGCTACTAGTAGCCAGCTACTAAAAGTAAGAAAAGTTAGCTACTCGTAGCCAGCTACTACAAAATATAAAAGTTATAATTACTGATAGATAAAGGTTAATGAGTTTGAAAATTATTATCTATCAGATTTATTTCTAAAGAGGACGAGGAGACGTATGAAATTTCATGCTCAATTATCCCCAATTACATAACGTTGCAATGCAAAATACAAATAAACTTTTTCAACTGAGTGTTTACTTTAAAAATGGTACGGATTTAATTCAGACCTTCATTCATTTGATATACCATTTATTTTGAGATATCTGCTACTTTTACAATTTTATTCGAGTTTCAACAATTATTTGAATACTGTAAGGAACTTTGTGTTTGTATTAGATATCTGACGAATTTACGACTATACATATGGCAAGAAGTGATAGAGGGTGTTTTGATACGCCATGAATTTTCAAATATCGCTCTTAAGGAAATCAACTACTTATACATTTTGATTATCGGTACAATGAAATTTCAAGATCAGTGTGAAAACCTTCAGGAACTCTGTGTTTATACTATATATTTAAAGAACTTACAAAGATACGTATGGCGAGTAGTGATATTAGGTATCGTGATATGCCATAAATTTTCAGATATCACGCTTAAGGAAGTCAGCTACTTATACCTTTTGATTCCTGGTAACCTGACATTTCAAGATTTTCGTAGATATCATAAGGAAAATTGTGTTTATATTAGATATCTGACTAATTTATAACTATCCAAGTGAAGAGGAGTGATACTAGGTATCTTGATATGCCATCAATTTTCAGATATCACGCATAACGAAGTCAGTTACATATACCTTTTGATTCCAGGTATCCTAAAATTTCTGGTTTTTCGCAAATATCTTAAGGAACTCTGTGTTTGTATTAGATATCTCAATAATTTACCATCTCACATATGACAAAAAGTGATATTAAGTATCTTGACATGCCTTCAATTTTCAGATATCACGCTTAAGGAAGTCAGCTACTTATACCTTTTGATTCTAGGTAACCTAAAATGTCAGGCTTTTCGCAAATATCTTAAGGCACTCTATGTTTGTGTAGATATCTCATTAATTTACCATCTCACATATTACAAGGAATGATATTAGGTATCTTGATATGCCATAAATTTTGAGATATCACACTTAAGGAAGTCAACTACTTATACCTTTTGATTCCAGGTAACCTGAAATTTCAAGTTTTCCGTAAATATCATAAGGAACTCTACGTTTGTATTAGATATCTGACTAACTTACAACTATCCACGTGAAGAGGAGTAATATTAGGTATCTTGATATTACATCAATTTTCAGATATCACCCTTAAGGAAGTCAGCTACTTATACCTTTTGATTGCAGGTAACCTGAAATTTCAAGATTTTAGAAAATATTTTAAGGAGCTCCGTGGTTGGTTTTTTTTTTTTTTTTTTATAGATATCTGATTGATTTACCAATGCACATACGACAAGATGTGATATTAGTTATCTTGATATGCCATCAATTTTGAGATATCACGCTTAGGGAAGTTAGCTATTTATACCTTTTGATTCCTGGTAGTCTGAAATTTCAAGTTTTTCGTAGATATCTTACGGAACTCTATGTTTGTATTAGATATCGTATTAATTTACCAATGCACATATGACAAGGAGTGATATCAGGTATCTTGATATGCCTTCAATTTTCAGATATCACGCTTAAGGAAGTCAGCTACTTATACCTTTTGATTCTAGGTAACCTAAAATGTCAGGCTTTTCGCAAATATCTTAAGGAACTCTGTGTTTGTGTTAGATATCTCATTAATTTACCATCTCACATATTACAAGGAATGATATTAGGTATCTTGATATGCCATAAATTTTGAGATATTACACTTAAGGAAGTCAGCTACTTATACCTTTTGATTCCAGGTAACCTGAATTTTCAGATTTTTCATTGATATCTTAAGGAACTCGGTGTTTGTATTTAATATCTAATTAACTTACAATTTCAAATATCACAAGGAATGATATTAGGTATTTTGATATGCAATTAATTTTCAGATATCACCCATAAGGAAGTCAACTACTTATACCTTTTGATTGCAGGTAATCTAAAATTTCAAGACTTTCGTATATATTTTAAGGAACTCTGTGTTTGTATCATCTTCACAAGTCAAGGGTTATTGATTCGTTACCTCGCACTAACGAATCAATAACCCTTGACTTGTGAAGATGTGTTTGTATTAGATATCTGACTAACTTACAACTATCCATGTGAAGAGGAGTGATACTAGGTAACTTGATATACCATCAATTTTCAGATATGACCCTTAAGGAAGTCAGCTACATATACCTTTTGATTTCAGGTAGCCTAAAATTTGAAGTTTTTAACAAATATCTTAAGGAACTCTGTGTTTGTTTTAAATATATCATTAATTTACCATCTCACATATGACAAGGAGTGATATTAGGTATCTTACCATAACATAAATTTAGTGGCTGCCGTCAGTTAAATAACTCTATGGCAAAACCAAACAAGTCCAAAAAATATCAATAAGACCCCTACATGTACCTAGGGCGTTTTTCCAAAGTTCCTTAAGCTATATACAAAAAAAGTTTATATTTCATGATGACTGGAGTCAATAGGTATAAGTAGCTGACTTCGACGAACGTGATATCTGAAAATTGATAGCATATCAAGATACTTAATATAAAGCCCTGTAATATGTACAATGGTAAATTAGTCAGATATCTAACATATCTATCTGAAAATTGATGGCATATCAAGATACCTAATATCACTCCTCTTCACGTGGATAGTAGATAATTAGTCAGATATCTAATATAAACACACAGTTCCTTAAGATATCTACAAAAAAAACTTGAACATTCAGGTAACCAGGAATCAAAAGGTATAAGTAGCTGACTTTCTTAAGCGTGATATCTGAAAATCGATGGCATATTAAGATACTTAATATCACTCTTTGTCATATGTGAGATGGTAAATTAATGAGATATCTAATACAAACAAAGAGTTCCTGACTTCGTTATGGGTGATATCTGAAAATTGATGGCATATCAAGATACCTAGTATCACTCCTCTTCACTTGGATAGTTGTAAATTAGTCAGATATCTAACATACACACAATTTCCTTAAGATATCTACGAAAATCTTGAAATGTCAGGTTACTAGGAATCAAAAGGTATAAGTAGCCGACTTCCTTAATGGTGATATCTGAAAATTGATGGCTAATGAAGATATCTAATACCACTGCTCTTCACATGCATATTGGTAAATTAATGCGATATCTAATACAAACATAGAGTGCCTTAAGATAATTGCGAAAAACCTGACATTTTAAGGTTACCTGCAATCAAAAGGTATAAGTAGCTGACTTCCTTAATAATACGTATCGTTGTAAGTTAGTTAAATATATAATATAAACACAGAGTTCCTTAAATATTCACAAAGATCTTGAAATTTCATTATACCGATAATCAAAATGTATAAGTAGTTGATATCTGAAAATTCATGGCGTATCAAAACACCCTCTATCACTTCTTCCATATGTATAGTCGTAAATTCGTCAGATATCTAATACAAACACAAAGTTCCTTACAGTATTCAAATAAATGTTGAAACTCGAATAAAATTGTAAAAGTAGCAGATATCTCAAAATAAATGGTATATCAAATGAATGAAGGTCTGAATTGAATCCGTATCATTTTCAAAGTAAACACTCAGTTGAAAAAGTTTATTTGTATTTTGCATTGCAACGTTATGTAATTGAGTATGAAATTTCATACGACTCCTCGTCCTCTTTAGAAATAAATCTGATATAGATAATAATTTTCAAACCCATTAACCTTTATCTGGTAGCTGGCTATCAGTAATTATAACTTTTATATTTTGTAGTAGCTGGCTACGAGTAGCTAACTTTTCTTACTTTTAGTAGCTGGCTACTAGTAACTGGCTACTAGTAGCTAACTTTTCCTGGTTCAAGTAGCTGGCTACTAGTAGCCAACTTTTCTCGTTTTAAGTAGCCAGTTACTAGTAGCTGGTTACTAGTAGCCAACTTTATCGATCTTACCGCATGGTACAATTGAACTTCAATTTTTTAAAAGTTTGTTTTAAGGTCATGGGATACCCAAGATTTTGGACGCATCAAATGAAGTGCGATTTTGCTGTGTTTACTTTGGATTTTCTATTATTTGTAATGTAAATCGGTCATTAATACATGAAGTGCACCAATAACACGTGTTTACATTGAATTTTCTAGTAAAGCAAAACAATGATAAAAACTGTGTGGTAAATACGGGTTTTTAGTTTTATTAAAACATTCACAAGTTTTACAAAATTCTATAACAAAATATTTTTTCTACATGTATGTCCTTAAGTAAATCAAAATTTGCTTTTCATTATATTTGAATGTTTTAAATTCTTTCACTCAATATATGATGTGTCCTGCTTCAAAGTCCAATAAATCTGTTATTCATCCATTATATTAGAAGAATGTGAGATTTATCTCCTCTTTCACAGGTGAATTACTGCTTTAGTATCAATTGGTCATAATAATAATGTGACACCAGAAGTTTTTAGGACATGAAAAACAACAACTGTATGTCGGGTGGCGTCGTGCAACTGAAAAGAAAGGAGATAGGAGTATATGCCTAGTCACATCTGAATAAATTCAACCCGTGTTAGCGTATTGTTCAAACAGTGCCACAAATTGGAATAAAAGAATTTGTTTACATGATGATCGAGCCGTTGAATCCCTTCTTGTACATCTATTCAAAGATTTTATTACTGTTTATCACATAAAGGCAGATACGAGTACGAAATTAAATTTTGTTCATAAACTACGGATCCATTTCCCTTATATCGTATGTCAGGAGCTTTCTGAAGGTTCCGCGTCAGTCAAACTGGCCCGATTGACGTGAATCTGGTATATCAATAAGTATTACATTTCAAACACACATTTATTTGTCTCAAGTGTACGTCTGATATGTTCACTGTTCTTATAATCTTTCAGTGATAATACAATCGGTATATTGCAGAATAATGGACACGCCATTTCTTTGATCTCTGTAATTTAACAATCACGATGGTAAATTTTGATATAGTTTTCATTGATTTGAGGCTTCAGTATTAGGGTCGAGCTATTTGACTGTTGTATTTGTTTACATAAAATGAAGACTTTTTTCATTTAACATATGTACGAAACTGACATACAGCAGAAGGCTGGACTAAAACATGTAGATCTTTCAACTGATTAGATGTTGTGTATTGTTAAACTTATATCATGATCGTTTCGGGATACATGTTATAGATTGTTTTATATATTTATAAAGAAAACCTCTAAACACTTTCTTGAAATATTTCAACCGTATTACCGGCCTCTTTCAGTCGTATTTATCTCAGTATATATATATATATATATATATATATATAGATAGATAGATAGATAGATAGATAGATAGATAGATAGATAGATAGATAGATAGATAGGTAGGTAAAAATAAAAAAGATACACGAAGACGTTTAGTAAAGCTTTAGCACTTTCATTTCAAATCTTCAGAAGCTTTACATTTACAAATGTAAAGCTTCTGAAGATTTGAAATGAAAGCGCTAAAGCTTTATTAAGGTAACTCCATACTCGCAGTTTTATTGAAAAATGTATTTATTTCCATTCATTACAGTTAAAACTAACAAATTATGAAATAAAATAAATAGGTCATCACAATTTTTAAGATACGAGACGTACATAAACAGAATCATATATCACCGTCATAAAATTGCAATTTTCCTTAAACAGCATTATCAAAATTTCATACAAGCTGTTTATGACCATATAGTAGCATTCATAACAATTTCATGAAACTGTATCTTCACAAAAATATACAAAATATCTGTAAACTAGTTCTAATTGTAACGGGGACCGTTACAGATGTTCCCCAAACCTCCCCCAATTAAAAAAATGATGTCCTTGCGAATCTATAGGAAAAAATCATTTTATTTTAGCCTTTAATTACATGTAGTACGTTCAATATGGTCATTTCAGTACCAAAAAATGAAAGAAAGCGTTGCACGCGCATACACGCGCACGCGTGCATGATTCCGAATTTTTGTTGATGTCGTTCAACAGGCATTTGTATCATATACCCACAGTGTGAATTTCATAACGTTTCCATCAAATATAAGGAAGTTATAGCGATTTTAAAATCGTCCAATCAGAATTCAGCACACGTGCATGCACGTGCTGAGCAGTAATTCTAACCACAGCAATTTGTAAGGAGTACCAAGACACATCTAAACCATTAATATCAATAGAATATGATGAAAAACAAAAACGTTATCGTCCTTTAAAAATTGAACATTTAAAAAACGTTGCACGCGCATGCGCGTGTGCGTTGGCATTTTTTTGTTAACCAATATATAGATACACATATTGTCTACGTATGCTGTGAATATCATCTCATTCGCATCATAAATAAGATAGTTACAAACGTTTTAGTATTATCCAATCAAAATGAAGTGCACGTGCATGCGCGTGCAAATTGGTAATTTTGACCATGCAGATCAGTTAACGGTCTCAATATCTACCTATGATATGAATTTCAAGCCATTTCAATGAACAACAAAAAAGTTAGACTGATTCCAAAGTTAGTGTACAAATTTTGTAATGCGCGTGTACGCGCATGCGTGCACGTGCTGACAAAAAAACTATTATTTTTCATATGTACAAATGATATACTACCATCCTATTTAGGTTTTATATCGCTTCCTTCAATATTCTGATTTTCCATTTTTTGTACCAAAATTGCAATGCACGTGCACGCGCGTGCATGCACGTGCAGACAAAATGACTATCACTATGCACATCTACAAACGCTATACTATCATCCTGAAAAGTTTCATTTCGATCGCTTTTGTAGTTTCTGAGAACACTACCGGACAAAAAAGTACCGGAGAAAAAGAATAATAACTAGAAACTCATTACTAGTAATGAGTAGGTCTTCCGTTTGTTCACTTCCGGTAAAGAGTTTTCTGATCCTACAAAAACCATTCAAATATATCAGAGAATGTGCTTTAACAATAAATGAGAAGTGTATTATCGAATTTTTTACTCATTTCTTGTAACTTCCGGTGACGACCGGAAGTACTATTTAGATGTGTTTTCCTATGAATGACATTGACTCTTTACTGTCTATATTCCCTGAAAAATTCACGTCTCTATCTGAAGAGTTCTCAACAAAAAGAAGTAGACTAAAGAAAGAAAAAGTAGTAGGTAAGTACCGACCGGAAGTCAATTTTGAAAAACGAAATTGTCAAAACACTGGAAATTGATACTATTCTTAAGACATGTGAAAATCATATCAAACACTTCAAATATAAGCGAGATTGGTGGGGACAAAGAGACGAAAAGTAAAAAAGTATTTTATCAAGAAACCGGAAGTAGTCGTTTTGACTACCGACGGGGTCAATATTCTTTTGACATTTTGAAAGAGACTTAATAAACTAGTATAAGTTTAAGTTTAAAAGAAAAAGTTTGAAATTTACGATTATTTCAATCATTTCCGGTGACGACAGGAAGTGACGGTTGACATGCTCAACAGCTATTGCATGCTTACAAACAGAGATTAATCATTCCTGAATATTTGATGAACCTATCTTTTACCCTTTCCAAGAAAAATGCTGGACAAAATCTCTTTTGAGAAACAGAAAATCGGCCATATTTTCCCACCGGAAGTGAATTTTGGAAAAACAAAAATAACCACAGCAAAGTCATAAGTAATAAGACATTATTCCTGAAAATTTCAAGAAAATCTATCCAGCCATCTCTGAGAAATCACTCGAAAAAATCGGAAAATCGTCATTTTTTTTTAAATACTTCCGGTATAGAGCGGAAGTGACGGACGAAAAAATTGAAAGTATGTGTACAATGGCCTAATGCTAGTTGATCAACCCTACAAGTTTCAAGCGTCTATATATTTTCGTTATTGAGAAACTGAAAAAACAAAGTTTGAATTTGTCCACCCCCTATCTCACGACCGGAAGTGATATTTACAAAAATATTTAAATATTCTCTAGACATTTATAGTGTCTATAACATATGTAAAATTCAAATCAGTAACTTCTTTTATGACCGAGATTTATGGCACTGAAAAATGAGAGAATGAATAGTATTTCTTTGATATAACCGGAAGTTGGAGATTCAACTTCCGGTGGGGTTAACATTTTTTGAGAATTAGAACGAGAACTAGTAAACCGATATAGGTTTCAATTTGAAAGAAAAAAGTTTGAAATTTATGATTCTTTAATCACTTCCGGTGACGACCGGAAGTGACGGCCGACATTCTTAACCCCCTACTTCACGCCTACAACGTGAGATCTATTCACTCTGAAAATTTGGTGACTCTATCTTTTACTGTTTCTGAGAAAAACGCTAGACAAGGAAAACAGCTAATAAGCCGTATTTGCCGACCGGAAGTGAATTTTACAAAAATATTTGACGTTGCTCTAGACATTTATAGTGACTATAATATATGTAAAACTCAACTCATTAACTAGTTTCATTACCGAAATTTATGGCACTGAAAAATGAGAGAATAAATAGGTCTTTCTTTGATATAACCGGAAGTTGGAGATTCAACTTCCGGTGGGGTCAACATTTTTTGAGAATTAGTACGAGATATAGTAAACCGAAGTAGGTTTCAATTTGAAAGAAAAAAGTTTGAAATTTATGATTCCTTTAATCACTTCCGGTGACGACCGCAAGTGACGGAGACAAAAAATATTACGTGCATGCACCATAGAGAATATAGATCTATCATCCCTGAAAGTTTCATTCGACTATCTTTAGTGGTTTTCAAGTTTACCCCCGGACAAAGTTTCTTTCAAAAACCGGAAAATCGGACGTATCTGACGAACGGAAGTGAATTTTGAAAAAATGAAAAAAATTCCTCGAGGTACCATCGTTGTCTATAACCTGTGAAAGTTTCAGGAAAATCCATCCAACGGTCTCGGAGACGAAAGGGAAAAAAAAAAATAATAATAATAATAACTAGACACTCATTACTAGTAATGAGTAGGTCTTCCGTTAGACCACTTCCGGTAAAGAGCTTTCTGTTCCTACGAAAACCATTTAAATATATCAGAAAATGTGCCTTAACAATGAATGAGAAATGTATTATCGAATTTTTTACTCATTTCTCGTAACTTCCGGTGACGACCGGAAGAACTATTCAGATGCGTTTTCCTATAAATGACAGCGACTCTTTACTGTCTATATTCCCTGAAAATTTCACGTCTCTATCTGAAAGAGTTCTCAACAAAAAGAAGTAGACTAAAGAAAGAAAAAGTAGTAGGTTACTACCGACCGGAAGTCAATTTTGAAAAACAAAATTATCAAAACTTTAGAAGTTGATACTTTTATTAAGACATGTGAAAATCATATGAAAGACTTCAAATATAAGCGAGATTGATGAGGACAAAGAGACGAAAAGTAAAAGGGTATTTTATCAAGAAACCGGAAGTAGTCGTTTTGACTACCGACAGAGTCAATATTCTTTTGACATTTTGAAAGAGAGTTAATAAACTAGTATAGGTTTCAATTTAAAGGAAAAAGTTTGAAATTTGCGATTCTTTCCATCACTTCCGGTGACGACAGGAAGTGACGGTCGACATGTTCAACCCCCTACTGCACACTTACAAACGGATATTAATCATCCCTAAATATTTCATGAACCTATATTTTACCTTTACCAAGAAAAATGCTGGACAAAATTCCTTTTGAGGAACAGAAAATCGGCCATATTTTCCTACCGGAAGTGAATGTTGTAAAAACAAAAATAATTAAAGCAAGGTCATTTCATCAAACATTATTCCTAAAAATATCAAGAAAATATATCAAGACTCGAAGAAATCGGAAAATCGACATTTTTTCAAATACTTCCGGTATAGACCGGAAGTGACGGACAAAAAAAATGAATGTATGTGTACAATGGACTAATGTTAGTTGATCAACTCTACAAGTTTCAAGCGTCTATCTATATTCATTATTGAGAAACTGAAAAAACAAGGTTTGAATATATCCACCCTATATCTCACGACCGGAAGTGAATTTTTTCAAAAATATTTAAATTTACTCTAGACATTTATAGTGTCTATAACATATGTAAAATTCAAATCATTAACTTGTTTTATGACCGAGATTTATGGCACTTAAAAATGAGAGAATGAATAGTCTTTCTTTGATATAACCGGAAGTTGGAGTTTCAACTTCCGGTGGGGTCAACATTTTTTTGAGAATTAGAACCAGACCTAGTAAACCGATATAGGTTTCAGTTTGAAAGAAAAAAGTTTGAAATATATGATTCATTTAATCACTTCCGGTGACGACCGGAAGTGACGGCCGACATTCTTAACCCCCTACTTCACGCCTACAAAGTGAGATCTATTAACTCTGAAAATTTGGTGACTCTATCTTTTACCATTTCTGAGAAAAACGCTGGACAACGAAAACAGCTAATAAGCCGTATTTGCCGACCGGAAGTAAATTTTACAAAAATATTTGACATTACTCTAGACATTTATAGTGACTATTATATATTTAAAACTCAACTCATTAACTAGTTTCATGACCGAGATTTATGGCACTGAAAAATGAGAGAATGAATAGGCTTTATTTGATATAACCGGAAGTTGAAGATTCAACTTCCGGTGGGGTCAACATTTTTTGAGAATTAGAACGAGATATAGTAAACCGAAATAGGTTTCAATTTGAAAGAAAAAAGTTTGAAATTCATGTTTCCTTTAATCACTTCCGGTGACGACCGGAAGTGACGGCCGACATTCTTAACCCCCTACTGCACGCCTACAAAGTGAGATCTATTAACTCTGAAATTTTGGTGACTCTATCTTTTACCGTTTCTGAGAAAAACGCTGGACAAAATATCTTGTAAAAAGACGAAAATTGGACATATCTTGCGACCGGAAGTGAATTTTGAAAAAATGAAAAAAATGCCTCGAGGTACCATCGTTCTCTATAACCTGTGAAAGTTTCAGGAAAATCCATCCAACGGTCTCGGAGACGAAAGGGAAAAAAAAAAAAAAAATAATAATAATAACTAGCTTCAAAACTAACGGAGGAGATGTGTGGACAACAAAGCCCTTCAAAAAGTCACTAAAAGAGAGATAACTCCTGACCGGAAGTGACGTCAAGCACGAAATTTTGCAAGCAAAGTCTCGTCACCAAAAGACATCTTTCCTGACAATTTCGTGAAAATCGATCGAGAAATGGCTGAGAAAAACGCGTGTACTACCAAGGAAAATAATAATAATAATGAAGAAGAAGAACGCGAACAATAATAGTAAGGTCTTCCGCAGGAGACGGAAGACCTTAATAAAAATAATAATAACTAAACACGATCTCGTTGCGAGCAACGAGTAGGTCTTCCGTCCGATTTGTTGATGCACTCGGAGTTAAAAAAAAAAAAAAAAAGACAAATGAGTCCCAATTTAGTTTCCGACTTTAAGACACTTTAGATATAATCAATTTTTCATATCATAAGCTTCTGAAGCAAAGTTGCGGTGAAATTCGTTTGAAATTCGACTCTCCAGGCGAGCCATAAGGCCCGCGGGCCTATTTCTTGATGTCATTTGTTAGCCCTCTATAGACTCAACAACTTTAGTTCTATATGTCTTTACAAAATATTTACCTGTAAAAAGTTATTGAGATCGACCGATATCGACAAAAAATCGACTCTACAGGCGAGCCATTAGGACCATAGGCCTATTTCTTGATATCAATCGATAGATCTCGATAAACTGAACAACTTTTGTTCAATATGTCCTTACAAAATATTTACCAGTTACAAGTTTTTGAAATCGACTGATATCGACAAAAATCGACTCTACAGGCGAGCCATGAGGCCCACAGACCCATTTTTTGATATTGATCGATAGGTTATGACACATTGAACAACTTTTGTTCAATAATGCTTTTCAAAAAATATGTCGATTTAAAGATATGAGGCGTCAAATATTTACGATTTTGGCCCTTAAAATCTCTAATTACGTAACATATGACCTACATTTTGATTTGATAAGATCAAGCTCGTTGAGATGAACATTTCCGCTTCTACAACTTATTATAAAATATTAATAGTTTCGGAGATATTCTCAAAAACATTTGGACCCTTCTGAACCCCTAATTTAAAGGCCCAGCCCGTTTTGCTTGATATCGTAAGAAAGGCCTTGTCATTTGAAACATTTTTTGCTCAACAAGTATTTAGAAATTCTTTACCGTTCTCGAGTTATCTCTACAAGAAATATTTAGGGGCCAAACTGTAGCTCCCTAACGGGGCCACATAGGGAAAAAACGAAATGTACATATTGTTTAGATTATCATTCTGAACAACGTTTGTTCAATAATGCTTTTCAAAATATTTGTCGTTTTCAAGATATGAGACGTCAATTATTTATGATTTTGGCCCTTAAAATCCCTTATTACGTAACATATGACCTACTTTTTGATTTGATAAGAACAAGCTCGTTAAGATGAACATTTCCGCTTCAATGACTTATTACAAAATATTAATAGTTTCTGAGATATTCTCATAAACCTTTGGACCCTTCTGGGCCCCTAATTTAAAGGGTCAGCCCCTTTTGCTTGATATCGTAAGAAAGGTCGTGACATTTCAAACATTTTTTGTTCAACAAGTATTTAGAAATTCTTTACCGTTCTCGAGTTATTTCTAGAAGTAATTTTTAGGGGCCAAACTGTAGCTCCCTAACGGGGCCACATAGGGTAAAAACGAAATATGCATATTGTTCAGATCATCATTCTGAACAACTTTTGTTCTTTATTGCTTTTCAAAATATTTGTCGTTTTCGAGATACAAGGGGTAAAAAATTTATGGTTTTGGCCCTTAAAATCCCTTATTACGTAACATATGACCTAAATTT
The DNA here is from genome assembly GCF_947568905.1 of Ostrea edulis. Taxonomy (NCBI): domain Eukaryota; kingdom Metazoa; phylum Mollusca; class Bivalvia; order Ostreida; family Ostreidae; genus Ostrea; species Ostrea edulis. Next base: position 58,638,151 of record NC_079170.1, on the reverse strand, counting down.
TTATATGAATAGATTTGGATTGTTGAGATGAACATTTTTTGTTCTTTGACTTATACCAAAATATTAACGATTTTTGAGATATTTGATCTAGACTTTGAGCCCTTCTAGATCCCTAATTGAAGGGGCTAGCCCCTAATTCTTGATATTTTCGAAAAGATCTCGTAAATGTGCACAACGTTTGTTCTACATGTCTTAACAAAATATTTGCAAGAAAAAAGATATTGGAGATCAAAGGTCAAAAATCGCCGAAATCGCCGAAAAATTTTGGCATCCATTTTTTCAGGTCCAGGCGAGCGTTTAGGCAAATCGCCTCCGGTAAAATCGAATCCCCCACAAATCTTCTAAAATGTTTACTCTATCTTGTGTAGAAATTTCAAGACTCTAGCTTCAAAACTAACGGAGGAGATGCGTGGACAACAAGGCCCTTCAAAAAGTCACTAAAAGAGAGATAACTCCTGACCGGAAGTGACGTCAAGCACGAAATTTTGCAAGCAAAGTCTCGTCACCAAAAGACATCTTTCCTGAAAATTTCGTGAAAATCGATCGAGAAATGGCTGAGAAAAACGCGTGTACTACCAAGGAAAATAATAATAATAATAATAATGAAGAAGAAGAACGCGAACAATAATAGTAAGGTCTTCCGCAGGAGACGGAAGACCTTAATAAACAGTAGAATCACTAGAAGGTCTTCCGTTAGAAACGGAAGACCTTAATAATAACTAGAAACTCATTACTAGTAATGAGTAGGTCTTCCGTTAGACCACTTCCGGTAAAGAGCTTTCTATTCCTACGAAAATCATTTAAATGTATCGGAAAATGTGCCTTAACAATGAATGAGAAATGTATTGTCGAATTTTTTATTCCTTTCTCGTAACTTCCGGTGACGACCGGAAGTACTATTCAGATGCGTTTTCCTATAAATGACAGCGACTCTTTACTGTCAATATTCCCTAAAAATTTCACGTCTGTATCTGAAAGAGTTCTCAACAAAAAGAAGTAGACTAGAGAAAGAAAAAGTAGTAGGTTACCACCGACCGGAAGTCAATTTTGAAAAACAAAATTATCAAAACTTTAGAAGTTTATACTTTTATTAAGACATGTGAAAATCATATGAAAGACTTCAAATATAAGCGAGATTTATGGGAACAAAGAGACGAAAAGTAAAGAGATATTTTAAACCACAAACCGGAAGTAGTCGTTTTAACTACCGACAGAGTCAATATTCTTTTGACACTTTGAAAGAGAGTTGATAAACTAGTATAAGTTTCAATTTAAAGGAAAAAGTTTGAAATTTGCCATTCTTTCCATCACTTCCGGTGACAACAGGAAGTGACGGTCGACATGTTCAACCCCCTGCTGCACGCTTACAAACGGAGAATAATCATCCCTGAATATTTGATGAACCTATATTTTACCTTTTCCAAGAAAAATACTGGACAAAATTCCTTTTGAGAAACCGAAAATCGGCCATATTTTCCGACCGGAAGTGAATGTTGTAAAAACAAAAATAATTATAGCAAGGTCATTTCAGAAGACATTATTCCTGAAAATTTCAAGAAAATCTATCCACCATCTCTGAGAAATCACTCGAAGAAATCGGAAAATCGACATTTTTCAAATACTTCCGGTATAGACCGGAAGTGACGGACGAAAAAATTGAATGTATGTGTACAATGGACTAATCTTAGTTGATCAACTCTACAAGTTTCAAGCGTCTATCTATATTCATTATTGAGAAACTGAAAAAACAAGGTTTGAATATGTCCACCCCATATCTCACGACCGGAAGTAAATTCTACAAAAAGATTTCAATTTACACTAGACATTTATAATGTCTATAACATATGTAAAATTCAAATCATTAACTTGTTTTATGACCGAGATTTATGGTACTGAAAAATGAGAGAATGAATAGTTTTTCTTTCATATAACCGGAAGTTGGAGATTCAACTTCCGGTGGGGTCAATAGTTTTTGAGAATTAGAACGAGACCTAATAAACCGATATAGGTTTCAATTTGAAAGAAAAAAGTTTGAAATTTATGATTTATTAATCACTTCCGGTGACGACCGGTAGTGACGGCCGACATTCTTACCCACCTACTGCTCCCCTACAAAGTGAGATCTATTAACTCTAAAATTTTGGTGACTCTATCTTTTACTGTTTCTGAGAAAAACGCTAGACAACGAAAACAGCTAATAAGCCGTATTTGCCGACCGGAAGTGAATTTTACAAAAGTATTTAACGTTACTCTAGACATTTATAGTGACTATAATATATGTAAAACTCAACTCATTAACTAGTTTCATGAACGAGATTTATGGCACTGAAAAATGAGAGAATGAATAGTCTTTCTTTGATATAACCGGAAGTTGGAGATTCAACTTCCGGTGGGGTCAACATTTTTTGAGAATTAGAACGAGATACAGTAAACTAAAGTAGCTTTCAATTTGAAAGAAAAAAGTTTGAAATTGATGATTTATTTCATCACTTCCGGTGACGACCGGAAGTGACGGCGACAAAAAATATTACGTGCATGCACCATAGAGGAAATAGATCTATCATCCCTGAAAGTTTCATTCGATTATCTTTAGTGGTTTTCAAGTTTACCCCCGGACAAAGTTTCTTTCAAAAACCGGAAAATCGGACGTATCTGACGAACGGAAGTGAATTTTGAAAAAATGAAAAAATTGCCTCGAGGTACCATCGTTCCCTATAACGTGTGAAAGTTTCAGGAAAATCCATCCAACGGTCTCGGAGACGAAAGGGAAAAAAAAAAATAAAAAAAAAAAAAATAATAATAATAACTAGAAACTCATTACTAGTAATGAGTAGGTCTTCCGTTAGATCACTTCCGGTAAAGAGCTTTCTGTTCCTACGAAAACCATTTAAATATATCAGAAAATGTGCCTTAACAATGAATGAGAAATGTATTATCGAATTTTTTACTCATTTCTCGTAACTTCCGGTGATGACCGGAAGTACTTTTATGATGCGTTTTCCTATAAATGACAGCGACTCTTTACTGTCTATATTCCCTGAAAATTTCACGTCTCTATCTGAAAGAGTTCTCAACAAAAAGAAGTAGACTAAAGAAAGAAAAAGTAGTAGGTTACTACCGACCGGAAGTCAATTTTGAAAAACAAAATGATCCAAACTCTAGAAGTTGATACTTTTATTATGACATGTGAAAATCATATGAAAGACTTCAAATATACGCGGGATTTATGGTGACAAAGAGATGAAAAGTAAAAATGTATTTTATCAAAAAACCGGAAGTAGTTGTTTTGACTACCAACGGAGTCAATATTCTTTTGACACGTTCAAAGAGACTTAATAAACTAGTATAGGTTTCAATTTACAAGAAAAAGTTTGAAATTTGCGATTCTTTCAATCACTTCCGGTGACGACAGAAAGTGACGGTCGACATGTTCAACCCTCTACTGCACGACTGCAAACGGAGATTTATAATTCCTGAATAATTGATGAACCTATATTTTACCTTTTCCAAGAAAAATGCTGGACAAAATTCCTTTTGAGAAACAGAAAATCGGCCATATTTTCCGACCGGAAGTGAATTTTGTAAAAACAAAAATAGTTATAGGAAGGTCCTTTCATAAGACATTATTCCTGAAAATTTCAAGAAAATCTATCCACCATCTCTGAGAATTCACTCGAAGAAATCGGAAAATCGACATTTTTCAAATACTTCCGGTATAGACCGGAAGTGTCGGACGAAAAAATTGAATGTATGTGTACAATGGACTAATGTTAGTTGATCAACTCTACAAGTTTCAAGCGTCTATCTATATTCATTATTGAGAAACTGAAAAAACAAGGTTTGAATATGTCCACCCCATATCTCACGACCGGAAGTGAATTTTACAAAAAGATTTCAATTTACACTAGACATTTGTAATGTCTATAACATATGTAAAATTCAAATCATTATCTTGTTTTATGACCGAGATTTATGGCACTGAAAAATGAGAGAATGAATAGTTTTTCTTTCATATAACCGGAAGTTGGAGATTCAACTTCCGGTGGGGTCAATAGTTTTTGAGAATTAGAACGAGATTTAATAAACCGATATAGGTTTCAATTTGAAAGAAAAAAGTTTGAAATTTATGATTTATTAATCACTTCCGGTGACGAGCGGAAGTAACGGCCGACATTCTTACCCCCCCTACTGCACCCTTACAAAGTGAGATCTATTACCTCTGAAATTTTGGTGCCTCTATCTTTTACCGTTTCTGAGTAAAACGATTGACAACGAAAACAGCTAATAAGCCGTATTTGCCGACCGGAAGTGAATTTTACAAAAATATTTGACGTTACTCTAGACATTTGTAGTGACTATAATATATGTAAAACTCAACTCATTAACTAGTTTCATGACCGAGATTTATGGCACTGAAAAATGAGAGAATGAATAGTTTTTCTTTGATATAACCGGAAGTTGGAGATTCAACTTCCGGTGGGGTCAACATTTTTTGAGAATTAGAACGAGATATAGTACACCAAAGTAGGTTTCAATTTAAAAGAAAAAAGTTTGAAATTGATGATTTATTTGATCACTTCCGGTGACGACCGGAAGTGACGGCGACAAAAAATATTACGTGCATGCACCATAGAGAAAATAGATCTATCATCCCTGAAAGTTTCATTCGATTATCTTTAGTGGTTTTCAAGTTTACCCCCGGACAAAGTTTCTTTCAAAAACCGGAAAATCGGACGTATCTGACGAACGGAAGTGAATTTTGAAAAAATGAAAAAATTGCCTCGAGGTACCATCGTTCCCTATAACCTGTGAAAGTTTCAGGAAAATCCATCCAGCGGTCTCGGAGACGAAAGGGGAAAAAAAAAAAAAATAATAATAACTAGACACTCATTACTAGTAATGAGTAGGTCTTCCGTTAGACCACTTCCGGTAAAGAGCTTTCTGTTCCTACGAAAACCATTTAAATATATCAGAAAATGTGCCTTAACAATGAATGAGAAATGTATTATCGAATTTTTTACTCCTTTCTCGTAACTTCCGGTGACGACCGGAAGTACTATTCAGATGCGTTTTCCTATAAATGACAGCGACTCTTTACTGTCTATATTCCCTGAAAATTTCACGTCTCTATCTGAAAGAGTTCTCAACAAAAAGAAGTAGACTAAAGAAAGAAAAAGTAGTAGGTTACTACCGACCGGAAGTCAATTTTGAAAAACAAAATTATCAAAACTTTAGAAGTTGATACTTTTATTAAGACATGTGAAAATCATATGAAAGACTTCAAATATAAGCGAGATTGATGAGGACAAAGAGACGAAAAGTAAAAGGGTATTTTATCAAGAAACCGGAAGTAGTCGTTTTGACTACCGACAGAGTCAATATTCTTTTGACATTTTGAAAGAGACTTAATAAACTAGTATAGGTTTCAATTTAAAGGAAAAAGTTTGAAATTTGCGATTCTTTCCATCACTTCCGGTGACGACAGGAAGTGACGGTCGACATGTTCAACCCCCTACTGCACGCTTACAAACGGAGATTAATCATCCCTAAATATTTCATGAACCTATATTTTACCTTTACCAAGAAAAATGCTGGACAAAATTCCTTTTGAGGAACAGAAAATCGGCCATATTTTCCGACCGGAAGTGAATTTTGTAAAAACAAAAAGAATTATAGCAAGGTCATTTCATCAGACATTATTCCTAAAAATATCAAGAAAATATATCAAGACTCGAAGAAATCGGAAAATCGACATTTTTTCAAATACTTCCGGTATAGACCGGAAGTGACGGACAAAAAAATTGAATGTATGTGTACAATGGACTAATGTTAGTTGATCAACTCTACAAGTTTCAAGCGTCTATCTATATTCATTATTGAGAAACTGAAAAAACAAGGTTTGAATATGTCCACCCTATATCTCACGACCGGAAGTGAATTTTTTCAAAAATATTTAAATTTACTTTAGACATTTATAATGTCTATAACATATGTAAAATTCAAATCATTAACTTGTTTTATGACCGAGATTTATGGCACTGAAAAATGAGAGAATGATTAGTCTTTCTTTGATATAACCGGAAGTTGGAGATTCAACTTCCGGTGGGGTCAACATTTTTTGAGAATTAGAACGAGACCCAGTAAACCGATATAGGTTTCAATTTGAAACAAAAATGTTTGAAATTTATGATTCATTAATCACTTCCGGTGACGACCGGAAGTGACGGCCGACATTCTTAACCCCCTACTGCACGCCTACAAAGTGAGATCTTTTAACTCTGAGAATTTGGTCACTCTATCTTTTACCGTTTCTGAGAAAAACGCTGGAAAACGAAAACAGCTAATAAGCCGTATTTGCCGACCGGAAGTAAATTTTACAAAAATATTTGACGTTACTCTAGACATTTATAGTGACTATAATATATGTAAAACTCAACTCATTAACTCGTTTCATGACCAAGATTTATGGCACTGAAAAATGAGAGAATGAATAGGCTTTCTTTGATATAACCGGAAGTTGGAGATTCAACTTCCGGTGGGGTCAACATTTTTTGAGAATTATAACAAGATATAGTAAACCGAAATAGGTTTCAATTTGAAAGAAAAAAGTTTGAAATTCATGTTTCCTTTAATCACTTCCCTTGACGACCGGAAGTGACGGCCGACATTCTTAACCCCCTATTGCACGCCTACAAAGTGAGATCTATTAACTCTGAAAATTTGGTGACTCTATCTTTTACCGTTTCTGAGAAAAACGCTGGACAAGATGTCTTGTAAAAAGACGGAAATTGGACATATCTTGCGACCGGAAGTGAATTTTGAAAAAATGAAAAAAATGCTTCGAGGTACCATCCTTCTCTATAATCTGTGAAAGTTTCAGAAAAATACATCCAACGGTCTCGGAGACGAAAGGGAAAAAAAAAAATAATAAACAGTAGAATCACTATAAGGTCTTCCGTTGGTAACGGAAGACCTTAATAACTAGACACGATCTCGTTGCGAGCAACGAGTAGGTCTTCCGTCCGATTTGTTGATGCACTCGGAGTTAAAAAAAAGAAAAAGAAAGACAAATGAGTCCCAATTTAATTTCCGACTTTAAGACACTTTAGATATAATCAATTTTTCATATCATAAGCTTCTGAAGCAAAGTTGCGGTGAAATTCGTTTGAAATTCGACTCTCCAGGCGAGCCATAAGGCCCGCGGGCCTATTTCTTGATCTCATTTGTTAGCCCTCTATAGACTCAACAACTTTAGTTCTATATGTCTTTACAAAATATTTACCTGTAAAAAGTTATTGAGATCGACCGATATCGACAAAAAATCGACTCTACAGGCGAGCCATTAGGACCACAGGCCTATTTCTTGATATCAATCAATAGATCTCGATAAACTGAACAACTTTTGTTCAATATGTCCTTACAAAATATTTACCAGTTACAAGTTTTTGAAATCGACTGATATCGACAAAAATCGACTCTACAGGCGAGCCATAAGGCCCACAGACCCATTTCTGGATATTGATCGATAGGTTATGACACATTGAACAACTTTTGTTGAATAATTCTTTTCAAAAAATATGTCGTTTTAAAGATATGAGGCGTCAAATATTTACGATTTTGGCCCTTAAAATCTCTAATTACGTAACATATGACCTACTTTTTGATTTGATAAGATCAAGCTCGTTGAGATGAACATTTCCGCTTCTACAACTTATTATAAAATATTAATAGTTTCTGAGATATTCTCCAAAACATTTGGACCCTTCTGAACCCCTAATTTAAAGGGCCAGCCCGTTTTGTTTGATATCGTAAGAAAGGCCTTGTCATTTTAAACATTTTTTGCTCAACAAGTATTTAGAAATTCTTTACCGTTCTCGAGTTATCTCTACAAGAAATATTTAGGGGCCAAACTGTAGCTCCCTAACGGGGCCACATAGGGAAAAAACGAAATGTACATATTGTTTAGATTATCATTCTGAACAACTTTTGTTCAATAATGCTTTTCAAAATATTTGTCGTTTTCAAGATATGAGGCGTCAATTATTTATGATTTTGGCCCTTAAAATCCCTTATTACGTAACATATGACCTACTTTTTGATTTGATAAGAACAAGCTCGTTGAGATGAACATTTCCGCTTCTACAACTTATTATAAAATATTAATAGTTTCTGAGATATTCTCAAAAACATTTGGACCCTTCTGAACCCCTAATTTAAAGGGCCAGCCCGTTTTGCTTGATATCGTAAGAAAGGCCTTGTCATTTTAAACATTTTTTGCTCAACAAGTATTTAGAAATTCTTTACCGTTCTCGAGTTATTTCTACAAGAAATATTTAGGGGCCAAACTGTAGCTCCCTAACGGGGCCACATAGGGAAAAAACGAAATGTACATATTGTTTAGATGATCATTCTGAACAACTTTTGTTCAATAAAGCTTTTCAAAACATTTGTCGTTTTCAAGATATGAGGCGTCAATTATTTATGATTTTGGCCCTTAAAATCCCTTATTACGTAACATATGACCTACTTTTTGATTTGATAAGAACAAGCTCGTTTAGATGAACATTTCCGCTTCAATGACTTATTACAAAATATTAATAGTTTCTGAGATATTCTCATAAACCTTTGGACCCTTCTGGGCCCCTAATTTAAAGGGTCAGCCCCTTTTGCTTGATATCGTAAGAAAGGTCAAACATTTTTTGTTCAACAAGTATTTAGAAATTCTTTACCGTTCTCGAGTTATTTCTAGAAGTAATTTTTAGGGGCCAAACTGTAGCTCCCTAACGGGGCCACATAGGGTAAAAACGAAATATGCATATTGTTCAGATCATCATTCTGAACAACTTTTGTTCTTTATTGCTTTTCAAAATATTTGTCGTTTTCGAGATACAAGGGGTAAAAAATTTATGGTTTTGGCCCTTAAAATCCCTTATTACGTAACATATGACCTAAATTTTTATCTGAATAGATTTGGATTGTTGAGATGAACATTTTTTGTTCTTTGACTTATACCAAAATATTAACGATTTTTGAGATATTTGATCTAGACTTTGAGCCCTTCTAGATCCCTAATTGAAGGGGCTAGCCCCTAAATCTTGATATTTTCGAAAAGATCTCGTAAATGTGCACAACTTTTGTTCTACATGTCTTAACAAAATATTTGCAAGAAAAAAGATATTGGAGATCAAAGGTCAAAAATCGCCGAAATCGGCGAAAAATTTTGGCATCCATTTTTCAGGTCCAGGCGAGCGTTTAGGCAAATCGCCTCCGGTAAAATCGAATCCCCCACAAATCTTCTAAAATGTTTACTATATCTTGTGTAGAAATTTCAAGACTCTAGCTTCAAAACTAACGGAGGAGATGTGTGGACAACAAGGCCCTTCAAAAAGTCACTAAAAGAGAGATAACTCCTGACCGGAAGTGACGTCAAGCACGAAATTTTGCAAGCAAAGTCTCGTCACCAAAAGACATCTTTCCTGAAAATTTCGTGAAAATCGATCGAGAAATGGCTGAGAAAAACGCGTGTACTACCAAGGAAAATAATAATAATAATAATAATAATAATAATAATAATAATAATAATGAAGAAGAAGAACGCGAACAATAATAGTAAGGTCTTCCACAGGAGACGGAAGACCTTAATAAACAGTAGAATCACTAGAAGGTCTTCCGTTGGAAACGGAAGACCTTAATAAACAGTAGAATCACTAGAAGGTCTTCCGTTGGAAACGGAAGACCTTAATAATAACTAGATACTCATTACTAGTAATGAGTAGGTCTTCCGTTAGACCACTTCCGGTAAAGAGCTTTCTATTCCTACGAAAACCATTTAAATGTATCGGAAAATGTGCCTTAACAATGAATGAGAAATGTATTATCGAATTTTTTACTCCTTTCTCGTAACTTCAGATGCGTTTTCCTATAAATGACATCGACTCTTTATTGTCTATATTCCCTGAAAATTTCACGTCTCTATCTGAAAGAGTTCTCAACAAAAGAAGTAGACTAAAGAAAGAAAAAGTAGCAGGTTACTACCGACCGGAAGTCAATTTTGAAAAACAAAATTATCAAAACTCTAGAAGTTGATACTTTTATTATGACATGTGAAAATCATATGAAAGACTTCAAATATAAGCGAGATTTATGGGGACAAAGAGACGAAAAGTAAAAAGATATTTTATCAAGAAACCGGAAGTAGTCCTTTTGACTACCGACAGACTCAATATTATTTTGACACTTTGAAAGAGAGTTGATAAACTAGTATAGGTTTCAATTTAAAAGAAAAAGTTTGAAATTTGCGATTCTTTCCATCACTTCCGGTGACTACAGGAAGTGACGCTCGACATGTTCAACCCCCTACTGCACGCTTACAAACGGAGATTGATCATTCCTGAATATATGATGAACCTATATTTTACCTTTTCCAAGAAAAGTGCTGGACAAAATTCCTTTTGAGAAACAGAAAATCGGCCCTATTTTCCGACCGGAAGTGAATTTTGTAAAAACAAAAATACCTATAGCAAGGTCATTTCATAAGACATTATTCCTGAAAATTTCAAGAAAATCTATCCAGCCATCTCTGAGAAATCACTCGAAGAAATTGGAAAATCGACATTTTTTCAAATACTTCCGGTAGAGACCGGAAGTGACGGATGAAAAAATTGAATGCATGTGTACAATGGACTAATGTTAGTTGATCAACTCCACAAGTTTCAAACGTCTATCTATATTCATTATTGAGAAACTTAAAAAACAAGGTTTGAATATGTCCACCCCATATCTCACGACCGGAAGTAAATTTTACAAAAATATTTAAATATACTCTAGACAATCATAGTGTCTATAACATACGTAAAATTCAAATCATTAACTTGTTTTATAACCGAGATTTATGGCATTGAAAAATGAGAGAATGAATAGTCTTTTTTCTATATAACCGGAAGTTGGAGTTTCAACTTCCGGTGGGGTCAACATTTTTTTAAAATTACAACAAGACCTAGTAAACCGATATAGGTTTCAATTTTAAAGAAAAAAGTTTGAAATTTATTATTCATCAATCACTTCCGGTGACGACCGGAAGTGACGGCAAACATTTTTAACCCCCTACTGCATGCCTACAAAGTGAGATCTATTAACTCTGAAAATTTCGTGACTCTATCTTTTACCGTTTCTGAGAAAATCGCTGGACAACGAAAACAGCTAATAAGCCGTATTTGCCGACCGGAAGTAAATTTTACAAAAATATTTAACGTTACTCTAGACATTTATAGTGACTATAATATATGTAAAACTCAACTCATTAACTAGTTTCATGACCGAGATTTATGGCACTGAAAAATGAGAGAATGAATAGTCTTTATTTGATATAACCGGAAGTTGAAGATTCAACTTCCGGTGGGGTCAACATTTTTTGAGAATTAGAACGAGATATAGTAAACCGAAATAGGTTTCAATTTGAAAGAAAAAAGTTTGAAATTCATGTTTCCTTTAATCACTTCCGGTGACGACCGGAAGTGACGGCCGACATTCTTATCCCCCTACTGCACGCCTACGAAGTGAGATCTATTAACTCTGAAAATTTGGTGACTCTATCTTTTACCGTTTCTGAGAAAAACGCTGGACAAGATATCTTGTAAAAAGACGAAAATTGGACATATCTTGCGACCGGAAGTGAATTTTGAAAAAATGAAAAAAATGCCTCGAGGTACCATCGTTGTCTATAACCTGTGAAAGTTTCAGGAAAATCCATCCAACGGTCTAGGAGACGAAAGGGAAAAAAAAAATAATAACTAGATGCGATCTCTTTGCGAGCAATTTTAGATGTGATGAGATAAGAATTTGACTGAGATTTTCGTTCATAAATAATGATACAAATATATTGTCTAAACGTACAATTTAGCTTCAGTAATGTTTTACAAATATTAATCATTTAAGTGTTATAAATTAAAGACTCTCTGTCCCTCTCGGCCAATAATTAAAGAGGTCAGCCTTTTTTCGAGAAAAAAGTTAATAATGTTATTTACTGCGATACAAATTCGACTGATCAGGCGAGTCATGTTGCCCGGAGGCTTATTTTTTTTAATATCATTCTAGATATATCTCGCACAACTGAACAAATTTTGCTCTACATGTCCTATCAAAATTTTCTTGAGAAAAAAGTTATTGATTGCGACATTTATCAGATTGTTAAGGCGAGTCATAAGGCCCGTGGGCCTTTTTCTTGATGTCTCATTAAAAGTTTCTTGACTAAAATGTTATAGATTGCAACAATAACCTAACTGTTCAGGTGAGCCATGAGACCCGCAGGCCTATTTCTTAACATCGTTAGTTAACACTTGCGAAACTGAACAACTTTTGTTCTACATGTCTTGTCAAAAGTTTGTCGAGAAAAAAGTTATTAATGTTATTAATTGTGATACAAATTCCACTGTTCAGGCGAGCCATAACGCACGGAGGCCTTTTTTTATATCATTAGATAGAACTTGCAAAACTGAACAACTTTTATTCTACATGTTTTATCAAAGTTTCGTGAGGAAAAAGTTAATCATTGTAACAGAAATCCAATGGTTCAGGCGAGCCATGAGGCCCATTGGTCCATTTCTGGATACGGCACGAAAGACCTCAATAAACTGTACAACTTTTGTTATATATCTCTAAACAAAATATTTACGAGTATAAATTATGCGACATTTATCAGACTGTTAAGGCGAGTCATAAGGCCCGTGGGCCTTTTTCTTGATATCGTTTGAAAGATCTTGTAAAACTGAACAACTTTTGTTCCACATGTCTTATCAAAAGATTCTCGAGAAAAAATTTAGTAATTGTGACACTAACAAACTGTTCAGACGAGCCATGAGGTCTGTTGGCCTTTTTCATGATGTTGTTGGAAAGATCTTGCAAAACTGAACAACTTTTGTTCTAGATGTCTTATTAAAAGTTTTTTTGACAAAAATGTTATAGATTGCAACAATAACCCAACTGTTCAGGTGAGCCATGAGACCCTCAGGCCTATTTCTTAACATCGTTAGTTAACGCTTGCGAAACTGAACAACTTTTGTTCTACATGTCCTATCAAAAGATTCTCCGGAAAAAAGTTATTGAGTGTGACACTAATCAAACTCTTCAGGCGAGCTATGAGGCCCGTTGGCCTTTTTCATCATGTTGTTCGAAAGATCTTGCAAATCTGAACAACTTTCGTTCTAGATGTCTTATTAAAAGTTTCTTGACAAAAATGTTATAGATTGCAACAATAACCCAACTGTTCAGGTGAGCCATGAGACCCTCAGGCCTATTTCTTAACATCGTTAGTTAACGCTTGCGAAACTGAACAACTTTTGTTCTACATGTCCTATCAAAAGATTCTCCGGAAAAAAGTTATTGAGTGTGACACTAATCAAACTCTTCAGGCGAGCTATGAGGCCCGTTGGCCTTTTTCATCATGTTGTTCGAAAGATCTTGCAAATCTGAACAACTTTCGTTCTAGATGTCTTATTAAAAGTTTCTTGACAAAAATGTTATAGATTGCAACAATAACCCAACTGTTCAGGTGAGCCATGAGACCCGCAGGCCTATTTCTTAACATCGTTAGTTAACGTTTGCGAAACTGAACAACTTTTGTTCTACATGTCTTGTCAAAAGTTTCTCGAGGAAAAAGTTATTAATGTTATTAATTGCGATACAAATTCGACTGTTCAGGCGAGCCATGACGCCCGGAGGCCTATTTTTAGATATCATTAGATAGAACTTGCAAAACTGAACAACTTTTATTCTACATGTCTTATCAAACGTTTCGTGAGAAAAAAGTTAATCATTGTAACAGAAATTCAATTGTTCAGGCGAGCCATGAGGCCCATGGGCCCATTTCTTGATATGGCACGAAAAATCTCAATAAACTGTACAACTTTTGTTATATATGTCTAAACAAAATATTTACGAGTAAAAAGTTATGATTCAAAACGTGGAAAAAAATTGGACACTTTTTAAAACTCCATTTTCGACCCCTACCGAGCTTCCATACTAGGCCCTTCCGGAAATTTTTAAAACCCAGGTGCACAACTAAAACATGTCGTCTAACATCACTGAAAATTTCAGCACTCTAGCTTTTATCGTTTTTGAGTTTTTGTCTGGACAAAATGGTCATCTGAAAATCGATAAAAGGGGGATAACTTCCAACCGGAAGTGATTTTTCGAAAATTGAAACGGCGGTACAAACTTCAAATGGCAACGCATCAATCCTGAAAATTTGAAGCAAATTCATCAAGCCATCTCCGAGAAATCTTCTGCACAAAAATCGGTAAGGAGAAAAAAAAAAGAATAATAATAATAACTAGACACGATCTCGTTGCGAGCAACGAGTAGGTCTTCCGTCCGATTTGTTGATGCACTCGGAGTTAAAAAAAAAAAAAAAAAAAAAGACAAATGAGTCCCAATTTAGTTTCCGACTTTAAGACACTTTAGATATAATCAATTTTTCATATCATAAGCTTCTGAAACAAAGTTGCGGTGAAATTCGTTTGAAATTCGACTCTCCAGGCGAGCCATAAGGCCCGCGGGCCTATTTCTTGATGTCATTTGTTAGCCCTCTATAGACTCAACAACTTTAGTTCTATATGTCTTTACAAAATATTTACCTGTAAAAAGTTATTGAGATCGACCGATATCGACAAAAAATCGACTCTACAGGCGAGCCATTAGGACCATAGGCCTATTTCTTGATATCAATCGATAGATCTCGATAAACTGAACAACTTTTGTTCAATATGTCCTTACAAAATATTTACCAGTTACAAGTTTTTGAAATCGACTGATATCGACAAAAATCGACTCTACAGGCGAGCCATGAGGCCCACAGACCCATTTTTTGATATTGATCGATAGGTTATGACACATTGAACAACTTTTGTTCAATAATGCTTTTCAAAAAATATGTCGTTTTAAAGATATGAGGCATCAAATATTTACGATTTTGGCCCTTAAAATCTCTAATTACGTAACATATGACCTACTTTTTGATTTGATAAGATCAAGCTCGTTGAGATGAACATTTCCGCTTCTACAACTTATTATAAAATATTAATAGTTTCTGAGATATTCTCCAAAACATTTGGACCCTTCTGAACCCCTAATTTAAAGGGCCAGCCCGTTTTGCTTGATATCGTAAGAAAGGCCTTGTCATTTGAAACATTTTTTGCTCAACAAGTATTTAGAAATTCTTTACCGTTCTCGAGTTATCTCTACAAGAAATATTTAGGGGCCAAACTGTAGCTCCCTAACGGGGCCACATAGGGAAAAAACGAAATGTACATATTGTTTAGATTATCATTCTGAACAACTTTTGTTCAATAATGCTTTTCAAAATATTTGTCGTTTTCAAGATATGAGGCGTCAATTATTTACGATTTTGGCCCTTAAAATCCCTTATTACGTAACATATGACCTACTTTTTGATTTGATAAGAACAAGCTCGTTTAGATGAACATTTCCGCTTCAATGACTTATTACAAAATATTAACAGTTTCTGAGATATTCTCCTACACCTTTGGACCCTTCTGGGCCCCTAATTTAAAGGGCCAACCCCTTTTGCTTGATATCGTAAGAAAGGTCATGACATTTCAAACATTTTTTGTTCAACAAGTATTTAGAAATTCTTTACCGTTCTCGAGTTATTTCTAGAAGTAATTTTTAGGGGCCAAACTGTAGCTCCCTAACGGGGCCACATAGGGTAAAAACGAAATATGCATATTGTTCAGATCATCATTCTGAACAACTTTTGTTCTTTATTGCTTTTCAAAATATTTGTCGTTTTCGAGATACAAGGGGTAAAAATTTTATGGTTTTGGCCCTTAAAATCCCTTATTACGTAACATATGACCTAAATTTTTATCTGAATAGATTTGGATTGTTGAGATGAACATTTTTTGTTCTTTGACTTACAACTTTTGTTCTACATGTCTTAACAAAATATTTGCAAGAAAAAAGATATTGGAGATCAAAGGTCAAAAATCGCCGAAATCGGCGAAGAATTTTGGCATCCATTTTTTCAGGTCCAGGCGAGCGTTTAGGCAAATCGCCTCCGGTAAAATCGAATCCCCCACAAATCTTCTAAAATGTTTACTCTATCTTGTGTAGAAATTTCAAGACTCTAGCTTCAAAACTAACGGAGGAGATGCGTGGACAACAAGGCCCTTCAAAAAGTCACTAAAAGAGAGATAACTCCTGACCGGAAGTGACGTCAAGCACGAAATTTTGCAAGCAAAGTCTCGTCACCAAAAGACATCTTTCCTGAAAATTTCGTGAAAATCGATCAAGAAATGGCTGAGAAAAACGCGTGTACTACCAAGGAAAATAATAATAATAATAATAATAATGAAGAAGAAGAACGCGAACAATAATAGTAAGGTCTTCCGCAGGAGACGGAAGACCTTAATAATGAAGAAGAAGAACGCGAACAATAATAGTAAGGTCTTCCGCAGGAGACGGAAGACCTTAATAATAATGAAGAAGAAGAACGCGAACAATAATAGTAAGGTCTTCCGCAGGAGACGGAAGACCTTAATAAGAAACAGAGTAAAAACAATATGTTCCCAAACTTTGTTTGGGGAACATAAAAATAAAGGAAATCTATCGCATAATAGACTTGATAAAGAAATCAATAGAAACAGAGTTATTGCCCTTGGATTCAATATTTTGAAACGTATCATTGATTATTTATCTATAACTTAGACTTTTAAAATAGTTTATTTTTAACAAGATTTTTTACAATAACTATCAGAAAAAACTCCAACAAAATTTATGTTCCTATCATGCATAAATCTAAATAAATCATTGATTTTGCAAAATCTGATGACATCACAGGAGGGTGGAATTACTTTAAACGCCTTCGTGTATCTTTTTTATTTTACCGATCATTGCGAAAAGTAATTATTATCTATCTATATCCTTTTCTGCTTTTCCTAATTATGCATTTAGATTTTATACAGTATAAGCAAACTTAAAGAAGTCCTTCAAATCATTATTATGATTTTGACACAACCCTGAAACCAAACCCTTACCCCTAAGATCATGCAATTTACAATTTTGGTAATGGACTACCTACTCCTTCTAAATATCCATTTAGTTTCAATTTAGTATCAATAGCACTAAAGAAGATGTTATTTAAGGTTTTTTTTAACACATCAACACTATATACTAAGATTGGCGCTGCCCTGGGGTCAAAACCTCTACCCCGGGGATCATGAAATTTACAATTTTGGTAGAGGTCGTCCTGCTTTACATCACTATACATTTAGTTTTTCTTACACATGTGCGGTTCTAGAAAAGAAGATTTTTCAAAATTGGTCAATTTTGGGCAGTTTTTGCCCCGCCCTTAGGGCCCCAGGAGTCCTGAAATTTACAATTTATGTCCCCCTTGTCGTCCCAAAGATGCTTCATAGTAGTTATCAAGAAGTTAAAAATGTTCAATTGTTAACGCACGACAACTAATTGCAATAGGTCACCCGAGTTTACTATGGGGCGATCCTTCGGATGAGACCGCATAATCCAAGGCGCCATGTCACAGCAGGTGTGGCACGATAAAGAAAGGCCGTAAGCGCCGAGCATAGACCTAAATTTTGCAGCCCTTAATCGGCAATGAAAAATTCTCGAGTCTTCCAATTTTGTACGTTAAGCAAAATAGAATTGTTCCTGTTCGAGAAATTTCAGTCACCGTTCCTAACACTAATTCAGTCTACATATCTTAATCTATCAAACTCTTACATCACTGAAATTAAATACATGTATCCTTTCCATCCCTAACCAATTTCTGTGCCTAGGGCCGCCATTAACTCTATCACATCACTGCTTACATTAACTGATAAAAATAAGATTGGTATGTCTACATTTCATTTATTTTCAATACATGAACAATCACACATAAATGAACTACACAATGATACAGGCCATAGATTGAGATCAACACATTTTGTATGTTCCTGTACTGAGTAAAATGAGAGTTATACGAATATAGCAATGAAAAATACAAATGCATTGGTTGCATTGGTTCTGGAAGTCCACTTTAAAACAAATGCAAAACATTTTCAATGTATAACAGTTAATCGAAGATACTCTGAAGTAAAATATTATGAAATATAAATGAGCAGTATTTACATGCTACAATCTACCCGCTTGATTTATATCGTACACGTTTTACCCTATACACAAAAACTGAACATGGTTCTCAATAGCATAACAATACGTGAAAAATAAATATCTAGATACATTTAAATAATTTAAAGACACGTTTGTCTCCATGAATAGAAAAGTAGAAAACAATACAATGTAAATAAATTAAGGGCGAAAATATACATCTGCCCTACTTCCACTTTCACGCCTTTGCACAGACATCCATTCAGATCACGGTCTCCCTTTGCACTGCTTAAGTTTTCATAGAGAAATTTTCTTTTTCCAGTATATATTGAATTCCATGGTAAACGTCTTTAACAAATTTGGAGGGTTTAGCAAGTTCTGGCTCATTTTCAATGTCACGGTGTCCATGATAGATGTCTACATCATCATCAGATGAATCCTCCTCTTCCGGCTTATAAACCCCGGTACCCACCAGCAGACTTTCCATGGCTTGTACCGTCTGTTGGTAGAGAGCACTATTGTTTGGAATGGACCTGCAGCGAGGGAGATAGTAATTTTCCTCATTGTCGATACTTTCCGACTGTCTCCGTAAAAAACGGTGATACAAATTCGCCCCCACAATATCCACGGAAGGGTTATCACTGAAACACGACCATTAGTTTTAATCAATACGTGACCACTCTAAACAACAAGTGTACATGACCAAATCAACAATTTCAATTTCAAAAAAGTAATTTATGATAGTACGAAATAGATTACGGTATGCTGATCTGAAGTACCGCGATATGAAATCTTACCCAATAAAGTACAGTTTCCTTATAGGATTTTGAATCCCTATCTTCTTAGCGACATCAGCGAGGCAGTGTTCCGCATATCTGTAGGTGATTTCACACGGTTTCCCTATTAGCGCAGTGTATTCCAACTCACGACCCGTAATTTTCTACATTAAACAAATATTTTATTTCAGAAGCAATAAAAAAGGATGATTTATATCAAATCCGAAAAAAAGTATTTGGCGCCAATTTCCTTTTTTTAAGTTTTTGCATTTGAATTTTACCTTATACAAACTTTCCAGGCAAAGAAGGAATGACCCGTGACCAAACCTCGGCATACATGCACGGTCCATAAAAACCAGATCCATATTGCAGGCGATGATTGGAAGCTGTTTGACGGTCATGATGGAAGATGGTGCCCTGGTAGGTTTTCCCTCCGTCAGCAAGAGGTCAATCAGCAGCTGGAGATTGGATTCCCACAGTTTGGGCTCTCCAATCATTAAGATGGCCTCCACTCTTGGGAAAGACGAATCGTCTTTGTATGTCCCACTTGCCTACAATTATCGATAATACAAACTTGAAGTGCAATGCACAAAACGGAAAGTTCTTCTCTAAAGGCATCAATCATGTAAAGTTTAAATTCGAGGTGATGTTTCCTACCACACGTTTTCTGTTGTCGTGGTCCACCATATCCAGGAAAGGGTAAGCTCTCTGTATATCTTCAAGCGTGCACACGTTTTTAAAACCAATACTGTCTCCGTTAAGGAAAGTACAACGATTAATTAAAACAAACTCATCATATACATGTAACAACTAACTACCCAACAAATTTAGATTTATGTTAGCAGTATAAAAGGATACTCTAATGCGATGTCTCTGCGATGTTCTTGTCCGATAACCAGCACGTGCTTATTGTGGAACTCCGTCAGAAGTCTGGCGGGAGTTGGGGCATGAATAACTGCATCCGGTGAAACCTTGAAAAGTCGGTGATTATTGAATTAGGTTCATCTTGCTGTGTTTACACATTCTTAATCTCAATTCGTACAATGTAGACTCCAATATTCAATCTGTGTCTCAGAAAAAGTTAATGTGACATTAGTTTTGCTCTGTGTGGCATGCTTACCTGCATGTTGAACCATTTGCCGATCTGTTTGGCTTTGTCTTCACTCCTGTTGCAAGCATTGGTGACGAATGCCACGGGCACCTTAAGGTTGCCTTCTTCATCCTGCAGAAGTTTTAAGGCTTTCACGGCAGGGTCCAGAGGGTTTGAACCGCGTGCTAACACACCGTCTACATCAAACAGTATTCCAAAGTCTGGCTGTGTAATACAAATTTCAAAACTTACAAAACATGGTTGTAAAATGTAGCGTTAAATATGTAAAAAGGATTATATAATGTACTTATGAAACACAAACTTGACTTTTTTTATATCTTCCACATGAACGTAAAAATTCTATTCTAAGAATTTTCACTTTTTCTATGATGTCGAATCCACACTTAAAAAATTTTGATCCCTGCAATAACATAGCGTTTGTACACTACAATTTTCATTTTAACCGGAAGAAACATTACCACGTGACTTTGTGTACAAACAAAACCATGCTTTACGTTATATCAATTTACCTGAGTGCTTTTGAGTTCGTCTTCCAAGCAATCAGTCAGACTGAAATCACTCCCACTTTCAGAATCATCTATAATACAAAAAGAATATTCCTTTCATAATTATAATCAAAGCAGTAAATAAAGTTCACCTTCCCAAATGGATACCAATAGACCGAAATGCAAGCCCACGCTCGAACCGAAAATTCACCTGTGGAATATCCAGACTCGTGGCGGATCCTAGAAATCATCTTACTTCAGCTAATATTTGTTTGCAAAATCCTGAAAATATGTTTACAACATTGCGCGTAGTTGGCCTTTTATACAGAAATTTTGTATCGGCTTACTTAAACGCAACTCATTCTCATTGGTGGGCAATCCGGTCATTCATACGCTAAGTGTTTACAACTGGGTCAGACTATCAATCGCCGGTCAGAGACGGCATGTCAAAAATATTATTGTTTACATTTGCCACGTGAAAAAGGGTGCGTAATATAGTGTAGTTTCGAGAAGCAACTGGAAAGCGATGTCGTAAAAATACTTAGGATTTTGTTGTTGCTGCGATCTACAAGTACATATGTACTAGTTAAGAAATAGTAAAATATTAAAATGTATACAAGCATATTCAGTAAATCTATATAGAAATTTATAATATTTTTTACCAAATGCAGGGGTCCACTATATCTGGTGAGGAATTATCGTACTACAGAGAGTACTCTATGCTGAAGATTTGCACAACTAACTCAAACATCTTTGGTCCCGCGTCAAATTAAATTTCACTTCGCGTCCACAGCAAAGTAAAATGATAAAAATGATAAATTATATTTTTCTCATTAATATCCCCCATCATATCTATAAGTGTGTCTGAATGCTGGAACTATTTAAAGGTTAAACAGACCCAGGATTTGAACTATTTAGATTAGTAAACCAAGCCAGTATTACAACCAATGCACGTTTTGTAGCATGTGAAGACCTTCTTGTGGAACAGAATAATCCGTAATCACAGTTGTATCACGCCTATCGAGCATGGCTGCTTATAACGGTTACCTTAGAATTTTCTCTTCATACGAAAACAGCAGAGCACGTGAAAGAGGGATGTAAACAAAACCACGTGGCTTAATTACTATGAGACTTTGTTCACTTGCATAGTTTCAGAATGAGTGCGTATAAAGTGTAAGGGGTTGCTAACCGACAGATGACCTGTTTTAGAGTAAACAATATCACATGATTCTAATTTATAAATTACTAGATAACATTACAGATTCCGTAAATGCGCCATTGATTTTTTTTATAGGAGTACGATAGCACATGATCATGATGTATAACTGATCTACTTTTACAATACATGAAGTGACGGGTGTAGAGGGCTATTGCGGAGGTGGCAATCCTTTGATCGAACATTCTTAACAAAATGGTCTTTTTTGTCCATTTTGGGTTTTTCACCCAGTCTTTGGGTGGAAAAGATAATATTCTGGACCCACCCCTGATCTAGAATATGGACTGGCTACAACCTACATTTTTATTTATCTATAGACGCGATACATGCAAGATCACAAAGGTTCTTGGTTATGAATTGTAACCCCTTTCTATGAAATACACTGTATATGGAACGCCAGATTACATATATTCAAATTTACCTATCTTCAAATCACTACATAACTATTTTCAAATTAATTAATTAATTGGAGATAGGTGTCTTTCAGTTATAGCCATCTTAAATTATTTTGGAGATAGGTACAATTGTTTTAGGAGACAGGTATAATAGAATTGACAATAGGTACACACACCAAGAAAATGAATTGATTTAAAGACAGGCGCCATCATATTGGATCTGTCTTTGATTATAAAAATACTAACAATGGAACTTCAGTAGCGAATGATGAATAAACTATTTACCACATTATGGTCTCATAGTCTGGAATGTTCTTGGTCAACACACGTGTATAATTCCTGATATTTTATTAATACCATCCTAAACATTTCTGATCGCTGAGGAATCCATGCCAACATATCTATGGTTACGCGGTTTAATTTATCTTTTAACATTCATTTATATATAGTACACTTACGTCGATGTCAAGATCTTTGTGTTGGGGCATATATCAATTTTAATCGGAATTATATTTTGTTTATATTGTGGTTGAAGGTTTTAATCCATATCTAATCAATATAAATTCAGGGTATCAATAATGATTTTTCATCACATATTTATGTTTACAGATATTCCACGCTGCAGGATTAACATTCCAGTAGACGTGGACGTCACACTGTCATGACAGCCGAAGACCCAGAGCAGCGCCCAATGTATAAGTTTATTTATTTACATTTATACAGAAACACGAGTTCTTTAACCTCCATGGCTTTATGTAAATAAAAAAAAATGTTTTTAGCTGTCGTGGTTGTTTTGACGCCGTGATCGAAATAACAGTACATAAAAACCGCTGCTATCTTTTAAAATTGCGTAACAGAAGTTGTACAGAAAAATGCGTTATAAATCAAAGCACTCCATATATAAATGTACTCAAGTTAATCAAACAAACGTACGGTGTATTATGTAGAGTCGGTGTCAGATTTAACACGACAGTCGTCACTGCCTGGTCCTGGATACTGGGAGATGATAACGATGAACACCTAGTTCCCTACCTGTATATGCGTTAGTACGATACCGCGAGTACTAAGAACTCTGACCGTTAGGTGCCCCCTGTCTACGTCAGTGAGCAACCAGAGGCGTAGAAAAATCGTGTTAATGAAAACAACAAGCATCCCTACAAGGCCCAAACTGTTACGTTAATATTTCAGCCATTTTGACATACTTTCACTGTAAAAATGAAAATAAAATTCAAAAAAGTAAAAGATATAACACTATTTCACATGTAAATAAGAGGTCCGTGGAGTGGAATGGTAACCCGAGTATCCTACAGCTAAAACGGCGTTAACGTAGACCCGAACACGATATCTCAACCCGAACCCGATATCTCAACCCTCCCGAAAGTTCATCAATAAAGTTGGTATGTTTGTTTGTTATTTTTATGTGCTTTCCTTCACCTATAAAGGTCTTAATTATCACATCTACGTTAACCTTGAAACTTTGACATAAATATAGTTTTATTTCTTCTCTTTTTTCTTTTTTTTTTTGTATCATGAATCCTTGCATTGCACCATCTGTTGATAGAGGCAGTTAATGAATGTTTAATTAGAGATGCTGATTACATACTGACTGTATGTACTTTATAACAGACGATGATTTCATACACTTGTGAAATAATGCATGGTTGACCTCTACAGATCATTGTGACATCAGTATCTTAAAAAGGAAGTGGATTTTGTGTCTGTATTTACTGTGTATATCTCTTGGTAATCTTTGGGTCGCTTAGACTTGGTTAATCTCAACAAGATTCGGCTAGGCTGTGATACTATGTTAGACGCCTCCGTAAAAAAAATTCACAACCAAGCCGTCATCTATAGGACGTGCACCACACTTTTAAACATTGCTAATGATTTGAATGCTATCTTGACCTACTCCGGCGCACATCAACTTTAATATGGGGACATTTAGAACCGACTTTTGTTTTATAACAAAAAATGAGTGGAAGGAAAACTCCTTATAGTTATACCACACATCATAAATACGTTGATAAAATAACAATGTACCACCTATTTTGAGACAGTTTCAACGTACAGATGTAGTGGTCATGTTACAATAGGATATATATACCATATACTGAGACATTTCAAATTAAGCTTCTAGACTAAAGAACATCTGCAAAAGATACTTTCTATACACGTTCTGAGTATGGTTATATTTGATACTGTCGAGGGAGTATTTCAAATATCAGAAAATGGTCATTGGCCACAGCGTCCACTTGGGTCACCAATTGCTACTTGCACTTTTTGAAAACCCTAATGTAGCCCTACCCTGGTTCCAACATCATGTTATGGGAACTCTATACTGCATGAAGATGTTTGTATTTAAACAATAAAATGCTTTCTTTGTTGTTTCATCAGGTGATGAAGGTAGCTAGCATTGCAGGGGGAAAATCAAAACCCGCGTAACGAAATATTTTCTGCAATGATTGCTACCTTCATCACTCGATGAAACAACAAAGAAAGACATTTTATTGATTATATTTATATTTTTATAGGCATTTTTAAAATATAAACTAGATTTAAGTACTAAAATATCATATGGTTGACCCATCCGTTACGTTGTTCCATCCAATGCACCCTTTGACTTTGACGATACTCCATATTTGGTAATGATTACACAGGTAGGTGGAACTAAAAAAGCATCCTTAGGATTTTTGTGAGAATAGAAAAAAATCCATTACATTCCATTATCAAATGGTTGTTCTTGAGCACTGACTAAAAACGAATACAGCGATTAACAGATCTCCCTTGCGCAAAACTAAAAGACAAACACTTGAATCATGTGTTCTTGTTATGGGAGACATTTGTCTTGGGCTGAACATGGTCAACATTTTGACCTTCATCAATGTAAGGTAAGTCCCTTTCACACGTTCACGGATCAGGAGCCGGTCGACGCCGGATGCAAAATTCTAGTCATCCGGGGTCTTTGGGTTCTGTGACGTCGTAATGCCGGTGTCAACACGGTCTTATCACGATGCAGACACGGAAAACGCCGGTTTCTCTACGGATAAGCACGGTAGCTACCCTTATGTCCCGGGAAAAAATCCCGGTTGGTGCCGGCATGACCACGGAGCGTACGGAAGATCATGGTTTCTGCCGGTCCATCCACGGTTGTTTCACGGATTATCCTGGTCTTTCTTCCCTGCGTTTATCGTGTCTGTCCGTTTAGTTACCGGGAACAATCCGTGTACAGACCGTAGACATTCGTGTTCTTCAGCAGAGAAGTTTTGTACACGGATGACCCCGGACTTTACACGGTTACTTCGGTGGCTACACGGACTTCTCGGTTAATACACGGACTTCTCGGTTGATACACGGACTTCTCGGTTGATACACGGACCTCTCGGTTGATACACGGTGGTACACGGTACCTACACGGATCAACACGGAGGATTTTTTTTCCCGGGACGATCCGGGGAAAAAATTAAACATGTTTAATTTTTTTCACGATTTGGCTTGGTCAAGCCGGATTGCCCCCGGACGACGCCGAATGCATACACGGTTTGTACACGGTAATGGCGGATTGTCACGGACCATCACGGATTGACAATCCGGGGTCTCATCCGTGGATGTGTGAAAGGGGCTTTTGTGTAAGTGTTTGTTAGTGCGAAAGCCCCTTTCACACATTCACGGATGAGACGCCGGATTATTCCGGATTGTCAATCCGTGATGGTCCGTGACAATCTGCCAATTGAAAATTTGACAACTCGTGTCCTTTAGGTTCTTTATCAAAGAATTTCCCTATTTATAATCCTATATCAAACTTTGAACCCCTGTTGTGGCTCCACCTTCGGCTCAGGTTAGCTACAATGAGAACAAGGCTGCGATCGTAACGGCTACACAGTACATGTACTAGGTTAAACGGAACGTCTAGGCTACTCCTACCTACACACAGAGAACAAGCGGACAACCCGATCTTCTCTTTAAGAACCCCCCCCCCCACCCCACTCCCACCCCAACTAACAAGCAAAGTACATGAGCATAAAGCATGCCAGATGCAGCTATGTCATCTGTACATGAGTATTGTACGAACATGAACAAGAAAGAGGGGTTCTCTTTAGCTGATATCGAAAAGGAATAAATGAATAAAATTACTTTTGAACGACGTGAAAAATGTACAGAATCATCTGAATTGTCAACAAGTAACCATAACGATAAAATATACAAGTACTGTATTTCATTTATCGTTCTGCTGCCGCCTATGTAAAATACACAGGTATGTCCTCATCATAAATAATTTGCTTACATTTAGAAATATCTCATAAGACACTACTTAAGACATACGTTGTGATTAAATCATATTGCAAGTAAACAAAATCACAATTGAATAATTTTGCGGACAGTATACAACGATGACCAATATAGCAGACTTTAGAAGAAGAAAAAATCTACATTGTGAAAAACCAGAGATAAGACACACAATATTAGCAAACTACTCGATCTTAAAGCAATATATCTATCAGATTCATTAGAAAAAATGTCTATTGAGTTCGGTGAGGTTTCTCCGACCTGTAATTTGCAGATTCTTTGTATCATTCAGATGAATTTTTACATACCTCCTAGAACTCGAACAGACAACATATCGTCCAAATATAGATACAGAAGTTGACCAGTGAGTTAAGATAGGATGCAGATATAAATACATATCAAGGGAATTTGAATGCTTTTATATTAAGCTTTCGATCACCGAACCCAGCCACACTCATACTGCGTGACTTCCGATATAGAGCAGGTCAGCGATAGAAAAAGGAGGATTCTCGGGACGCGATAACCTCGCTTTATTTTTAAAAAAGAAAAAAAAAAACCTGATAAACTCCACCATAAAATGGCCTCGCATAATTCTCATACGTGTTAATGATAAATTACAGGTATGCAATTTCTTAACTCACTTCAATGTTTTAATCATAGAATTTTCTAACAATTTTGGTCTAGGAAATTATCTGTTGAATTTGCCTTGTGATTTAAGGATCACGTTAAGTAAATTGTGAACTTGTAATCATCGTCTTCCTGTAGGAACTGGTAGATGGAATGAAATGTACAATGGCTGATCAGGGCCGTAAATTAACCTTCAATTTGGAGAAGGCAGGAAATTAGGCGGAGGTCTGGGGGCCGCCCAGGCCCCCAGACGCTGAGCACATTTTGTGCACACTGAACACGTTTCGTCCAAAATCCTTGATTCTAGGGCCTTCTAAGATGTTACTTGACTAACTCATTCTAAAAGAAAGATTTGGAATGCTTTTTAAGGAGGTATGCTACACCAGAGAAATTTGATGTAGATGAAAAGTGTAGGATATGTACAACAATATTTTGAATTTGAAAATTTTCAAATTTACTTTATTTTGTCAAAAAATACAGTTTTAGTAGAAGGTAATCTGAAAAAAATTTAAAACCCCTGCTGGACTCGAACCTGCAACCTACAGTTCAACAGTCGGTATTTTAACCTACTGAGCTACTCGGCTAGGTATTTAAATGGAAAAGGAAAAGTCAAATATTGCTGATATCGATTTTGTCATCCATGTTTTTAAAGGAAGTCAGCCATTATGACGATGTAGAGTACTACCTTAAGGGAGGTATCATGTTCTTAGTTATTGGAAACAACATAAATTCTAAAGAACTTTAAATTTTAATTTTTTTTGGCTCAAAAGTTGGAGGAGGCAGCTGCCTCCTCCGCCTCCATGTAATTTACGGCCCTGCTGATTGCAATGCTATTGGTGATGAATTTCATTATGTCATGGAACGGTCGGTTTTTTCAAACGACAAAAAATAATCTTAACTATCTTTGTTAAGAATTTTTTAGTACTGCCTGCTCTTCCCGAACTAAGGTACTTACACTAACACTTTAATTATTTTTTAATACATACTTGTATATTTTGACCCTTACCTGTAACTTTTGTTTATATAGGACTATATTTGTTTCTACCTCTAACACTAGTGATCTGATTTTGAGTGGATAAATGAATTGAATCATTAATCAATGATATTGAGCTTTAATAGTTAAGTACTCAGATCAGGCATATTTGCCCTTGTTAATCCATACTATAATGTCCGATTCATTCGTATTTAAATATGCATAACGTAAATAGAGTACTTTAATGATATGAAAGAAAATTCACCTTTACAGAAAACGAATTCATTCATAGACTTTGGACCTTTATGGAGACCCCCACACTAGGACAAAGTGTTCGCTATTTGAGGGTCATTGTACATATCAATCACAATCTGTAGACTAGACTAGAGAAGACTATGGAGCGCCATATCAACATGAATCTTATCAATTCATGTGATGCGCGCAACATTCCAATCTTCAAATTCATTTGGCAAACTTCGGCACCCTTCATCTAAATGGAATCGGCCGAGGTGATCCGAATGATCTTCTGAATTATTGCGTGCATTAATCGAATTCCTGATGGCATCAATCATTCTACTGAATTGTTGCGCGCTATATATTCGAATCCTTGCTCTCTTCCAATGAACTAATGATATCAACAATTTAAAACTTGATGGGCGCTACAATTCAATTGAAGAGAAAAATAATTCAATTAATGCGCACAGTAATTGAATTAATCCAATTGATATGAGCAATAATTCTTTTATTAGAGACAGCAAAGTTCATAAATTGAATTGATGAGAGCAATAATTGATTTGATGCGCGCATCAATCAATTGTTGCTCGCATTAATGAATTGATGATATCTTTTAAATGATTAAAGATATCTTCAATTATTTGAGTTTTTGTTAATTTGGAGCTCCATAGAATATCTTTTAAAAAGTAGCTTTACAATTTTCAATAAAACTGAATTTGTGGCTGATTTGTGCTATTTTACATTTTGTTTTCTTTTAGTTATTTTGAGGCGAAAAGACAAAACGAAAAGACGACAAATGATAATTAGCAACCTTTCGCCCCAAAAAACGACAAAACAAGAAGTCGACAAAATACATGCGACAAGACGACAGAGAAAACCCGCAAATTAGCGACCAATCTTGCTGTCTTTTCGCTTGGCGTTTTGTCGTTATTTCGAGGTGAAAAGACGACAAAACGAAAAGAATTAGCGATTTTTCGCCCCGAAATATCGAAAAGACGACAATCGCCACACAAATAGGCGACAAAATACAAGCGAAAAGACGACAAACAGAACCAGTTTGTCTTAAAGCTGACATGAATTCTGAAGTATTTACACTTTTCTCTTTTTATCCACCCTTTCAGAATGCCTATTTTACTCTACCTGTATATACCCCAAAGTGATTGTCACACCTGAGTGATTTTCTATCTAGAATCAATCAGTGCATATATCCGATAGACTATTAAAATCCACCTATGACGTCATTCTTTTGTTCGAACACGCCATTATTTTTCAGGAATGGAGTGTTTGGAAAGTAGGTCAACCGTTATACAAGTAGATATAAATGCATGCAACAAAAGAATGAAAAACGTAAGACACGATTAAAATGCACAAAGTTTAGTAGCAAGGGGCCCAGCAAAGGTGGATTTTAAGTGGGTCAATGTACTCGTATCACTCCATTCCTTAAAAGTAATGGACCTCGGGGCCTCGGTCCATTACTTTTAAGGAATGGAGCGATACTTGTACATTAACGTTTACGTAATGTATAAGGAAAGAGAAACAAATGAAATCATGTATTAAAACATCATGCATTGCTCATAAAATACATATCGTACATTAGTAAAACATTCTTTACAGTGTAGATAATTCAGACGAAAATGCAAAAAGGCTTTTTTGCATACTTACATGTAAGCATTTGCAGTTATCACGTCAACGTGGAGAAATTATTTGCCAATTATATACTGTCATAGCACAAAAAGCATTAAAAAAACAATTATAAAACACACCAAATTCTTACAAAATACATGATTGATAGTATATAGTTTAACGTCCCTCTCGAGATTTTTTCACTCACATGGAGATGTCCTTGCAAAATATAGGTGCATATACAAAAGTAATGCACATGGCATGCTTGCCTAGAAAACAAATCAAACTATTTACCTGGGACCGAAGATGTGCACTTACCGTAGATTTTAGATTCTCTTTATTGTGATAAATCCACGGAACAAAATGATAAACTCCATTTGTATCTTGACAGTAACAACACGTTGTAATCCCATAATACAGACTGCGACACACTTCACCCGTGCCAATCAGGATGTCTTCAGTCCGGAGTCGAATATTTTCCCTGTATATAATGCTTGACTGGTCAGTGATTTTGCAGTTTATAGAAATCAGGAATCTGATCATGCACGTGCATGTAGATATACATCTGTTTGGATACATTGCATACGCAATTCAAGTTGTGTGGATCTGATTACATAAAAATATGAATGATTATCGAAACTATATATGTAGCCTACATCTGAATGAAAATATGGGTACGAGTCTTACAATGTATCACATGCGCAATCCTAAATAGACAGTTGATTACACTAAAAAACATGACAGTTGATTACACTAAAAAACATGATTACCGGTCGCGGTAACTCAATGTTACAGCATTCGTTTCGTAACCGGGAGGTCGTGAGATCGAGCCTCGCTCGTGCCATGGCCGCGTCAAACCTAAGACGTTAAGATGGGTAGTGATTGGCACTGATTGCTACTTCGTTGAACGCTCGGCATTTATAAGTGAGAATCACGAGTTTTTCGGATATGACCGTAAAAACGGAGGTCCCGTGTCACGGTAGGCTTTGGCTCGCTAAAGAACCCCCACTACAACGGCCCAGAGCGCCAAGCATAGGTCTAAATTTGTGGTACTTCACCTACAGCTGGTGACGTCTCAATATGAGTGAAAAATTATCGACGAGACGCAAAACTATCGATCAATCCATCGAAAACACGATTGCGTCCTATTCTCTTCAGAGGATGAAGGCTATGCCTCTCGACTTCTCTAAAGAGAATAGATTGCGTCCATGAGAAAACGTGCTTATCGCAAAAATGACCGAGAAAAATCGTCTCAAACATACCTAGGATGTCTGAATTTTTGCGCCGCAATTTTAAACACGTATTCACCGAACTACACACTATATAAATGGAATACTATGTAGCTAAAAATACAGAGCACCTTTCAAAATTTGTTGTCTCTTCGGGAATCACATAACTATTTACGCTCACTTAGTATGTACATGATTGAATGTGTGGACGTGTGTCTGAGTCTGAGAGAGAGAGAGAGAGAGAGAGAGAGAGAGAGAGAGAGGGCAACTTCTATTCTATGAATTGAATTGAACATATCTTCTTGACAATTACATCAAAGGGATTAGGCACCAGTTAAAAGTACCCCAACGGTACATAATATGACCGTGAAAAGCTAATATTGGGTGTTTTTCTAACATCATGACTTGTAGAACTTGGCTTCAAGAATTATCAGCAATCATCAGGTGTGACATACTTTCTTTGCATCGTAAAAACAGACAAATCATGTACTCTAGCCCTAACGATTTGGTCTGTAACCTGCTACTACAACCTTGATCTTTTACTTTGAGAAACGAAAGGTATCCTTCACTTGGCATAAAGTGTATGTGTACCAAGTTTGACGATCCTAGCTCCAACAGTTCGTACTGTACACTGCCTACAAGGTTTTCCTACTAAGTGATATTGCGATCCTGACCTTGAAAAACAATAGGCATCTTGCTCTCATCATGGTGATCAAATGTACCAAGTTGCAATATCCTAGGCCTTATGGTTTGGCTGTATTCTACCTACAAGGTTTTCTTACCAAGTGATACTGCGACCTTGACCTTGAAAAACAATAGGCATCCTCCTCTCATGGTGATCAAATGTACCAAGCTGCAATATCCTGGAGCTTACGGTTCGGTTTGTATCCTGCCTACAAGGTTTTCCTACTAAGTAATACTACGACCTTGACCTTTGACTTCTGACCTTGAAGTACCAAGTTGTAAAATCTTGCAGTTCGGTCTGTATCCTGCCCATAAGGTTCGGACAGATAGACGCAAGGACAAACGGACGACGTCATACCTTAATACGTCCCGTCTTCGATGGGGTATAAAAACTAAGATATAGCCTCTCCCATTACAAAAAAATTATAAAACTGCCATACATTATGAGTAATCTACAACGGACAAACACAAAAAAAAAAAACCAAAAAAAATACATGCATATTATGTTTATACTTCGATGTACAATGCTATTTCATATAGGGAAAGAAAATTGATCACTGGTTTTAGTATGAGTTTACAAGTATTCATGAATTTTAACCATAGCATCGTTTTTCAAAGTACACGTAGGTAAGGGGGCAGCCGGGGTTCACTTCACACCTGCATTAAAATTCTTGACAAGCAAGAAAATATGGATTTGGGGTACTTTTGCCCACATCAGAAAATCCGAAATCGTAGGAGGAGGGGGGCAAAGGTTGGTTTACTTCAGCAAAACATCAACTGCCACATCGCTCACCTGAGTCACCTTGGCTCATATCTAAAGATTTTTCCTATATATATATCGGCTTATAAAACTTTGATCCCTATTGTGGCCCCAACCTACTCCCAGCGGCCATGATTTTACTAAACTTGAATCTGCACTATGTCAGGAAGCTTTCATGTAAATGTAAACTTTTCTTGCCCAGTGATTCTTCAGAAGAAGACTTTTAATGATTTTCCTTATACATTTGTATGTAAAAACTTTGATCTCCTACTGTGGGGGCCACAGTAGGAGATCAAAGTTTTTACATACAAATGTAAATACAAAACGAGGACCATGATTTTTACAAACTTGAATCTGCACTATGTCAGGAAGCTTTCGTGCAAATGTAAACTTCTTTTGCCAAATGGTTCTTAAAAAGATTTTTAAAAAATCTATTTAATGGTATGTAAAACTTCGATCCCCTATTGTGGCCTCATCTTAACCCTAGGGGTCATGAGTTTAAGAAACTTGAATCTGCACTATATCAGGAAGCTTGCATGTAAATATCAGCTTTCCTGGCTTAGTGGTTCTTGAGAAGATCTTTAAAGACTTTCCCTGTATATCTGTATATATAATTTGAAACTTTGATACCCTATTTTGGCCCCATACTACCCCGAGGGGCCATGATTTTAACAAACATAAATCTGCATAATGTCAGGAGGTTTTCATGTAAATATCAGCTTTTCTGGCTCAGTGGTTCTTGAGAAGATTTTCAAAGATTTTTCCTATATATGTATTTGTATATAAATCTTCGATCTCCTATTGTGGCCCCATCCTACCCCCAGGGGCAATGACTTTAACAAACTTGAATCTGCACTATGTCAGGAAGCTTTCAGGAAAATCTCAGCTTTTCTGGCTCAGTGGTTCTTGAGAAGATTTTTCCTATATATTTGTATGTAAAACGTTGACCCTCTATTGCGGCCCCATAATACCCCCGGGGTCATGAATTTAACAAACTTGAATCTTCATTATGTAAGGAAGCTTTCTTGTAAATTTAAGCTCTTCTGCCCAGTGGTTCTTGAGAAGATTTTTAAATGACCCCACCCTATTTTTGTGATTATCTCACCTTTGAAGGGGGCATGACCTTTCATTTGAACAAACTTGAAAGCCCTCCGCCTAAGAATGATTTTGGCCAGGTTTCGTTATAATTGGCTCAGTGGTTCTGGAGAAGAAGTCGAAAATGTAAAAACAGGCGATCAGAAAAGCTCACTTGAGCTTTCAGCTCAAGTGAGCTAAATAGGGAACAGCTGTTCACCCCATCCCTTGTTTAAACGTGCCTGATATAACATTAATACAAGACAGTTTAAGAAAGGATTTCTTAAGTAGAATACAAGTATCTGATCACTATGATTTAATTTCAGATGATTCCTTCTTTGTAAATGGAACTATTCACGACCGACAGCAAATTTCATATTGAATTCCTACAAAATCAGACAGCAAAACTAATGGAGAAATCTCTGTTCGCATGGATATTGTTACAATACAAATATTTATTCAAAGTGACGTACATAATGTATAGGTCCGTTTGGACCAGGGGATAATTTATCCATGTAATTTGTAAAATGTTATGAATTTTAGTAAAACACGTGTCACTATAATACTAGATTTACTTACTTACACAATATACATTACTATTAGAGATGTACGTGTTACCTGTCGAGGCTATCCGCAAAGGTAAATCGGAAACAATGATGTGAATTGAAGCGTAGCAAAACTCCTCGCCTTATTTCCCATACTATCATATTCATCTAGTATGGCGGATAAAGAGAGAAATATAGCGGATACTGAGAATTCGAGTATATCTAAGAATTCATGTCAGCTCTAAGTTTCCTTCTGTCGTCCCTTCGGGAAAAAAAAAAAAAAAAAGTCGCCAATTATCGTTTTATCGTCTTTTCGCCTTGAAATAACAAGATGACAAAACGCCAAGTGAAAAGACGACATTTGAAATTGGCCGATTTGCGGATATTCTTTGTCGTTTTTTCACATGTATTTCGTCGACTTTTTGTTTTGTTGTCTTTCGTTATTTCGGGGTGGGAAGTGGCTAATCATTGTTTTGTCATTATTCTGCCTTGAAATATCAAGACGACAAAATGTAAAATTGCACAAATCAGCCACCATAGTTACTTGCAAACGGTCACTGTTCCAAGTGCAAATCTAATATTTCTTGATTTGCACAGACAAACAACGTGATTCCTATCTTTATAGAGTGCTTGGACTTTCCTTACCTGGTGACAGTTTAATGTCTGCTTCATTCACAGGTACTTAATGTGGACTGCACTTCCGGTAACACAACACACACACACACACACCCTCTCTTCTCTAGGGAGAAATGGTTAAGAGATTAAATCAAATGTGCGTTTTATTAAGATATTGGCTTTGAAGGGGGACCTTTGTTGAAGAATATGTAACACACCCCATTGGATGTTAATAAGATATAGGACACTTGTACACTACTGACAAATAGGAAATCTATTTAAGTTTATTTCTGTTAAGGATTACATAGCAAAGTAAGTATAATTTACATCAACTGCTTCCAAGGGATGGCTGCTGATATGAAGAAATGGTCACTGTAGTGTGTGGGTATTGCTACTTTCATGTCCAGTGCGCTTGACCTTTGACCTCAAATTTGATAGGGAACATCTTCGTCCCATGGGTAGTCCATATGTATGATATGGTGACTGTTGGTGGAAATGATAACGCTTTAAAGCCAGGAAACCATTGCGTCACAGACGGACAACCCGATTCCAGTAAAGATTGTCCCTATCTATTTGCATGTAAAACTTTGATTCCCTATTGTGGCTCAAACCTACACCTGGGGGCCATGATTTTAGCAAACTTGAATCTGCACTATATCAGGAAACGTTCATGTAAATTTTCAATTTTCTGGCCCAGTGGTTCTTGAGAAGATTTTAAAAGATTTTTCCTATATATTATGTATCATGTAAAACTGAGATTCCCTATTGTGATTCCACCCTTCCCCCGGGGGGCATGATATTAACAAACTTCAATCAGCACTAAATCAGGAAACTTTCATATAATTGTAAACTTTTTCTGGCCCAGTGGTTCTTGAGAGAAGATTTTTAAATGACCTACCCTATTTTTGCATTTTCGTGATTATCCCCCTTTGAAAGGGGTATGGCCCTTCATTTGAACAAACTTGAACCTCCTTCACCCAAGGATGCTTTGTACCAAGTTTCATTTAAACTGGCCCAGAGGTTCTGGAGAGGAAGATGAAAAGTGATCAGAATAGCCCACTTGAGCTGAAAACGATTTCTTAAGTTTGGACAGTACTTCATCAGGTAAATACTCCTCACTAATTAAATTTCATCATCACTTAAACACTTCCCACTAATTACATTTCATCATCACTTAAACACTCCTCAATAATTACATTTCATCATCACTTAAACACTCCTCAATAATTACATTTCATCATCAAACACTCCTCACTAAT
Source organism: Ostrea edulis (assembly GCF_947568905.1). Classification (NCBI taxonomy): domain Eukaryota; kingdom Metazoa; phylum Mollusca; class Bivalvia; order Ostreida; family Ostreidae; genus Ostrea; species Ostrea edulis. The sequence goes on along the minus strand of NC_079170.1, from coordinate 58,602,138 downwards.
TATATTTCATCATCACTTAAACACTCCTCACTAATCACATTTCACCATCACTTAAACACTCCTCAATAATTACATTTCATCATCAAACACTCCTCAATAATTACATTTCATCATCACTTAAACACTCCTCAATAATTACATTTCATCATCAAACACTCCTCAATAATTACATTTCATCATCACTTAAACACTCCTCAATAATTACAGTACTTCATCAGGCAAGTTCCCCAGACCCCATTTAGCATACATTACCGTGGCTTCATGATTTACACTAGCGGGCTACTTTACAATTTACACTAGGGTACTTCATGATTTACACTAGGGTACTACTAAGTCTGTGTAACATTTCCTATGAATAAGGAATATTTTTATATAAATATGATAGTTTCTATTAATGTAGACTATTTTCTTTAATATAAATGTGTAATATTGTTATCAACCAGAAAGTCATTTTACTATAGACGAGAAAATGTTATTGATGATGGCATGTAAAACGTTGCAATATTTGATCTTTTCCATTTGTATTACATAATTTTTCATTTGTATTGCATAAATACTTGCGTTGTATAATTTCCATTTGTATTTTATATTTTCCATTTGTAATGTATAATTCTTCATTTGTAATGTATAATTCTTCATTTGTGTTGTAAAATTTTCATTTGTATTGTATAAATTTTATTTGTATAACTTTTCATTTGTATTTTCCATTTGTATTATATAATTTTTCATTTGTATTATATAATTTTTCATTTGCATTGTATTATTTTATTTGTATTGTATAAATTTTATTTGTATTGTATGATTTTTCCATTTGTATTCTATATATTCCATTTGTATAGTACAATTTTTCATTTGTACTATATAAATTTTCATTTGTATTCTATATTTTCCATTTGTATTATGTAATTTTTTCATTTGCATAGTACATGTATAACTTTTCATTTGTATGGTATATTTTCTATTCATATTGTATAATTTTTCATTTGTATTATATATAATTTTTCATTTCCATTGTATAATTTCCATTTGTATTGTAAAAGTTTTCATTTATATTATATCTAAGGGATTGTTTATTTTGATTTCTTACAACCAGCTGAAAGTAAGTCAAGGAATGATAGCTATATTTGTGGAGTAGATGGGGGGGGGGGGGGGTAATAGCTTGGAGATTGTAATAATTCACATAAACACCATCCCAATCTACCCCAAAACAAGAATGTTATTACTTACGTTTCAAAAATAACACATTCTTTATAATTTCTATAAAGCAAGTATGAGAAGTGTCGCAGATAAAGGCTCTGACATCAATTTTGGAAGATGAAATCAGTAACATTGGTCATTTCATATCAACAGACAGCTAGGGTTCTTTACAGACACATTGACAGACAGGGCTCTTTACAGACACATTGACAGACAGGGCTCTTTACACACACATTGACAGACAGGGTTCTTAACAGACACATTGACAGACAGGGCTCTTTACAGACACATTGACAGGCAGGGCTCTTTACACACACATTGACAGACAGGGCTCTTTACACACAGTGACAGACAGGGCTCTTTACAGACAGGGCTCTTTACAGACATATCCGATTGACAGACAGGGCTTTTTACAGACACATTGACAGACAGGGCTCTTTACACACACATTGACAGACAGGGCTCTTTACACACACATTGACAGACAGGGCTCTTTACACACACATTGACAGACAGGTATCTTTACAGACATATCCGATTGACAGACAGGGCTTTTTACAGACAGATCAACAGACAGGGTTCTTTACAGACACATTGACAGACAGGGCTGTTTACACACACATTGACAGACAGGGCTCTTTACACACACATTGACAGATAGGGTTCTTTACAGACACATTGACAGACAGGGATCTTTACACACATATTGACAGACAGGGCTGTTTACACACACATTGACAGACAGGGCTCTTTACACACACATTGACAGATAGGGCTCTTTACAGACACATTGACAGACAGGGCTCTTTACACACACATTGACAGACAGGGCTCTTTACAGACATATCCGATTGACAGACAGAGCTCTTTACAGACCGATCAACAGACAGGGTTCATTACAGATACATTGACAGACAGGGTTCTTTACAGACAGAACAACAGACAGGGTTCTTAACAGACATATAGACAGACAGGGTTCTTTACAGACACATTGACAGACAGGGCTCTTTACACACACATTGACAGACAGGGTTTTTAACAGACATATAGACAGACAGGGCTCTTTACAGACACATTGATAGACAGGGCTCTTTACACACACATTGACAGACAGGGTTCTTAACAGACATATAGACAGACATGGTTCTTTACAGACACATTGACAGATAGGGCTCTTTACAGACAGATCAACAGACAGGGTTCTTAACAGACATATAGACAGACAGGGCTCTTTACACACACATTGACAGACAGGGTTCTTTACAGACACATTGACAGACAGGGATCTTTACACACATATTGACAGACAGGGCTCTTTACACACACATTGACAGACAGGGCTCTTTACACACACATTGACAGATAGGGCTCTTTACAGACAAATTGACAGACAGGGCTCTTTACACACACATTGACAGACAGGGCTCTTTACAGACATATCCGATTGACAGACAGAGCTCTTTACAGACCGATCAACAGACAGGGTTCATTACAGATACATTGACAGACAGGGTTCTTTACAGACAGAACAACAGACAGGGTTCTTAACAGACATATAGACAGGGTTCTTTACAGACACATTGATAGACAGGGCTCTTTACACACACATTGACAGACAGGGTTCTTAACAGACATATAGACAGACAGGGTTCTTTACAGACATATAGACAGACAGGGTTCTTTACACACACATTGATAGACAGGGCTCTTTACACACACATTGACAGACAGGGTTCTTAACAGACATATAGACAGACAGGGTTCTTTACAGACACATTGACAGATAGGGCTCTTTACAGACAGATCAACAGACAGGGTTCTTAACAGACATATAGACAGACAGGGCTCTTTACACACACATTGACAGACAGGGTTCTTTACAGACACATTGACAGACAGGAATCTTTACACACATATTGACAGACAGGGCTCTTTACACACACATTGACAGACAGGGCTCTTTACACACACATTGACAGATAGGGCTCTTTACAGACATATAGACAGACAGGGCTCTTTACAGACATATAGACAGACAGGGCTCTTTACACACACATTGACAGACAGGGCTTTTTACACACACATTGACAGACAGGGCTCTTTACACACACATTGACAGACAGGGTTCTTAACAGACACATTGACAGACAGGGTTCTTAACAGACATATAGACAGACAGGGCTCTTTACACACACATTGACAGACAGGGTTCTTAACAGACATATAGACAGATAGGGCTCTTTACAGACATATAGACAGACAGGGCTCTTTACACACACATTGACAGACAGGGCTCTTTACAGACACATTGACAGACAGGGTTCTTAACAGATATATAGACAGACAGGGCTCTTTACACACACATTGACAGACAGGGCTCTTTACACACACATTGACAGACAGGGCTCTTTACAGACACATTGACAGACAGGGCTCTTTACACACACATTGACAGACAGGGTTCTTTACAGACACATTGACAGACAGGGCTCTTTACTGACAGATCAACGGACAGGGTTCTTTACACACACATTGACAGACAGGGTTTTTAACAGACATATAGACAGACAGGGCTCTTTACAGACACATTGATAGACAGGGCTCTTTACACACACATTGACAGACAGGGTTCTTAACAGACATATAGACAGACATGGTTCTTTACAGACACATTGACAGATAGGGCTCTTTACAGACAGATCAACAGACAGGGTTCTTAACAGACATATAGACAGACAGGGCTCTTTACACACACATTGACAGACAGGGTTCTTTACAGACACATTGACAGACAGGGATCTTTACACACATATTGACAGACAGGGCTCTTTACACACACATTGACAGACAGGGCTCTTTACACACACATTGACAGATAGGGCTCTTTACAGACAAATTGACAGACAGGGCTCTTTATACACACATTGACAGACAGGGCTCTTTACAGACATATCCGATTGACAGACAGAGCTCTTTACAGACCGATCAACAGACAGGGTTCATTACAGATACATTGACAGACAGGGTTCTTTACAGACAGAACAACAGACAGGGTTCTTAACAGACATATAGACAGGGTTCTTTACAGACACATTGATAGACAGGGCTCTTTACACACACATTGACAGACAGGGTTCTTAACAGACATATAGACAGACAGGGTTCTTTACAGACATATAGACAGACAGGGTTCTTTACACACACATTGATAGACAGGGCTCTTTACACACACATTGACAGACAGGGTTCTTAACAGACATATAGACAGACAGGGTTCTTTACAGACACATTGACAGATAGGGCTCTTTACAGACAGATCAACAGACAGGGTTCTTAACAGACATATAGACAGACAGGGCTCTTTACACACACATTGACAGACAGGGTTCTTTACAGACACATTGACAGACAGGGATCTTTACACACATATTGACAGACAGGGCTCTTTACACACACATTGACAGACAGGGCTCTTTACACACACATTGACAGATAGGGCTCTTTACAGACATATAGACAGACAGGGCTCTTTACAGACATATAGACAGACAGGGCTCTTTACACACACATTGACAGACAGGGCTCTTTACACACACATTGACAGACAGGGCTCTTTACACACACATTGACAGACAGGGTTCTTAACAGACACATTGACAGACAGGGTTCTTAACAGACATATAGACAGACAGGGCTCTTTACACACACATTGACAGACAGGGTTCTTAACAGACATATAGACAGATAGGGCTCTTTACAGACATATAGACAGACAGGGCTCTTTACACACACATTGACAGACAGGGCTCTTTACACACACATTGACAGACAGGGTTCTTAACAGACATATAGACAGACAGGGCTCTTTACACACACATTGACAGACAGGGCTCTTTACACACACATTGACAGACAGGGCTCTTTACAGACACATTGACAGACAGGGCTCTTTACACACACATTGACAGACAGGGCTCTTTACACACACATTGACAGACAGGGCTCTTTACACACACATTGACAGACAGGGCTCTTTACACACACATTGACAGACAGGGTTCTTTACACATACATTGACACACACACATTGACAGACAGGGTTCTTTACAGACACATTGACAGACAGGGCTCTTTACTGACAGATCAACGGACAGGGTTCTTTACACACACATTGACAGACAGGGCTCTTTACACACACATTTGACAGACAGGGTTCTTTACACACACATTGACACACACACATTGACAGACAGGGTTCTTTACAGACACATTGACAGACAGGGCTCTTTACTGACAGATCAACGGACAGGGTTCTTTACACACAAATTGACAGACAGGGCTCTTTACACACACATTGACTGACAAGGTTCTTTACAGACATATAATTAAAGCAGACATTTTTTGATATACAAAATAAGTAAATGTATATGAATTAATAATCATTTGGACACTGAATTGGCTACCCTTAAAGGACAACAACACTCTTGCCATTTGAGCTCTTTTGCTTTCTTGTAGCTAGATAAATTATTGCATTGGCCTATCAAAGTCAGAATCATTCTCAATACACTATAGAGATAAGGGGTGAGATCAAAAGGTCAATGTCTGACAAAAAAACGAAATTCACATAGTTTTCACTAAGGCTCCCCCCACCCCCCTTTAAAACTAAATATTATGACTGTTGAAACTAAAATCAATTCAACAAGTGAAAACATAGGATTATAAATAACACCCGAGCGAGCTCTGTTTATCTTTTTTACTGTTTATTCACAAATGAAAGTGTACTTTAAAACTATTAAATGTTCATTAAAATATAATTTTATTACGTGGTTTTTAACAGTCGGTTGTCTTTTTTCTTTTTCCACTAAAGTGTAATTGATGTCGGATGAAAGAAATTTATCGGATTTTTACTCCCCCTCCCCCTAACTATTTGAATTCAGATTTTTATCCGACATCAATCTTTTGATTTTGCCCCTAACAGACCAATGTCTAGAAGACACAAAATTCTTTTAGCATTCTATCAACCATGTCTCTGTGACCATAACAATGTTTGTAGGCTATAACATGTTTAATATAACAATGTTTGTAGGCTATCACATGTTATAACAATGTTTGTAGACTATCACATGTTATAACAATGTTTTTAGGCTATCACATGTTATAACAATGTTTGTAGGCCATCACATGTTATCACAATGTTTGTAGGCTATCACATGTTAACAATGTTTTACAATGTGTAAGCTATCACATGTTATAACAATGTTTGTAGGCTATAACATGATATAACAATGTTTGTAAGCTATCACATGTTATAACAATGTTTGTAGGCTATCACATGTTATCATAATTTTTGTAGGCTATCACATGTTATAACAATGTTTTACAATGTTTGTAGGCTATCACATGTTATAACAATGTTTGTGGGCTATCACATGTTATAACACTGATTTACAATGTTTGTAGGCTATCATATGTTATAACAATGTTTGTAGGCTATCACATGTTAACACAATGTTTGTAGGCTATCACATGTTAACAATGTTTTACAATGTGTAAGCTATCACATGTTATAACAATGTTTGTAAGCTATTACATGTTATAAAAATGTTTGTAGGCTATCACATGTTATAACAATGTTTTACAATGTTTGTAGGCTATCATATGTTATAACAATGTTTGTAGGCTATCACATGTTATAACAATGTTTGTAAGCTATCACATGTTATAACACTGTTTTATAATGTTTGTAGGTTATCATATGTTATAACAATGTTTGTAGGCTATCACATGTTAACACAATGTTTGTAGGCTATCACATGTTAACAATGTTTTACAATGTGTAAGCTATCACATGTTATAACAATGTTTGTAGGCTATCACATGTTATAACAATGTTTTACAATGTTTGTAGGCTATCACATGTTATAACAATGTTTGTGGGCTATCACATGTTATAACACTGTTTTACAATGTTTGTAGGCTATCATATGTTATAACAATGTTTGTAGGCTATCACATGTTAACACAATGTTTGTAGGCTATCACATGTTAACAATGTTTTACAATGTGCAAGCTATCACATGTTATAACAATGTTTGTAGGCTATCACATGTTATAACAATGTTTGTAGGCCATCACATGTTATAACAATGTTTGTAGGCTATCACATGTTATAACAATGTTTGTAGGCCATCACATGTTATAACAATGTTTGTAGGCTATCACATGTTATAACAATGTTTTACAATGTTTGTAGGCTATCACATGTTATAACAATGTTTGTAAGCTATCACATGTTATAACAATGTTTTACAATGTTTGTAGGCTATCACATGTTATAACAATGTTTTACAATGTTTGTAGGCTATCACATGTTATAACAATGTTTGTAGGCTATCACATGTTAACACAATGTTTGTAGGCTATCACATGTTAACAATGTTTTACAATGTGTAAGCTATCACATGTTATAACAATGTTTGTAGGCTATCACATGTTATAACAATGTTTGTAGGCTATCACATGTTATAACAATGTTTTACAATGTTTGTAGGCTATCACATGTTATAACAATGTTTGTAAGCTATCACATGTTATAACAATGTTTTACAATGTTTGTAGGCTATCACATGTTATAACAATGTTTTACAATGTTTGTAGGCTATCACATGTTATAACAATGTTTGTAGGCTATCACATGTTAACACAATGTTTGTAGGCTATCACATGTTAACAATGTTTTACAATGTGTAAGCTATCACATGTTATAACAATGTTTGTAGGCTATCACATGTTATAACAATGTTTGTAGGCTATCACATGTTATAACAATGTTTTACAATGTTTGTAGGTTATCACGTTATAACAATGTTTGTAGGCTATCACATGTTATAACAATGTTTGTAGGCTATCACATGTTATAACAATGTTTGTAGGCTATCACATGTTATAACAATGTTTTACAATGTTTGTAGGCTATCACATGTTAACACAATGTTTGTAGGCTATCACATGTTAACAATGTTTTACAATGTGTAAGCTATCACATGTTATAACAATGTTTGTAGGCTATCACGTTATAACAATGTTTGTAGGCTATCACATGTTATAACACTGTTTTACAATGTTTGTAGGCCATCACATGTTATAACAATGTTTGTAGGCTATCACATGTTAACACAATGTTTGTAGGCTATCACATGTTAACAATGTCTTACAATGTGTAAGCTATCACATGTTATAACAATGTTTGTAGGCTATCACATGTGCATGTGGTGCATTAAAATTGGTACCGTATAAGTTTTACATTATGACCCCTGGGTCGAGGCCTCTGCTGGTGGACTGTTAGTCCCTGAGGGTCTCTACAGCCCAGTAGCTAAGTACTTTGTTACTAGCTTGAAAATACGGATATATATTTAATTGCTGTTATAAAATTTAGAGATTCATTTCTAAATTAAGGATTATCTCCCTCACGCATAGCTCTTATCCTTAGACGAATTTGACTCCACTTTTTTGGCACACTGTTGTTCCTTATAATAGCTCTAAAACTTCATTGTTATTTTGGATTTCAAACATTTCGGTTGAGTATCACTGAAAAGACATTATTTGTCGAAATGCGCATCTGGTGCATCAAAATTGGTACCGTATAAGTTTTACATTATGACCCCTGGGTTGAGGCCTCAGCTGGTGGACTGTTAGTCCTGAGGGTCTCTACAGCCCAGTAGCTAAGTACTTTGTTACTAGCTTGAAAATACGGATATATATTTAATTGCTGTTATAAAATTTAGAGATTCATTTCTAAATTAAGGATTATCTCCCTCATGCATAGCTCTTATCCTTAGACGAATTTGATTCCACTTTTTTGGCACACTGTTGTTCCCTATAATAGCTCTAAAACTTCATTGTTATTTTGGATTTCAAACATTTCGGTTGAGCATCACTGAAGAGACATTATTTGTCGAAATGCATATCTGGTGCATTAAAATTGGTACCGTATAAGTTTTACATGTTACAACAATGTTTTACATATTTGTAAGCTATCACATGTTATAACAATGTTTGTAGTCTATCATATGTTATAACATGTTTTTAGGCTATCACATGTTATAACAATGTTTTACAATGTTTGTAGGCTATCACATGTTATAAGAATGTTTGTAGGCTATCACATGTTATAACAATGTTTTACAGTGTTTGTAGGCCATCACATGTTATAACAATGTTTGTAGGCTATCACATGTTATAACAATGTTTTAGAATGTTTGTAGGCTATCACATGTTATAACAATGTTTTACAGTGTTTGTAGGCCATCACATGTTATAACAATGTTTGTAGGCTATCACATGTTATAACAATGTTTTACAATGTTGGTAGTCTATCACATGTTATAACAATGTTTGTAGGCTATCACATGTTATAACAATGTTTGTAGGCTATCACATGTTATAACAATGTTTTACAATGTTTGTAGGTAATCACGTTATAACAATGTTTTACAATGTTGGTAGTCTATCACATGTTATAACAATGTTTGTAGGCTATCACATGTTATAACAATGTTTGTAAGCTATCACATGTTATAACAATGTTTGTAGGCTATCACATGTTATAACAATGTTTTACAATGTTTGTAGGCTATCACATGTTATAACAATGTTTGTAGGCTATCACATGTTATAACAATGTTTTACAATGTTTGTAGGCTATCACATGTTATAACAATGTTTGTAGGCTATCACATGTTATAACAATGTTTTAAAATGTTTGTAGGCTTTAACATGTTCTGTAAACAAATATCATAATTACACATGCGGACTGAAATCTTATTTTAAATAAGAAACTGTATTGAAATAGCCAAATAGCCTTTAGAAACTGGCACTGACAAGTCCCATCATCAGCTGAGAATACTTTAAAATCAGTATCTCCTTGTCAATTTTATGTGCTCCTTTGGTTATGTGTGATCTTTTGACCTTGCTGAAGGTCGTATAGGGAGGGCCCTTTTTGTGTGATGACCCCACTTCCTAGGCACTCTTCCCCATTGTAGAACACAGCATATTGTCCTGGTGTGATGGATCGCATTGGTTCACTTAGTGTCACTCTCACCTGCTCCCCGCTACATTTGTTTACAATACAAGGGACGGGAAGCACCTTCCGCTGGAATCGACACTCTAAATCACAGTTCTTACTGTCACTAAACCCTGTCGGTTCTTTGTTTATCCAGTTTGGTAATGTTGTGTAGAATTCCTCATTAAATAAAGCTGGGTGATTAGTTCCTGGAGCCTAGAAAATAACGAGGATTATGGGTCACAAAGTTCACCTGAGACACCATGCTTATACAAGGATACTCATGACTAGGGACACTAATAATTTATAACTTTAAACTTTGATTGTAGTCCACTCCTAGTCTTATGGGTTGTGCTTAGGACAAAACTGAATATGCATAACATGAGGATCCTTGCATATTGACAACTTGTACCTTCATGATTCTTGAGATTTTTGACACATTTTCCTGTAAGTGACCTGGATCTGGGGTCATAATTTAAACAAACTTAAATTTATGCTATGAGAGGAAATTTGCATATTTGACTTTGAAGAAGTCTATTTGTGACTATACAGATTTGGTCAGGTATTGGTTGCAGTGCCTACAACACATGTACATGTAATCATATAGGTATTATTCTCATATGGCACATGTAATCAATGATCTGACCAAATGATATATGCCTACAACACATGTACATGTAATTATAAAGGTATTATTCTCATATGACACATGTAATCAATGATCTGACCAAATGTTATATACACAGTAACAAGTTAAAAACAAAGTCATAGAAACTCAGTGTTACAAAGAATTCAGAGAATATATGTATAATTATCAAAAAAAAAAAGAAAATACTAAATAATAGTTGAATAAAAATGCAATTTTGTAATAAATATTGACCTACAAAGACTATCTTATTCAAATTTAAAAAATGAAAGTCCTAGTTGTAGGTATAATGGGGGATATGATAATAATGGAAGCAGAGATCAAAATGTATTGTCAGTGAAGACAATTATGCAGAAATCACTCCATACTTGCACTGTTTTCACCATTAAAGATGTAACAGTGTGCATATTGATTTTGTAGAATACAATTTACATTAGATTTATAGCACTATTTCCCAGGCAAAGTCGTCTAGGGGTTGTCAATTTTGAACATTATAAAGAGAGTATGGTACCTACCTAAGCTATTTATATAAACAAGTAGGTTTGTAACTAAAGGGAAATCATTTCAGTTTTGACTTCTGCCTGAGTTGATTCAAGTTCTAGGCCTGGGTTAAGTCAGGTGAGTTCTACTCTCAAGGGAGTGAGAGAGCAAAGCTGAAACAGCAACTCTACTCTCAAGGGAGTGAGATAGCAAAGCTGAAACAGCAACTCTACTCTCAAGGGAGTTACAGAGCAAAGCTGAAACAGCAACTCTTCTCTCAAGGGAGTTACAGAGCAAAGCTGAAACAGCAACTCCACTCTCAAGGGAGTTACAGAGCAAAGCTGAAACAGCAACTCCACTCTCAAGGGAGTTACAGAGCAAAGCTGAAACAGCAACTCTTCTCTCAAGGGAGTTACAGAGCAAAGCTGAAACAGCAACTCTTCTCTCAAGTAGCTCAGTCAAAATCATTCTTGGTAAGGTCTACATAAAAATGCTGATGTTTCACAAACTTCTTACAATTATTATATCCTGTGTAAGATTGTTTTTATCTACGATAAAACATTTCCCAAATCGACCGTGGTTAACATGAATTATCCTCTGCCCTAGGGTATAATGATGAATGCCTGCAATAACAAATTATGAGAGTCAAAAAATCAATAGAGTATTTAACAAAGGTATATGGCACAAAATTATACGAAAATAATCATCCACAAATGTATAATTTTTCAGATATCAGCTCTTCTTTGATGAAGGTATGTTCAGTATTCTATTGACCATTTGGGTGGGTGTACACATACATAATAGGCTGGTTAGGTAGATGTTGATAAAGATTATAAAAGTGTGCATTGTTTATATCAGCCAATGATTATATTATTAAACTGGCAATATCAAGAAGAATTTTTTTGAGTTAGGCCATTTGTAACTATTTTTCATTTCCTCTTTGATATGATTGATACTTTTAACAAAGAATGATGGGGAATTTTTTGTTTGAGCTATTTTATTCTCAAATATTCATAAACTTAATAAATTTGTTTTCCCTGCAATTAGGGTGGTTGCATAGCCGCTGATAATTCATGTTTAGGCAAAATGTGAAAGCAGCAACTTGAGCATTTACACCCATCATGTGTGTATGAGCATATATTTTGCATCTCACCGTATTTAAGAATTCAACAAAGGGAAACAACTACTGGACAAGTTGTAAGTTGTGTTTAAGATCCTACATTAAAATCCACACAATCACCTTGGTGATCTCCCACCACTTCTCCTGTCTCCACATGAATCACATTGCCAGGTCTTGGCTCAATGTACTGAAAAGTATGGAAAAAAATAACTGAAATAAAATATTTAAAGCAAATGTTAACACATCACAAAAAATGTCTATATGGTATTGCCATCTGAGATGTTTTAAACTTAGTAGTTATGAGTTAGCTAAGGAAGTTTAAATGTGACTCCACACTACGCCAAGATCTAGAACCCTAATATTCATTGAAAAACTGTCCTACAAAATGCTTCATCTTGACAAACTGTAAATAATTTGCTAGCGAGTAGAAAGAATCTTTTTATGTAAGATCATGTAAGAAAACCTTTCTGTTCTTAGAAAAATAATATGCATAACAGTGTGACTCTTGGACCAAGCAACGGTCATTACACCAATGACCATTTCATTATATTTAGTACAGTAAATTAAAATAGAAATATTGTTTCACTCTTATATTATTTCTCTGGGCAACATCCACTGCTTCTATTGTAGACCCAGTGTTGTCTGAAGATGTCACTCTTTTTGTGTGATAAGTACCAACTGTTAAAATATTGCTAGGAGTGTCCCCTTGAGACTTTTACATTGACATTAATCATTCATTGTACCTGCCCACCAATCCTTAGCTTGACTACTTTTGAAACTTTTAACACCACTCCAATCATATTTACATTTACTGAATCTTTTCTCTTATATTTCTTTTGAAATTGACATTGCTTTCATCATGCAATAAATGCATGTTTGTTGCAAACTAGTTCGATCTGGTTTTCTAGTACCACCTGTCTGCAAAATCATTACCAAATATGGAGTGTCATCAAGGTCAAAGGGTGCATTGGCTGTTCCATTTAACAAATGGATCAACCATATGATACATTAAATCTTAATTCTAGTTTATATTTTCAAATAATACATAAAAATATATATTATATAAACAATAGTGTTTTTCTTGTTGTTTCATTGGGTGATGAAGGTAGCAATCATTGCAGAAAAAAATTGCATGAGCCGCTTATGCGGGTTTAGTCCGAAATATTGGGTTATGGATTTATTCTGCAATGCAAGCTACCTTCATCACTCGATGAAACAACAAAGAAAGCATTTTATTGTTTAAATAAGTCACATGGCCACTCTGTAAAACTAAGCAATTCCATGTCACACCCTTATCATCCTTAGGGTGACCACTTTCATACTCTACGCTTCAAAATCATTCAAGTCCAGTACATAACATAAGAATCTTAATTCTTGGATTTTACTTGGTAAAATCCATGGGTAACATTTTTTCCATCACCTTCCAATTCTATTGTTTGTTTTCATTTGGTGACTGGTATAACATCCAGTCTGAACCCCTGGCCATATATCATGAATTTTTAAATTTGTGTCAAGGCCTCAATATTCTTTATAACTAGTGTACATACCCAGTCTGCTAGGTGTTTAGATCATTCAAAGATTCAACACATCTCCTTAAGTCTGAACTCTGACCATGCAGGGGTATAAGAAACAATTTTTGAGGCTTTTTTGAATCACTAGGTGGCAATTCCAAACACACATTATTTTTCAGAAATCTTATTTTATCCATATGAACAAATCTCACCTCTCCTATAAAAGTTGGAAATTTTCTCTTGCCCACAAAACATATTCCCATACTCTGAAATAAATTTTTAAAAATATTTTAGACAAGTTCACATTCCCTAACATACAAATGATACACTTGCATAGCAAACAAAGTTCAAAACAGACAGACCTCTCTCTTTCTAGCAATCCTTTGTAACCCGACCTCTGAAGCAATGTGTTTGACCTCTGATTTCAGCAGATCTCCAAGAGGAAACAGCACTCTTTGCAGAGCAGACTGAGGTATCTGTGATAAGAAGAATGTCTGGTCCTTCCAGGAGTCTCTGGCTTTCAGTAGCTTTACACCTGCCCAAGTATGAAACAAGATAATTTCTAACTGTAAATGTATTTCTAATAATAGTTCAAAAATTTAGACCAATTAACTTCCAAGATTATTTGTATCATCTTGCTAAAATCACAGAAGCTAGACACATATATACAATTTGCCCCACCTCTGATAGTTTGTTGATGAAATGCTGGCTAATGATTGGTTTACATCAGTCACATGATGGCATTATATCACATATGTCACTAGAAATTCAATAAACTTTCAGCGCCTACTGTGACATCATGAGAATACTAATACTCCATCACTAGAACTTTTAAATACACATGAGTCACCTTGGATCATATTTAAAGATTTTTCCTATATATTCGCATGCATAACTTTGATCCCTATTGCGGCCCCAACCTACTCCAGGGGCCCATGCTTTTTACAAACTTGAATCTGCACTATGTCAGGAAGCTTTCATGTAAATGTAAACTTTTCTAGCTCAGTGATTTTTCAGAAGATTTTTAATGATTTCCCTACAACAATGTACAATGTATATATTTGTATGTAAATTTTGATCCCCTACTGTGGGCCCATCTAACCCCAGGAGACCAAGATTTTTACAAACTTGAATCTGCACTATGTCAGGAAGCTTTCGTGCAAATGTAAACTTCTTTAGCCCAATGGTTCTTAAGGAGAACATTTTTAAAGATTTTTTTCTACATGTATTTATTAGTTATGTAAACCTTTGATCCCCTATTGTGGCCCCATTCTAGCCCCAGGGTCATGAGTTTAACAAACTTGATGCACTATGTCAGGAAGCTTTCATGTAAATCTCAGCTTTTCTGGCTCAGTGGTTCTTGAGAAGAAGATTTTTGAAGATTTTCCGTATATATTTGTATGTAAAACTTTGATCCCCTATTGTTGCCTCATCTTATCCCCAGGGGCCATGATTTTAACAAACTTGAATCTACACTATGGTTCTTGAGAAGAAGAGTTTTAAAGAATTTTCCTATATATTTGTATATAAATCTTTGATCCTCTATTGTGGCCCCATCCTACCCCCAAGGGCAATGACTTTAACAAACTTTACTTTTTTTTTGCTTTTAGGATTTTTTTTTTTTTTTTTTACCTTTCTACCTTCCCTTTTTTTTTTTTTTTGTCTTCTATTGAGTTTTCTCTTTATTCCTATTAAGTGGAACCTATACTGACCCAATTTTGAGGGGGACAGAAATCCAGAAAAAATGCTTTCATGAAACTCTGCTGCTTGTCATGTATTGAGGAACTATAAAATTAAGACAGAATAACGACAGAAACTTTGTAATTTTCTCAACCACCAGGATGCAATATCTTCTTATGCCAAATATATTTTATCATCCTCCCCTGGGGCCGTTGGGTCACAATATCTATTTTTTGGTCACGTCACATTTTTACACTAAGGTTGTGGAAAGGATATACAATATGCATGTACAACAACATGTAAGATGCAATTCAATAGGTCCACTTGACTTTATTGACAGCTTTCATATTACATAAACTGGGCAATATGATATCTCCTGTTTCCACTTTTTTGCTATGGCAATACTGCTCCATCTTGTTTAAAATTCAAATTTTATTTATCAAGTTACATGTATTTGATTACATCACATAAATTATAAGGATTGCACTTGACCGAATTTATAAGATGTGAATTGGTTTGAGAAAATTACAAAGTTTCTGTCGTTATTCTGTCTTAATTTTATAGTTCCTTATACTAATTTATTTCCTATAAAATTGGATCTAAATGAGATTCATTCCTTAAATAATTTACACATGTCAAGGCGGCCTCAGGATTAAAGTAGTGGACAAACAGGAAATCATATATCCCCAGAACTTATATCTATAAACATTCTCATAGACATATATCCCCAGAACTTATATCTATAAACATTCTCATAGACATATATCCCCAGAACTTATATCTATAAACATTCTCATAGACATATATCCCCAGAACTTATATCTATAAACATTCCCATAGACATATATCCCCAGAACTTATATCTATAAACATTCTCATAGACATATTCTTTTTGTAATCCATTGTTCTAGAATTAGGAAATTATATATTTTTTTCAATGACTACAAGTCAAAAAGGGAGATAATCTCAATTTTCATCTGTTTCTTCGTCTATTTTTCATCATCACTGTCTTTTAAGTGTCATAAAAGTTTATATTATAATTATCGTAATTTTTCAAATCACTGTATCTAAATCTGTTTAGACAAAAAAAAATTAATAAAAATAAATGAATTGTAATGTTTGCCTGCATACTTTGTATAAATTTTAATTCATAATATCTAAGTAAACAGTTTTTATATTAACTTATATCAATATATTTCAAAACATTTATTCATAATATTGTCAATAAGAGTTAACAATTATTTTAAAATACATACAGATGATACCCTTTCATTCAAACTAGCTCATACACATCATCGCAAAACATGGTTTTGAGTCCACACACGCTCCCTCAAATGATAATGGAGAGAATCGATTAGAAGCACCCATGGGTAACCGATGATGGCTCATACAGGGCTCGCGCTGCCCATCGCATTTGTCGCATTTTGCAATTTTTCAGGGGAAAATGCGACAGAAATTCCGGAAATGCGACACGGACATTTCGTATTTTAGAAATCGCGGCCCCATCCTGAGTTTCAGCTGTTGGCATCCAAACACTCCAAACAGCCTCAGGGCTGTTTTACCTGTGCAGAATGTGGATACCCTGTCACATGGGAACAATAGACCAAGGGGTGTCTTGTTTATTTAGCAGTTTGCACAAGACAAAGGGTTGATCCTCTGGTAGGTGTGAATGAAATGAACTTTGCACATGCGAGTCTCCTACATATTGTAATGAATTAGAAATAAAGTATTCTGTATACTGGGGAGAGATAACCCCGAGTCATTACTGGGGAGCTACCTGTTTTTGACTGGGTGGAATAAAAAGCGTGTGACTGTGCACACAAGCTAGTTAATGGAAGATAGTTCGGTGTCAATAAAAACATACAAAATTTAATTTGTCAGTTCATCACAGTACAAAAACAATTTCATCTAGAAAGTTAAACTATTGAATGTTCAGCTACATTGTACATTTTCTAATCCATTTGACGGTAGTATAGTTTATAAATGAAGGAATGTTGGGAAATTGTATCATTAATATTTAGGTCTTTGGTTTGATCTGTTTGGAAAATGGCCATGCATGAGGAAACGCAAAATTGTAGGTTCTTCTGAAATTGCTATGCTGTCACCTTTTATCATCTTAAGCCATTTAAAATTTATTTCAGACTTCCTGAGTTCCCTTCTTCACTGCATGATGATATTCACTGAATAACCACCTTGTCATTCTGGATTTCAAGATGAAAACAGGATTCTTCAGTGAATTCTTTGAAAAATGTGATGTTGTGAAACTATGATGATGTGTTATGTCTTACAGTGATTAATTAGTCTTCAGTAACTTTGTCATCTGACAGTGACTTTTCATAGAGTGCAAATTTAATGTTAATGATGAGTATTATATGTCATTTACACTACTAACATGATTAATAAACATATAGAAACTCATTTCTTGTCTTTATTTAATGTTGTCATTCAGGCTATGAAATACTCCTAAATTTTTCTGGTATGAAATAGAATTTAGTCAACTTAGCCAAAAACAATAATTAAAAGTGAAACCATGATAGTGCTACATTGTCATCTAGACTGACTGAAAAGCAATCTGCTGAAAAACAATTTTCACAATATCATAATAATAGTGATTTATGATAAAAGCTGAACAAAGCTATGTTATAAGAATAATCAGAGACATGTATATGATATGTTGTATATGCCCTCTTGAATAATATGCATGGAATTTAGATTTACAGTAAACGGTATGAGTTGATGCACGCGCGCCAGGTTGCGACACAAGATTTTAGTCCAGTGTGAGCCCTGCTCATACCATATCAAAAGTTAACATAGAAACCGAGGTTATCCTGAAAACCCTACCGTTTACAAATGTAAATCTATATCGTCATAGCAGCTTTTAGTCACAATGAAAACTTTCTTAAATTCATGAGTAAATTTTGTAATCATTCTCTGTGAAATACATTTACAAGTAAATCAGTACCTATGTTGGAATCCTTATATTGCAGGTTTTCCCCGACAGATGTCCGCGCATAGTGTCCTGTGGCGATGGCATCGGCTGAGAACTGCTTCAGGGCATGCCTCAGGAACACACCAAACTTGATCTGTCTATTGCACACAATGTCCGGGTTCGGGACACTGCCACTTTGGTAATCTTTAAGGAATGGACTTGAAAAAAATAAAAGATGTCCATAGGCAACGATGCTCACTTGGTTCATTCTGCTGCTACAGAGATGCATGAAACCCCAACCTGTAGCAGTGCACTAAGTTACGACCCATTAATATGGAACAAACTTACATCATAATATTCCCCAATTTTCTAACATGGGAAACCAAAATTCAAATTATAACAACACACAAAGATGACATATTAAACATTGGACAATCTTCAAGTTAAAAAAATTGACTTGGACATAATTTGATAAAATTCCTATTTCATGCATATTTTGATTTAGCAAACTGCTAGACCATGTAGACTGACAACATTCAGTCCCTGACATTCAAAAAATTATTAAATGCCATGTACAATGTATATCTCACAAATTATAAATATCATGATGTAACTGTACCTAAATACATCATTCCAGTATTCTTTGACAAAATTCACCCCATGGAATGGAATTCCAATATGCTGACAAACAAATTTAGCATCATCTCTGTCATGATCTGTTGAGCACTGTCCACTTTCATCTTTCTCATCCCAATTCTTCATAAACAGTCCTATCACTTCATAACCTAATAATAGCAAATTCTTTAGGGTTTAAGTTTATATTCTGTGATAGCTATGAAATCAGTGACAGAACAGGACCATTAAAAATCATGTTGACTGTCCAGATATTTCCATAATAGAACAGATGATGATGAACATTAAATAATGAAGATGTGGTTTTTACCACATAATATGGTACAAATTTACACCAAGTCCGTAGTCACTGGAAATCCACAGATTTTATTTCAGCATAAAGACTTAAATTCATTGGAAAAATTAAACTACATTCTGCATACCGACGATTATCTTAAACCAATTTTTATTAGCGGATACTTTATTTCATGATTCACCTATGGTAAACTGGTTTGCGGCGAGTAATTTTCACGACCGACAGTCTCTTAAACATACAAAAACCATTAAAGGACATGTATCAAAACTTCGCCCTATGTTTTTCTGATCTATAACTTTGAATGACATTTTTTCCCCATCAATTTCATTCAACTACAATAATGTAACTCAAGTCAGGGAAAATACTAGTATTAACTCACAGGTATATTGGGGAAGAGGGGAAACTATTCTTAAGAAGGGAAAACATAGCTGTTCACCGATTGAAAGAGGGAGATATTGATAGGCGATTGCAGTCTAATTTTTTTTCCGGACAACCCAGTTTTTCATTCGGACAAGTAAAAGTTCGAGTTTACTGAGCTGGGCAATTGAGATAAAAAGTTAATGTCAATCCCTGATTTCAGCGGTCCTACTAAACAGAGTACGCTAGAGTACTTTAGAGTACGCTGGTAAAATTTCATAATTTAATGCAATTTAACTGCTGTTTGTAGGTGTTCTTACTTTAGTTTAACCTTATAAATATATATCTGGAATATATTGTGTTTGTTTTCATTACATTTAGAAAATATTTTGAATTACAGTTTACCGTTTGATCCCAATCAAATTTAACTACATATGTATATAAAGTACCAGCGCATTACACTAAATTTCCCAAGATTATGCCTTAATCTTATTTTTAAAGTATTAAGTCTTTTTTAGTCAACTGAACAGTGAATTCCATGAAAACAAATCATTCAGTGGTATTTAGATTAACATAAAAATGAAATGATTACATCTATGAAGATGATTTCTTTGGTGATTGTCGCTGTGGTTTTAAATCAACACTGGATGGGTTTTTAAAGGCCAGCAATTATTCCATTCTAAATAACTATCAATCATACGTAAAATTAATTACTGATGCAATATGTCACATCGCTTAATTCTTTCTCCAAACAAAATAGTAATAATCGGGATCGTGATGCCATAAATCATCAATAACTTTAATGTAACAGTTGTTTTCTGGTCAAAATATCGCTAAAGAGCAAATACTTTTGATAAATTTTGCAATATTATTTTATAATCAAGTTTATTTAAGTGGTATACATACAAATAAACAATTAAATTGCATTAAATTACGAAATTTTACTAGCGTACTCTAGAGTACTCTGTTTAGTAGTACCACTGATTTCAGATACCTTTGGTTTCACTGATACGATTCATCTACGTCGCAATGATTGGACATACTATACCTTTCTGTTTAAGTATATACGCTGACACAGCACTGTCAACTCCCCCCGAAACACCACACACGATCCTTTGAAATGACCGAACCACCATGTTGCTTTAGCCACTTTCGTTTTCATTGACTTCCATTATCTCCCTTGATCAGAACTCTTTTATTTAAACTGGTGCGCTATCACCAGTTTACAAATCCTGTGATCGTTGCAACATGGCGGATCTATCAATAACAAACACGCTTTCTGGTGCTTAAAAGTCTATTAATAATGAGTCTGGCATCTTCAGACGAAATAAAACCAGAGGATATTCACAATCTGTTGGAACATTGTGTTAAAACTGCACACAAAGTTAAAGATGGCGACATTGAGGTAACATTTTTATATTTCCTTAATTGTTCGTGAGTTCTGTTCAGTCTTCATGTGACCAGTGTAACTGTTACTCTAAATTCTATTATCCTAAAGAAGATGAACTGAAGTGCATTGTATGTTTGTTCTCGCTTTATTAGTATTTTTACCATGTCCAACTTTAAATAAAGATAATTATTTGATTAGAATCTCAAGAACATGTGAATATGTTTGATAATAATATTGGTTATTACACACCCTCCACTGTTCCAGTATGTAAAACTTATACGGTACCGATTTTGATGCACCAGATGCGCATTTCGACAAACAATGTCTCTTCAGTGATGCTCAAGCCGAAATTTTGGAAATTCAAAATAAAATTAAACTTGTAAGAGCTAAACAGGTTGGGAACACTTCCCGATGCTAAAACGCGATTATCCCTCTTTAGTGAGAAATTAAACATTACCATAGACAGGTGTTTTGGCGTCTTTATTGAAAATAATTGCAAATCCCGTGCAACGCTGAATAAGTGTGACACAGACTCAACATGATACGAATTGTTTCTATGAAATTGACAACATAGTCAAGAAATTGCATATCAAAGTTGCTACGTAAGAGGGAAGCAGTCTGAAATCCAATAGACATCGTGAGTGTTTTTGTTTTGATTAATATATTTGCAGAGTATCAGACATTTTAGCACTTTTTCTTCTTTTCACGTGAAACACGAAGAGATGTACTCCACAGGTGGTTTTTCTCGGTTGTACGAGATATATTTAATCTCGCTAGAGAGGGATAATCATGTTTTAGCAAGAATATCCAGTCTTCACGAAAAACTTTGTAAAGCACAGGCCCTTCGGGCCTCCCAGTATAATCATTGTGCAAGCCCGAACAATATTTTACAGGCCCAAAATGTTTTTTTCTAATTTGACCACATGTCATTTGCTGATTCTACACTATAGATACATGCATGTTCTACTGTAGGAAAATACAGGTCAAGATGATCATAGTTAGAGAACAACTGACATTAAAAGGATTGTCTTATTTTATTTTTCAATATATTAATCTCGCAGATACATCAGCAGCTCATGTTCAACTTTGTTTTGTATACTCTGCGTACAAAACATTTTGTTTTCCTAAGAATCAAATGTTAGCCAAGGCCTACCCTCGGTCCAATGGGGCATGAATTTTCGCTCTTTTCTCCTCGTACGACAGGTTTTTTGGGGTTTTTTTTTTATCGGATGGTTGTGATTATGAAATACACTTGGGTAGTTTTGAATTTCCCGGACGAGCCCCCTCCCTATATTTCAGAAAAGGCAGCATGGTTGATCGTTTTTCTATGCGAAATTTGAATACTAAGTCATGACATTTAGTCTGAGTCAATCTCATGCTTTATTTGTAATATATACAGAACATATAAGAAAACATTTACAGGCCCACCGGACTCCTGGGTTTAATATTTTAAGAAGCCCGATCCCGATTTTACTGGCCTCGGGCATCGGGCCACTGATTAACGTCGAAGACTGACATCTCACTATAGGGGAAGTGTTCCCAACCTGCCAAAAGGAAAATTAGAGTGCCAAAAACTGGAGCCAAATTCGTCCAAGGATCAGAGCTATGCATGCGGGAGATATAATCCTTAATTTTGAAATGAATTTCTAAATTTTATCCCAGCAATTAAATATACATCCGTATTTTCAAGCTAGTAACGAAGTACTTAGCTTCTGGGCTGTAAAGACCCTCGGGTACTAACAGTCCACCAGCAGAGGCCTCGACCCAGGGTTCATAATGTAAAACTTATATGGTACCAATTTTAATGCACCAGATGCGCATTTCGACAAACAATGTCTCTTCAGTGATGCTCAAGCCAAAATTTTGGAAATTCAAAATAAAATTAAACTTGTAAGAGCTAAAAGGAAAATTAGAGTGCCAAAAACTGGAGCCAAATTCGTCCAAGGATCAGAGCTATGCATGAGGGAGATATAATCCTTAATTTTGAAATGAATTTCTAAATTTTATCCCAGCAATTGAATATACATCCGTATTTTCAAGCTAGTAACAAAGTACTTGGCTACTGGGCTGTAGAGACCCTCGGGGACTAACAGTATCTAAAAGTAACTCCTAGTCTTGTATATTTTAGGCAAGTTAAATTTCAAAGTGTAAGAGTTGTAGGAATTAATTGTACTATGTCTATATCAGTCTAATAGGACTCTGTTTTTGAAGTCTTTGGCACCACATAATGTATTGCGTAGTTCAGAAATTAAATTGATTCATAAAATTTACTATCAGGGCTTGCAGGGTTCGACACTCATCAGAATTTGGACTCGCCATTCAGGCAACCTAGGTACTAATTTCAGGTTGCCTGAATGGGTTTCAGGTTGCCCAAACAAAAAGTACTTCAAATGTTTTCTTAAAATTTATTGCTTTTCTAGTTCAGTTTCAAACACAATCTCAATTCATAACTCTCTCCTCACATCGTTTTCTCACTCTCAACCATCCCCTTATAATCATTCTCATTCTCTCCAAAACTTTACATGCACTGTACCACTACATTCTCCTTTAATTAATACTTCACTCTGACCAACATTCACCTTTTCGCAACTTCATTCACACTATATTTCAAATGGACAATTTATGAATGTCTACCATTTTAGATTTTTCCCCTATCTATAGTTTACTTAAATATGTTTGTTGTTCTTGTATGCCCTTAAATTCCTTAATGGACTCAAAATTGAAAAAAAGAATCAAACACTGTTTTCTTGCTCAGATTTTGCACTTTGTTTTAACTAAAATTTCAACTGCTGTGTTTGTCTTTAAAGTATATACTTGTCCTTTGTCTTGTGTCTGGAATAAGTAGCTTATATATTTCATTTTTCAACTTAAAACTCGGAACGATGTTGAGTCCTGAATAAAGTCGGAGATGACTCGGGCAGCAAGAACAAAACATTTTCTCATCTTCATAAATGAGACACGGACATTCCTGGGTGACCGATGTCTTAAAGGTTTCCTTTAAAATTATACCCCCCGAACGAAGTTCTGGGGGGTATATAGGAATCACTCTGTCCGTCCGTCTGTCTGTCTGTGTAGATTCGTGTCCGGGCCATAACTTCTTTGTTCTTTGACTTAGGCATACCATATTTGGCACACAGGTGGATCACCATGAGATGATGTGTCAAGTACCTTCATGACCTCTATATTACCTTGACCCTTGACCTCAATGTGAAAATCAAAGGTTTTTTACAATAGATTCGTGTCCGGGCTATAACTTCTTTGTTCTTTGACATAGGAATACCATATTTGACACATGAGTGTATCACCATGAGACGATGTGTCATGTACCTTCATGACCTCTATATGACCTTGAACTTTGACCTCAAGGTCAAAATTGATTATAGGGTTTGGACATAGTCATACCATAAGACATGGGTGTATCACCATGAGACTATGTGTCATGTACATTCATGACCTCTTTATGACCTTGACCTTTGATCTCAAGGTCAAAATTATAGGTTTATACCATGGATTTGTGTTCGGACTATATCTTCCATTTTCTTCTACAAAGGCATACCATATTTTTACACTCAGGAAACCTATTAACAACACCCTTTGGGAGATTGGGGTAAGCGGGGGTATTCTTAGTGAGCATTGCTCACAGTACCTCTTTAACCTTTTTAGCTCACCTGAGCCAAAGGCTCAAGTGAGCTTTTCTGATCAAAATTTGTCCGTTGTCTGTCGTCGGCGTTGGCGGCGTAAACTTTTCACATTTTCGACGTCTTCTCAAGAACCACTGGGCCAATTTCAACCAAACTTGCCACAAAGCATCCCTGGGTGAAGGGCTTTCAAGTTTGTTCAAATGAAGGGCCATGTCCCTTTCTAAGGGGAGATAATCACAAAAATGCAAAAATAGGGTGGGGTCATTTAAAAATCTTCTTAAGAACCACTGGGCCACCTCAAGAACCACTGGGCCAGAATAGGTGAAATTTACATGAAAGCTTCCTGACATAGTGCAGATTCAAGTTTGTTCAAATCATGGCCTCCGGGGGTTGGATGGGGCCACAATAGGGGATCAAAGTTTTACATACAAATATATAGGAAATTTTTTTAAAAATCTTCTTCTCAAGAACCACTGAGCCAGAAAAGCTGAGATTTACATGAAAGCTTCTTGACATAATGCAGATTCAAGTTTGTTCAAATCATGGCCCCTGGGGGTTGGATGGGGCCACAATAGGGGATCAAAGTTTTACATAGAAATATACAAGGAAACTCTTTAAAAATCTTCTTCTCAAGAACCACTGAGCCAGAAAAGCTGATATTTACATGAAAGCTTTCTGACATATTTCAGATTTCAGTTTGTTAAAATCATGGCCCCCAGGGGTAGGATGGGGTCACAAGGGGGGATCAAAATTTTGCATACAAATATATAGGGAAAATCTTTAAATATGAGCCAAGGTGACTCAGGTGAGCGATGTGGCCCTTGGGACTCTTGTTTAAAGATTGTTAAGGCGTTGGTAACCCAGTTTCTTTACCCCAACAAGATCGAATGCCTATGTTGTTTCACGGATGTTTTGCTCTTGTGTAATAAAATGCAAATCGGACATCTCCGGAATTCTTAAAGACGACTTCCATTATTGCACCAGACCAAAATACTAACGAAGTTTTACCGATTAAATTTATTTCTTTTCACATTATTTTGAATTGTATTCATTTTCTAAATGTGTACAAATTTTAGTCCAAATCCAAACTCATCATCAGATCGCCATTTGGGCGAACTAGGTTAACAAAGGGTCGTCAAAAATCATTTCGAGGTGGAAATGACGAGGTGACGAGCATGAATGTCGAACCCTGGGATTGACATTAACTCTTTGTCTCACTTGCCCTTAGGGCAAATAAACTCAAACTTTCACTTGTCCAAATCAAAAACTTTGTTGTCTGAAATATTTTTACTCTGATACACTTTTCAACCAGTAATTTTTTTAATCATCTTCTTTTACGGGGTCAGCGACAATCAGTGAATAGACCAGTTTTCCTTCTTTACATTACTAAATGTAAGAGCTAGGTTACAACTGCAAATTATACATAGCCAATTATTACTGATTTCATACAAGTTTATGGGTTGCTTAACCCTTGGGCATTATTGTAGTTGAATGCAATTGATGGCAAACAAAAACCCCCACCAAATGTCAAAGTTCTAGATAAGACAATTACAAAGGCCACAGCAGGGAAATAAATCCTTTCACCACAACAAAGTGGACAAGGGACGTACACTTGTGGCGATGTATCGATACGTGAAAGGTGAATTTTAGATAACGAACAGTGATTAATCTCATAACTCCTATGAGGAATATAAAACAGAGAGTTGGCAAACTCGGACTCCTGGACACACCAGAGGTGGGAGCAGGTGCCTTGGAGGAGTAAGCATCTCCTGTTGACCGGTCACAGGGTTTGACATTTACTTTTTTGAGCACTAGACCAGTCGGGCTACTTCAAATGATTTTTACTAGACCTGACCTTACATCCACTAGCACTGACCAACTTTCCAGAAAAAAATCCTGATAGTTTCACCATATTTAAATACTTCAAATGACAAACATTTTAAGCTTGAAGTAAAGCGTATTTAATAGTCTTGTCATTCAGTTTGATGCTTTTATTTTCAAACACATTTTCTGTTTCTTTGAATTTTCCTGGCATGAAAATTCTTTAGAATAAAATTACCTCAGCCATTGTTTTTTTAATTTCTATTTCATAAGCCCTGCTTTGTTTCTTCCCAACCTTTTCCTTTTTTTTCTCTTGGTACATCTTTCCTTGAGGACAAGAAGTCATATTTGAATATGGAGACATTCCCACACGTATGTCAACACCGAAAAATGGCTGTTTACGATGTAATTTACTAATTTGTTAAAAATTTTCTTATATTTAATTCAAATAAACTGTTTTTTAAAAAATGAAAATGAATTCAATTTATATTTATTTATCCGAAACTAAACTTTACACACATTAACATCGAATAGATGTCATAAAACATCACTTTCGACCGAGATTATGTCATCACGTGGTTCAAAATTGCTCGCAAACTCTTTACAGTTATTTTTTTAGTTAAGAATAAAATATCATATGGTTTAAAGTAAAGTTTCTTGGGTTTTTTTTCAACGCGACCGGTCAGACTAGTAAATCAACATTTTAGCCGACCTGATCTATCATTTAGTAGACTTGGTTGGTTGGACGTGCGTTTGAGTCAAACCCTGGGTCGGTGTACACCTGCTGTGAGCCTTTTGTCTCAATCGGATCAGGTAAACAAAGTAATCTGTAGTCAAAATCAGTGTGCCAAGAACGGCCATACAATCAGTATGATCAGGGACAGACATTATCTTTTCATCTCACTTGCCCTTTGGGCAAGTAAATTCGAAGTTTTATTTGTCTGAATGAAAAACTTAGTTGTTTTAGACTCTAATAAGCCTATCAACCAGTAATTCTAATTATCTCCCTCTGTGAATCAGTGAATAACTAAGTTTCCCCTTCTTTAGAATAGTTTTCCCTGTTTCAAGTTTGCCCTTCTTCCCCAATGTAAGAGGTTATACCTATGAATTATGCCATACAAGTTGCATTATTGTAGTTGAATGAAATTGATGAAAAAAATGTTGTCTAAAGTTAGACCAATTCAACTTAATTAGTAGATTATCATCCAGGGTCACCAAAAAGTATGGGGCGAGTGGGAGGATTTTATTTTTTAATTTTTATTTTCTGAGAAAAATATTAATGACAAACGAGTTTTTGTCAACAGAAGTGCATCATTTAATGCCAGATGGATATCAATCTATGCTTTAATTTCACAGATGAATTCCAGGTTAAGCTTTAATTTCAAACACAGAAAGATATACCAAACTTCTTCAAGATATGAAGAACATTTATCCTTTCTTTCTGTAAGAAATTAAGAAAACCATATAATTATCTATTTTCTTCACGTGGGTTTTCACGTTGCTATACCGAAAATGTAAACAAGAAGTGTAAGTACCGGAGTCGGAAATGAAAATTTTCCGAGAATCGCAAGTTTCGCAAAATAAAAAAATTCTGGGCGGGCCAACTTTTGAGGGGCGGGCGGGGATGATAATCTATCAATTAAGTTGAATTGGCCCAAGTACAATGAATTAAAAGAAGAGTTCATATATGAATATACTAAACCATGGGGAAATGCTACCAGTTTTCGTCAGTGATTTTTTCCATTTCTGCACCACATTTTTGATACACAGTAGTATGTAAAAATTGAAGGTGTTTAAACAAATCTTGCAGTCAACGTTTACAAGTACATGAGGCAGGGACAAAACAATAACAGGAAGTCTTGGTGATATATATTAGGCATTGAAGGGACCTGAAATTGTTATGTGCAAGGGAGGTCATTAGGAACTTTTCATACAGTCTGTATCTGTGAATTTGGGAAACTGCAATTGTATATATACAAAGAAAATGTAGCAAAAAGTATGAGAGATAAATTCAAACTCCTATGCAGTGATAATTAAGATATGAATTTACATTTTGTGTGTGCATGTGTGTATTGTATGTGTATATTTTTACATTATTTTTTTATAAGCTATAACTTGTAGATGTGTAACAAAGATTCTAATTGTTTTTGCAGGGTGAATTTATCATGGAGAGATGTCTTGTATTATTTTCAAAGGATTATCGATATTCGGTAATTATATGCAAGTATAAACATGCAGGAATTTTTTTTGATAATACATACATATGCATTACATAGATAATTTGCTATATTTAATATTAAAAAACTTTAATTCCTCTCTTCTGTCAAATTGTTTCTGTAGTTGCATCATATGAACATCTGTATTGGTTAGGTGTGTGATTTATAATATCATAATTTGCAGGTGATAAAAAACTTTAGTGGAGAGCTGTGTGGCCATTATCCCAGTAAGGTAGTTTTTTTAGAGTACCAACTATCGGACGATGAAAGAAACTGCAAGAAGCGGTACGATGAGTAAGTAGATAAAGGAAATTATTTGTTAAAACCCTGGTGCTGAAAAATTAAGAATGAGCACTGTAGATTATCATAGGGAAGAAAATGGGGATCTTTGTAGCTATACTGACAATTTGTTATGTCATATGAAACACCATATATACAATACAATTGTTATAACCGTAGTAAATTTAACAAAGTCACAACATAAAAAAATGTAATATATGAAATAAACTTAAAAAGTGGTAGGTTACTAAAATTAAAACATGTTCTCATTAAAATGTGCATACATAAAAATTCAAATGTAGGATTACTTATTCCCAAAGTTTTAACATTACTTCACTGATAATTTTGTAGGATTACTGATCCCCAGATCCCTGATATTCTTGTAGGATTACTGATCACCAGATCCCTGATAATCTTGTAGGATTACTGATCCCCAGATCCCTGATAATCTTGTAGGATTACTGATCCCCAGATCCCTGATAATTTTGTAGAATTACTGATCCCCAGATCCATGATAATCTTGTAGGATTACTGATCCCCAGATCCCTGATAATTTTGTAGAATTACTGATCCCCAGATCCCTGATAATCTTGTAGGTTTACTGATCCCTGATAATTTTGTAGGATTACTGATCCCCAGATCCCTAGATCCCTGATATTCTTGTAGGATTACTGATCCCCAGATCCCTGATATTCTTGTAGGATTACTGATCCCTGATAATCTTGTAGGATTACTGATCCCTGATAATCTTGTTGGATTACTGATCCCTGATAATCTTGTAGGATTACTGATTTCCTGAGTATTTACATTACATCTTTAATGATCAGATAGTGTTGCATGTTGTAGTCCATTGTTTAGGATTAAACTGATTAATATTAGAAATATCAAAATACATGTACATGTGTAACATTTGATAGGCAGTGGATATTTGCAGTGTTTATTGTTTTGCAAGGTCTCATTTAACTAGACATACATATATGATAGTATATGCCAACAATGTACACATTCAAACAAGATCATATAAAGTGTATAAACTAGGTTAAATGCTGAGAGTTTTGAGTATGTGAATACGTGGAGTGAATGTGATCAATATGATGTGACTCATGTAAATAAGGATGAACTTAATAAACACAAGTTTAAGTGAGTGGGAAAGATCAATCAGGATGTAGCAACAGGAAAGGGAAGTTAATAATGAAATCATTTGTATCCTAACACTGAATGAGATTGACCAAAACAAGTCCCCTTTAGTTTGTAAATAACTACAGCTGACATGACCCACATGTTGGATAATTGTCATTACGTCAATATTCGATACATAATTGTACAATATTCGATATATAATTGTACAATATTTGATATATAGAGTATTACATGCTAAAATCCATGTCATATTAGCCCGAGGGCCGAAGGCCCAAGGGTTGATATGGGGCTGATATGACATATGATATGGATTTTAGCATGTAATACTCTGTTTATCATATACTGCACTTTTTATACTTATTAATAAATCTTGTATACATACAGTATAGTGTTTTTGAAGGGATGGGGGTGGGGGGGATGGGGGAGGGTAATCTGATATATGAGTTTGAGCGCTGCTTTCACATGATGGTACTATTCTTTTTATCACATGCAGGTTAATTTATTGCATTTTAAAGATAGATCAAGAAATATTTGATGCATCGTCTACTTTGATACATTGATTTAATATAATGGTAAAAACTTTATTATCAACAGTAGAAACTTAATTTGATTCATACATTGGTTAACTTTGGTTAAAACTTTCATATATAATATTTTACTACAGTTAACACCTGATACATTGATTTACTATGGTAAAAACTTTGATACACTGATTATTACGAGCGACTACGTAATTCTGGCTTGATATGCATTTTTGCACGCTGGTCCGATATGTGATATGGGTTTTTCGGACTGGTCATTGATGCATGTATAAGCTATTGTGACGTCACCAGTTTTCGCGCAGTGCAGAATTTGCATAATCATTACCATAATTTTATTGCTGAATAAAAGCACTGGCCTTTCAACTTGACAAAAAAATCTAAAAAAAATTTATAAAAAAAGAAGAAACGATTCAACTCAAATTATTCAATATACTCAGTGCTTCTGTTGTTTTAAGAACAAAAACCCTGAATAAATTGTCAACCCGTATAGGCCCATGCTTGTTCTTGATCAAAAATGATTAATTGATTGTACATGAATTTTTCAAACAGGAATTAATCCAGATTTTGTTTTTCCAGTGTACAGAGTATGTATGATGTTCCCAGAATGAGAGAATTGATAAAACAGGCTCGTTATGCACGATGCAGATCTCGTTTTCCTGTGCCTGTCATTCTGTATGAAGGCAAGGTGAGATGGTTGGACATTTATTGAGCTTTAGTAGATCAAAACTGTATTTTTCTCCTTTTCCTTCAATTTCTAAATTACAATATGCTGATTGCCAATGAATATAACATAAATGATATGCAGTTTTACAAATCAAACTTGATAATTATGTGTACATTCAGTGTTTGTTAGTGCATGTACAATTTATGATTTATTTCAAAGCTGTTTTTCTTTAAAATGTGTTAAAATAGAAAATTTATTACATAGATAATTAATAACATATATTGTATGCCTACATCTTTTTCAGCATGTTTGTCGTTCAGCAACTCTGGCGAGTGGAGCAGAAATGTTTGGACGCACTGGTCTAGATTTTCTATTTTCAGGTAATGGTTATTGAAGTTGACATAAACAATGCTGTTATTATCCACTAGATAGTGTTGTAATTGTATCTGTCTTACATCTGCAGCCCCTGACAGGCCGCAGGAAGAGGCAGCAGACCGTGGAGGGGGCTCTGGTGCAGACACATTTGACCGATTTCGAGGTCATGACATTAATTTATTAAAGACACTGTCTATTAGATACATCTGTGATCTCATGGTGGAAAAGAAGAAAGTGAAGTTTGGAATGAAGTGAGTCTTCATATACAGTAAAACTTCTCCAAACCGGCCCCTCAGAAAACCGGTTCTCCCTGAATATCGGCTGATTTTCAAAGTCCCGGCATAAATCTTAACATTTCCTTACAAAGAAAGTCTTACAAAACCGGCCACCCCTGAAAACCGGACATCAGCCACTTTTTAAAGTACATTTGTTAACAAACATGTGTAATTTACCCTTATAATACTGGCCACTTTTTGAAGAGAAGAAAATTTTGGCTAGAGGGTGATCAAGATCAGCCAGGTGTGTTAATTGACTGACCCACTGGCCAGGTGGGAAATTATGGACTGGAGGTGTGAAAAACACAAGTGGCCTCTATAATGGCTATACCTTTGCTGTCCAGGGTGTTAAGTGACACTTGACTAATCTAGGTGACCCTTCCAAATGCTGTACAAAATGTAAAAAACAGTTAGGAACATATTGCTGTATCAAATGCCATATTGTTGCACCATACTATCTTATGGATATAAGCGGTCGTTAATACTCGTAAATAGCAAACCCATGACTGTTAATGATAATCATTAAAAGACAGATTAATTTTCTTGCTTTCCATAGACTTAAAATTCCTAAGAAATATTCAAATTACAATTTCATATTTACTACAGTAACTATACTTTTCAAAAACGTCAAAACAAATTTGTTAATGACATAAGCGATTAATGTAAACAGAGTTTTTATAGGTAAGAGGGATTCCAATAATAGGCCTCTGTGTTTTCTTTATGTATCCTGTTATAGATTTTCAGTTTAAAATTAGATGATTTCAGCGAGAATATTTCTTGTAATTCATAATTACCTGTAGGTACAAGCGAACTAATTTGATCTCCACCGATAATTGATCGTAGATCATCAGATCAAAATGAACGTACAGTACCTACTTTGTGAATATTGAGAAAAAATGTCTCTAATTGCTAAATTCTCGGTATACCGGCCACCCCTGTAAACCGGCCGTTTTTTCCGGTTCGAGAGCTGGCCTGTTTAGAGAAGTTTCACTGTTGGTCTATAAGTATGCCATTATTCAGGAGAAGTGAGTCTTTGTATAGGTCTATAAGTATGCCATTATTCAGGAAAAGTGAGTCTTTGTATAGGTCTATAAGTATGCCATTATTCAGGAGAAGTGAGTCTTTGTATAGGTCTATAAGTATGCCATTATTCAGGAGAAGTGAGTCTTTGTATAGGTCTATAAGTATGCCATTATTCAGGAGCAGTGAGTCTTTGTATAGGTCTATAAGTATGCCATTATTCAGGAGCAGTGCTCCCATTACAGGAGGAAGTGTAACTTGTTCATTTTCTTTTCAGCATTACTTCATCAGAAAAGGTGGACAAGGAGAACAGATATGCTGATTTCTGTATTCTGTCTGTCCCATATCCAGGTATACATTGTAGTGATCCGATTATAAAGCTGTTCTGGTGTATTAGTTTAAATATACATCTCTTTCTGTTGGTATATCTGTCCAGGTGGAAGGGTATCAACAATTTGCATTTAGCTCATCTTTTCTAAAATTTGACTTAAAATGTTTGGAATTTTTCCATAGACTGACCACATGTACAGTGAAATTTGATATACTACTTCCTCATTGTTGACCTTTGAACTTTATCAAAGAAAGTGAGGTTTTACTATTTTGGAAATTAAAACCTCACTGGAGCCTTCAGCAAGGATTATAACCTTTTTATTTGACTATTAGCAATAAAAAGAAGGGGTTCAAGTGTACATGTAGTTTTTGTTTGATCATTTGTTACTTGTACCCGAACAAAGATGAGAGGGTCCATAGAAAAAACTGTGATACAAAAAAAGTTAAAGAGAGAGGGATCAAAAAGAAAGTCAACTACAATCCCCCCCCCCCCCCCCCCCCCCCCCCCCCCCCCCCCCCCCCCCCCGGCAGCATAAGGGGGTCCATATAAAATTATTAATTTTGTAGCCACCCCTTTAAAGGGGTCCATATAATAATGGAATATTACATTATATTAATAGTAGTGAATGTTATGAACTGTTTCTGTTATAAGTTACAAGATGTTGTATGATAAATAAAGGATATCTATATTGCGTGTTTTGATAATTGGTTTATCCTACGGGCTGTAGATGTTATATGAAACAAGCTGTAGATGTTATATGAAACAAGCTGTAGATGTTATATGAAACAAGCTGTAGATGTATGATACAAGCTGTAGATGTTATGATACAAGCTGTAGATGTATGATACAAGCTGTAGATGTTATGATACAAGCTGTAGATGTATGATACAAGCTGTAGATGTTATATGATACAAGCTGTAGTTGTTATATGATACAAGCTGCAAATGTATGATACAAGCTGTAGATGTTATATGATACAAGCTGTAGATGTTGTATGCTACAAGCTGTTGATGTTATATGATACAAGCTGTAGATGTTATATGATACAAGCTGTAGTTGTATGATACAAGCTGTAGATATTGTATGATACAAGCTGTTGATGTTATATGATACAAGCTGCAAATGTATAATACAAGCTGTAGATGTTGTATGATACAAGCTGTAGATGTTGTATGATACAAGCTGTAGATGTTATGATACAAACTGTAGATGTTCTATGATACAAGCTGTAGATGTTATATGATACAAGCTGTAGATGTTGTATGATACAAGCTGTAGATGTTGTATGATACAAACTGTAGATGTTATATGATACAAGCTGTAGTTGTATGATACAAGCTGTAGTTGTATGATACAAGCTGTAGATGTTATATGATACAAGCTGCAGATGTTATATGATACAAGCTGTAGATGTTGTATGATACAAGCTGTAGATGGTGTATGATACAAGCTGTAGATGTTGTATGATACAAGCTGTAGATGTATGATACAAACTGTAGTTGTAATATGATACAAGCTGTAGATGTTATATGATACAAGCTGTAGATGTTGTATGATACAAGCTGTAGATGTTGTATGATACAAGCTGTAGATGTATGATACAAGCTGTAGTTGTAATATGATACAAGCTGTAGATGTTATATGATACAAGCTGTAGATGTTGTATGATACAAGCTGTAGATGTTGTATGATACAAGCTGTAGATGTATGATACAAGCTGTAGATGTTGTATGATACAAGCTGTAGATGCTTTAATGGTCTGTTGTACTTATGTAAACTGTTCCACATTTCTTAATTTAATTGATTGCAGCAAGGTGTGGCTATAATCATGTAACATGTGTACATGTATTTTGAAATGTAATATTCATATACATTCTGTGTAATTTTTTATCTCTTTGTTATAGGTTGTGAATTTTTCAAGGAATGGAAGGATAATTCATATTTTGGAGAAATGATGAAATTTGATTGGAATCAGGTTTGCGTCATAATTAGACAAACTTCTGAATCATTGTAATCAGCAGACTACAGAATACAAGCTAGATTTGCATGAGTTAATTATATTATAAACCATTTTTCAGGATTATGTTGATGCCAACTTAGACATTCCAGATGATTCACTACTTAATAAAATTGGCCTAGATTGGAAGAAGTACAGAGTAAGTTTGTTTGGATGACAGTAAAATAGAACATCAGAACAGGTGTACAAGGCAATATTGGGGCGCTGATTAATGTCATGTTAGTGTATTGGGTTACCTTTATTGGGGCGCTGATTAATGTCATGTTAGTGTATTGGGTTACCTTTATTGGGGCGCTGATTAATGTCACATTAGTGTATTGGGTTACCTTTATTGGGGCGCTGATTAATGTCATGTTAGTGTATTGGGTTACCTTTATTGGGGCGCTGATTAATGTCATGTTAGTGTATTGGGTTACCTTTATTGGGGCGCTGATTAATGTCACATTAGTGTATTGGGTTACCTTTATTGGGTTAATGATATGGTAGTCACTAGATGTAAGATGTATGCATGTAAATATATGTAAGAGAAAAAGACACTAATTAATTATTCACCCCCAACCCCCACAAATGGCTTTACTCTGTCCATTCATCTACTTTTGGATATTGTAGAAATGTTGTATATTATGTAAACCTTTGCATCTGATATTTTCAGATTGATTCATTCTATTATGAGAAAGTTATGGCCATTTGTAGCTATTTAACATTTCGCCAGTATCCTCCCCACAAATAACTCTTAGGTGTGTGTTGATTTCATGTCTGTTTATCTTTCTTTTCATCCATCCATTTGTTATTGGGACAATTAACTGCCTATGGCCTTTAACAACAATTTCCTGGGTCTTTGCCACTACTGAGGGGCAATAGTATTGACTGTTTGAGGAGGCATGAAATAATTGTATACTCTTTTTTACATCATAAATATTGATAAGAATTGAATTGGAAAGAATTTAGTGTATCCTGTAACTTATAATTAAATGAAGCATGAATGATGTTAAAATTGGCGTCTTTCTGGTCATCAGCTGTACAATACAATTATATTCCTCTATATGGATTAGCCCCACCGGGGATGTTAGTCTCATTAGGGCATGTCTAGTGCAGTGTTGTTTACTAGCATGTTTGATGTATGATAATAAAGGTTTTTACTAAAAATGATTTATTTAATATGTGAAATTTAGGAGTTCAGATGGAAGTCATAGACTGTTTATTTCT
This sequence comes from Ostrea edulis, assembly GCF_947568905.1. Classification (NCBI taxonomy): domain Eukaryota; kingdom Metazoa; phylum Mollusca; class Bivalvia; order Ostreida; family Ostreidae; genus Ostrea; species Ostrea edulis. Next base: position 58,565,312 of record NC_079170.1, on the reverse strand, counting down.
TTTTTGTAGACATGGGACATAATTCAACTGACACAAAACTACATGAAATTATTTATTCACATCTTGAGGGAGGGTGAGAATATTTATCTACTGTTAAATTATGTCTAATGGATTTGAGTTGTAAGGTAGGACAGAAGCAAGTGTAAGGCTTTTACCATTTTACTTTGAATGTCCTGCTAAGAGCTTGGTTTCAGTTTATTATTTGTACATGTAGCTCATTCCTTGTTAATTGTCCTATTTACATGGCACATGTTTGTCTTGGCACAGGGAACACGGGTATCCTGGTTCACTGTATCTCGGGCTGGGACAGAACCCCCATGTTTATATCTCTCCTCCGTCTGTCACTGTGGGCTGATGGAGCTGCTCATGCTACACTCTCCCCAGCGGAGATTTTATATCTCACGCTGGCTTATGATTGGTATCTTTTTGGGTAAGTGGACATTTGGAAATTTGTACTGGTTAAAGCCATTAGTTTAGAAAATTAGTTTCTTTAGCACTGAAATTACAGTATGACTTGTATGTAAACTGATGAATGTACCCGCTAGGGATGAAAAGATACAGCACCTTTACAATTCAATACGATTCGCGATATTGTTCCTATACTGAAGATCTGTATGTTGAGGGGGCATTTATTCTCAATATTACCCCACAATTTGCAGACTGTTTGGCATCAGTTTATTCTCAATAATATCCCACAATTTGCTGACGGCATCCATTTTATAAGCATGTTGATTGAACTTGAATTGACCAATCAGAGAATCTGTAATGAAAGTAGATATTTATTATTAGCTCACCTGAGCTAAATGCTTCAAGTGAGCTTTTCTGATCTCCTTTCGTCTGGTGTCTGTCCTTAAACTTTTCATATTTTTTAATTCTTCTCAAGAACCACTTGGCTTTTCAACCAAACTTGCCACTAAGCATGCTTGGATAAAGAGAATTCAAGTTTGTTCAAATGAAGTGCCAGACCGTTTTGATCAAAGATTTACATGTGAATATGTAGGGAAATAAATATCTTCTTAAAGAACAACAGGACCATGATTAGTCATATAAATATGCAAGCATCTCCAGGTAGTACAGATTCAAGTTCAAACTGTGACCCCTGGAAGTAGGGTGGGGCCATAATAGGGAATCAAAGTTTTACATGGTAGTATACAGGAAATTAATTAAAACAAATTCTTTTCAGGAATAGCAGGGTCACACTAAATCTTATCCAAATGTTCCCAAAATATGTGATTCAAGGATTTTATACCCCTGCAACTTGTTGGGGGCATATTGTTTTTGTCCTGTTTGTCTGTCTGTCCAAAAGTTGAACCTTACTCATAACTTTTGAATGGTAAATGATAAGGCTTTCATATTTCACCCTTATTACCAGCCAGGGGCACTACGTGTATATCTAGTTTATTTATATTGAAAATAGAAGTATGGTGTAATTCGCATAATTGACAAGCTTGATTATGCAGAAATTACCCTATGCTGCTGTTGTTTTTATATCCCATAATGCAAGCAAACTAGGCATATTTGGAATTCGTATTTTGTAATGAACTTTTGTAAAATTTTCACAAGTATAGGCTTTACATTTATGTCATTGGAATTTTGCATAAGAGCAAAGTAACACGAAAGGTTTATTACTGGCATGGTGAATGTAAATGATGTAGTATTATTAATCTGTTTGAGTGGTCTCCCTTTCAGTCACAATCTTCCTGACAGAGTGAACAAAGGTGAAGAGGTATGGTGGATTGTGTGTTTTTCTGTAATTGTAAAAATAAACAAATGATAGCTCAGTATTGTACATGTATGTTAACTCAGTGGCTGTTTTAGCTATCTTTTTGATCAAGTTTGTCCTGTTTGTCTGGCATACTTTATTACTCTATATAATTATGCCCCCCTTCAAAGAAGGGGGCATATTGCTTTGCACCTGTCGGTTGGTATGTTGGTTGGTAGGTAGACCACATGTTGTCCGCTCAATATCTTGAGAATCATTCACTTGATCATAATGATATTTCATATGTGGGTTGGTTATGAGTGGAAGAGGACCCGTAATGTTTTTCAGGTCCAAAGGTCAAGGGTCAATCTACTCTGGACATAGGATTACACTGTCTGCTCAATATCTTGAGAACCTTTTGCTTGACAGACATGAAACTTGGTACACTGGTACATCTTCAGGGGAAGATGACCCCTATTGATTTTGATGTCACATGGTCAAAGGTCATAGGTCAAACTGGACATTGGAATATACTGTCCGTTTAATATCTTGAGAACTCTTTACTTGGCAGACATGAAACTTGGTACACTGGTACATCTTCAGGAGAAGATGGCTCTTATTAATTTTGAGGTCACATGGTCAAAGATCAAGGGTAAAACTGGACATAGTAATATACTGTCCACTCAATATCTTGAGAACCTTTTGCTTGACAGACATCAAACTTAGTACACTGGTACATCTTCAGGAGAAGATGACACCTATTGATTTTGAGGTCACATGGTCAAAAGCCAATGGTTGAACTGGATATAGTAATATATTGTCGCCTATATTTTAAGAATTATTTGCTTGATTGACACCAAACTTGGTACACTGGTACAGCATAAGAAGTAGATGACCCCTATTGATATTTAGGTCACATGGTCAATCCACTCTTGACATAGGAAGATATTGTTTGCTCAATATTTTGAATTGATGATACTACTATCAATTAAATGATGTGTGTGTATAACCCTTTTCAATTTTGCACCATTGAGGGCATATGTGTTTTACAAACATCTCTTGTTGCATGTAAGTTAGGTTTTTTGGGAGTAAAATTTAGGCTCTGTCCAACTTATTCATGCATACCAGTCTGAAAGTTTTTCTTGCTGCACAACTTGTGACATTTGACAGATTTTTTTATGCATTAATGTCGGTATAGTCAGTAACAATTAAAAAAAGTTAAAGTGATTGTTTAAATAGCAAAATAACAATACCAAGTACTCACCACTGTGATGAATGAAATTATATCTACTTCATCATCAGTGAGTAACTCCTAATCAAAGGACACCCCGCATGTTTCCAAAGTATACAAATTTATATGCATTTTGTCTTCCTTGTGCTTATAGTAATCAATTTTAATACACATAGTTCGTTTGCCGAAATATTGCTATAATTAGCCACAATACGGATTTAAATTTAAGCCCGATTTCAAAATGTCTCATTAAGTAGTTAGGTAGTTGCGTGGTACATCATATCGATCAACTGGTAGTGAAAATAGTGTTAAGTAGTTGTAAAAAAAACAACAACAAAAAACAAAACAAAAAAACTCAGCTTTTAGGGGCCTAATTTATTCACCATGGACAACATTTATTTTGATGTTGACAAATTTCCCGAATGTCATATGTTTTAGCCACCAATGCATACAAATAGTGATGTAAATACCCAGATGTAGCGAGGAAAGCGAATATGAAATCGGCAATTAATTGTGAGTGAATAATGTTTACATGGGTCACTGTCTAACCACTCTTTGGTAAATGTTATTCCTTTAAACATTTGTAATTAGTGTTGTTTTGGGATTTTTTAATAAACAGTGCAATTATTATTTATTTTTGGATTTAACGTGGAAATCACAATACTTTATCTTAATAATTATCATTTACATCATTGTTATTATTTTTTTTTAATTGTGATCTACACGTCGTAAGGAAGAGAAGTGGGAGCATGGCGTTATACTGTACTTGATGTTACGAGTTTATCAGGGGAACAAAATAAAGTATTATAATTCAATTTAAAGTGAGGAAATACAATATTTTGTTTTTGTAATTGAAAGTTCAAATTTGTAAATCTACCAGTTGGTAGAAACTGGGAGCACAAGTTATATATGTTACAAAGTGAAGGTTATTTGGTGCGAGTGTTTATTGAAGAAGAGAACAAAATGCATATGCTGTAGGTTTAGCAGTGCTTAGCTTTAATATAACCATTTTCTTGCAGTTTATCTGGGTCTCTGTCCAACTACTCTTCGAAAAAAATAAATGAACAAAGACGATTAGGGCTTTTTTTTGTGACAAAGTCCTTGAGCTGACAAAAAATAGTTTATGTCTTTTCCTCACACTTTCCTTCAAAAAAAAAACAAAAAAAACTCGGTCTAAATCCTTTCTACTGACAGCTAGAACACCCTTAAACAGCACAAAACACCCCGCTGCAATGTTATTTACAAGCCGTTAACATGATCATTGGCTGTTTTTGTCATTTAATCTGTTCATGAAATTGCTAACAACTGTTTTCAAAATTTCTCACTCGTTCGAGGTCGCATATGACATCACTCATCATGGTGTCTAAAATATCAAAGTAAATATGCATATCGGAAGATTTGAATTTTGTCGCTTTCAAACTTTAAAACTATGCAAAATATTTCATTTAAAACACATTTATAGTAGTTTTAGGCATGAAAAGAATTAATTTTGCTGAAAAAATTAAAAAAAAAGTTTAGAAACATGTGATGTGTCCTTTAAAGATAGCTTCGGCAGTGAGCCTATCATAAGTTTTATGCTGTAAAGACAAAGGAAAAGATAAACTGTGAAAAAATGTTTTTGTAATATATATTTAGTGAATTTAACATGAGATTGTTATTTATATAGATTGAAATTGATGTTCGAAAATATATAGGGTAATATTTTACACAGAGCTCTTGGTGTGTCCATCTACCTCCTGCCATAGATTTTAAGCTAAGACATTTGATTCATCAATGCAAAAGGAAGTATATCACAGCTTCATGATGGCTGATACTACCTTGAATAAAATTCTACAGCCCATGGCTTAAGAAAAGCACCCTACTTTAGCTTGTGAGTTGTGATGGGCATTATTATGCATTGTTTCTAGGACTCTTGTTATAAGGGGTGGATCTGTAGCTCTCTTGTTTTAATGGGTGGGTCTCTAATTCTCTTGTTATAAGAGGTGGATCTATAGCTCTCTTGTAATAAGGGGTGGATCGGTAGCTCTCTTGTTATAAGAGGTGGATCTGTAATTCTCTTGTTATAAGAGATGGATTTGTAGCTCTCTTGTTATAAGAGATGGATTTGTAGCTCTCTTGTTATAAGAGGTGGATCTATAGCTCTCTTGTAATAAGGGGTGGATCTGTAATTCTCTTGTTATAAGAGATGGATTTGTAGCTCTCTTGTTATAAGAGATGGATTTGTAGCTCTCTTGTTATAAGAGGTGGATCTGTAATTCTCTTGTTATAAGAGATGGATTTGTAGCTCTCTTGTTATAATTGGGGGATCTGTAGCTCTCTGGTCTGTCCCCTTTTTCCAGAGAGATACATTTCTGCATCTAGTTTTGAGCAAAGTGAAATGCTATAGTGATAAGCAGACAAACCCCATGTACTGTGGATCCAAATTGTATAAAAACCTTTCATGACTAATACCATGCTTTTATATACTTACAGATTTTATTTTTCTGCTTCAATTTCCTGTCATACATTACATCAGATGAATTTTCTCTCAAATCCTCAAGGTAAGATATGTATAAAGTAGTTCAGTATTTTGTGAAGCTGGTTCCTCTATGTTAAATAGTAAGCTGGTTCCTCTATGTTAAATAGTAAGCTGGTTCGTCTATGTTGAATAGTAAGCTGGTTCCTTTTTGTAGAATAGTAATATATTTTGTGAAGCTGGTTCCTCTATGTTAAATAGTAAGGGCTATTCCAGAAATAAATACATGGGGGGGTCGGGAGTCACCTTTTGTATATACCAAGCACCCATAAAAAAAAAATAAAAAATTACCCCGTGACCCATCAAATTAATAAACTCATTTTACAATGACCCATCTAATTTAAAAAAAAAAACTAACCAGACCCACCACAAAAATATTTTTGAAAATGAAAACGGTACAAATCTCGCGAGGTTCATTCTAGTCAATGACGCGGTAATGCCTGTGCGACATTGTATCACAGTAGTCTGAAGAAACGATGTCACATCAACAATCAAAGGCATCTATGGTGGGAATGTTGGAAAGATTGGGAGTCCAAAAGATGCTATTATCATGAAATGGATATGGATATGTTTTTCCACGAATCGTTCGTCTTTTAATGGAGCCCGCGCCCGGAGGCCTCTATATCACCATCACACCGACTGATAAATATAACGCATTGGTACCCTAGTATAAATCAACTAAGGTTTGCCTATTTTTATTAGAAAACGGAATACCTATTGGTTTCAAAATATTCCCAAAATCGATGCACTGTAAACTGTAATAATCTACAGAACAGAGTTCGCCGCCATCACGTCCAAAGGGACCCTACTAAACGCGCCTCTAATCTGAAGAGTGCTGTAATGGAAAATTATGCGCTGCAAAGAGCGACAACTCGAATAGTTCTATGTTACTTCCGATTTCCGATTTCAAAAGCAGCATTTCGAAAGCACGTTTTCAATTTTCCCTCCGACGTTTTGTAACCAACACGACAAGAGCGACAATAAAAATATTCTGAAAACTCAACACCCACGTGGCACAAAATAAAACAATAGAAACTACCCACTACCCATAATAAATATTTTTTTAACAGTCCAACCACGGACCAAATAAAATATGAAAAAATACGACCACCCACACAAAAAAATATCATTTGCTGCTCGAACCCAACCCCCCCCCCCCCCCCCCCCCCATTTGATCATTTCTGGAACAGCCCTAAGCTGATTCTTCTATGTTGAATAATAAGCTGGTTCCTCTATATTAAATAGTAAGCTGGTTCCTCTATGTTGAATAGTAAGCTGGTTCCTCTATGTTGAATAGTAAGCTGGTTCCTCTATGTTGAATAGTGAGCAGGGGCGCGTATTACAAAAGAACTTACGGCTTACAATAAACGTTACATACTGGAATTTTCAACTTTATTGTAAATCATTCACTCCAAATGCAAAATATTTTTAAAGAAAATATTGAAAATAAAGCCTCAGAAAAGTTTTAATTCCTTAATCTAAAGTAATGACTGTAAAATACAATTTAGGACTTGCGACTTTTGTCGTAAGTTGTTTCGTAAAACGGGCTCCTGGTTCCTCGATGTTGAATAGTGAACTGGTTCCTCTATGTTGAATAGTGAGCTGGTTCCTCTATGTTGAAAAGTGAGCTGGTTCGACTATGTTGAATAGTAAGCTGGTTCATTGAATAGCAAATTGGTTCGTCTATGTAGAATAGTAAGATATTTTGTGAAATTGAATCCTCTGTAGAATATTAATATATTTTTGTGTTGTTGGTTCCTCTATATTGAAAAGTAAACTGGTTCCTTTCTGTAGAATTGTGAGATATTTTGATAAGTAGGCATTTTATATTTTGTAAAACTGGCAAATTTATATGTTTGCAATCTATATCAGAATTCCTTGTTATTTTAAAATCAACAATCAAGATTTGTTCTTGTTATAACTAATATTGTAACAACACAGTGAACTGACTTTGAGTTTGACTAATGATGACTTACCTGTCTTTCAGTTCTGCCAGGAAAGTAAGCAGAACGGACTCAGAGTGCAATATGGATGGAGTCTTGTTAGGTCAGTATTACAGCGACTATAATTTCTATGTATTCAGGAATCTTCTGATTATTAATAATTTTGTCTTCAGTATAACAGTAACAGGGTTTTTAACCATGCAACTACCAATTTAAAGTGAACTCTGTTTACCATAAAATGCTGGATACTTTGGCAATGAATCTTTATATCCATCATTTTATATATTTGTAATTACCAATAATTGGAAAATCAGCTGATTCCCCTTATATTAATGTATGAAATTCATTTGACATGATAACTTTTTTGTAGCATGCTCTGTCCATGGTTTTAAAAGTAAGCATGATCGGGATAAATAGAAATGATATATTTGTCAGAGTCCAGTTGCACAAAAGTTAATTTTAGCTTAAAGTTAAAATCTAGTTTATAGCACAATATATAAGTGTTAGAGTTATGGCATTTTAACTGTCTGGACACAGTTGCATATTGAAAGTTGATTAGCCTTAGATTTATGACAGTTAATAATAATGCTTCATTAACTTGCTGATTTAACAGAGAGAACGGAAGTTCATTGAATTATTTAACTACCAATTAAAACAAAAATGGCAGATTTTTTTGGTTTGACAATTTGTGGAACAGTCTGGTAGTTTCAACATGAATGCAAGCTTACGTATTGTAAATCAATCTCATTTTACACAAAATCACAGTGTGGCAGAATTCATGATCACACATTGTGAAATCAACCGTATCAGAAACAAGAGGAAACGATGTGTAATGATAATCTTTATAAGATGTTTTTGTAGACTTGGACCATCGCCGATTCAGTATTCCATGTGTAATGATAATCTTTATAAGATGTTTTTGTAGACTCGGACCATCACCGATTCAGTATTCCATGTGTAATGATAATTTATAAGATGTTTTTGTAGACTTGGACCATCACCGATTCAGTATTCCATGTGTAATGATTATCTTTATAAGATGTTTTTATAGACTCGGACCATCGCCGATTCAGTATTCGAGGAAGTAACACGAGTATCAGTAGCCTAGGTAGCTGTGGTTTTGAAAATGCCCCCGTCTTCTTCACAACAAATCCAGAGGAGGATCCACATCTATCACATGGGTAAGAGGTGTAGCACAGGATCCATTTCATGAAGATATAGTGGTATAGTGTTTCACCTGAAAGTCATGTTGTAGTAGATATTCTCCTTATGCTGACAACTTTGATATTCTGAAAATAACATAATTAATTTGTTTAGGGCTATTCCAGCAAAAAACGTATGGGGGGGGAGGGACGGCAGCCGATATTTTTTTGGATGGGTGGGGGTGATTTGGGAAAATATATTTGTATGGGTGGTTGTCTTCCAGGTTAAATAAAAAACATGGGTGCCTGTGAATTATGATAAAAATGAAAACGTATCACGTTACGTTTCTTTTATTACAAAAGAAGAAGAAAAGCGGAGCCATTCTACATTAACTTAAGTACGGAAAAAAAGATTGATAAATGGGCAGATAACTCAATGTTACCGTAAACCTTTCCCCTCCAAGGCGTTACCCAACCTATTGTACCTGTCCTAAACGACCACCTGTCTGACGCAACCAACGATCATGAGTTTTACAACCTTTTCGTGTAATTTCACCTTTAAGAAACGACTGTCCATTTTTTCGATTACAACGCGATTCCTACTTTCGATTTCAGTCGAGCATGACTATTCTGGGAATTATCGCTCCTAACACTTTCGTTTTAAAATACACAGGTAATAGATCGGAGGTGATCTTCTTTAATCGGCACTCTGAATCAATTATTATACCCAAGCTATCAATTGGTTAACGTGTAATTAACATGCAGCGTCGTGTGAGGTTAATTACCAAAACCCGAGTTGTTGTTTATTTAACAAAATCAAGGATCAGGGAATCAGGACCGTTGTTTCCGAAGGTGTGAATTTCGACAGACTTTGAGATGTGCGGGGTAATTCGGATATGAAATCTCCCACCTGTTATATCATTACGTTTAACAGAGTGGAAAATTTGCCTGATTGCGATATAAATCGGGTAAATATTATGCTTGGGACTGAAATTTTAAATGGAATATTCGCGAGTTTCCTGTAGGCCTACGAGAGATTGTAGGGGGAAAAGTCAAAGGAAAAACGTCACAATCTATATGCATACACTTTGTAATTTAGGGAAATATCTATGTCTTGCACTTAAGTTGCGAGAAAACCTAACTCGTTGAAAAGTTCTCCGTTGCTTGCTTGAATTTGTACACCACTATACAATGCCATTTTAAGTATACATATTGTAACTGATGTAATAAGACACTTGTCTTTTAAAAGCAATAAAGAGAGTAACAATATATGTGAATTTAAATTTAAAGTGATATAATATATTCATATTTTATTTAGTTTTATATCATTAAAAAAAAAACTTCTTGTTATTTCAACAATTAACAAGCACCCAGATCATGACATGAGTAAAAAGGACATGCACATCTAGTCCAGAAATGATATGACAATATCCCACATCATTAGTGAAACTGTTCGTTTATAATAAGCAAACAGAGCTTAGGTTTCTACAACTCGCATGTTTCCAGAGTATACAAAATCAATTGCATTTATTCTTTCGTTTTATATGCTGAGATCATCCTTTTTTTCTCCCTACCAAAATTGCATTGGAAACCAAAATATGTAATTTTTTCTGCAATGATTGCTACTTTCGTCTCCCGATGAAACAACAAAGAAAGACATTTTATTGTTTATATTTTTTGCATTTTTAAAAATATAAACTAGAATTAAGTTCTAAAATATCATATGGTTGATCCATTTGTTACCTTAAATGAAAGTATTGAATTGTATGGGTGGTGGTGGCAGGGGAGAATCTAATTGTATGGGTGGTGGTAGCAGAGGAAAATTTAATTGTATGGGTGGCTGTCTTAAAAATAAAGTGCCTTCCCTCCCCCCCATATTTTTTTTGCTGGAATAGCCCTTATGAATTAGATATAAATTTATGTAATTTTTATTATGTTTATAAATTCATGTAAGAAACTACATTAGTCACATTTCTTGTGTGAAAATGTCTTGTAAGGTGAATGAAATAAATGTAGTACACACTTTCATAATGAAGCCATGTCTGACTAAGTCATTTCTTGTACATGCACGAACAGAAAACAGAACAGCATGCTTATTTAAGTATAAAATTACCTTGACTGTGCAGTTTGGCCATTCACTTGCTATCTCAAGGGTGATATGTGGATTTGGCATTACAAAGAGAAATTTATAAAATGTTGTTAGTGAAACATGGTCATATTGTGAGAATGGCAACACATCAAGTGGAAATAATTTGAGAATGTCAGACTGTCAACAGTCATTCAACAGTCAGACTGTTGATTACCAGAATGCTTGGTCGCAAATGTGATTTTTTAAAGTCCCTTGAGTCACTCAGGTGACCTATTGCAATCTGTTTTTGTCTGTCGTGTGTAAACTTTTCACATTTTCAACTTCTCCAGAACCACAGGACCAATTTCAACCAAGCATTCTTGGGTGAAGGGGATTCAAGTTTGTTTAAATGAAGGGCAAAAATAGGGTTGGTTCATTTAAAAATCTTCTTCTCAAGAACCACTGAGTTACAAAAGTTGAAATTTACATGAAAGTATCCTGATATAGTATAGATTCAAGTTTGTGCAAATTTCCCTGGGGGTAGGATGGGGCCACAATAGGGGATAAAAAAAATTTACATGGGGATTATACAATGTAGGAAAAACATTTATAAATTTTCTTCTTAAGAATAACAAGACCATGATGAGTCATATCAATATGCAAGCATCTCCAAATAGTGTAGATTCAAGTATGTTCAAATTGTGGCCATTGGAAGGTAGGATGGGGCCACAATAGGGAATCCAAGTTTTATATGGTGAAAAATAAGAAAAAATCTTTTGAAAACTTCTCAAGAATAGCGGGGCTAAGATTACTCCTATTGATATGCAAGCAGCTCCAAATAGTACAGATAGACTAAAGTTTGTTCAAATCATGACCCCCAAAGGTTGGATGGGGTCACAAAAGGGATAAAAGTTTTACCTGGGGATATATAGAAAAATTCTTTTGAAAAATGTTCTTTTCAAGAACAACAAGGCCATGATGAATCATCTTTAGGTAGTGCAGATTCAAGTTGTGAGATTTGGGCCACAATATGAAATCAAAGTTTTACATGGAGAGATATTCGTGTGTGTGTGTATATATATATATTATTTTATCTCTTACTGCTGAGGTGCGAGTTCTTTCAATAATGCAAAAATCATATAGTACCATATATATGGGATATATATATATATATAATAATAATAATACCATATTTATATAGCACCCTTTTCATACACTATGTACGCTCAAAGGTGCTTTACAATGCATATACCTTACAACAGAATGTTATACACATAATACATAGAAAATAAATTAAACATTAAAAGCTGTACCTATCCTCATTGTACATATAAAACATGAAAACACAAGATACCATAAATATGCTAGATAAGAATAAACATCAGTTTCAGGGCGTATTAAAATAATAATAATAATGAAATACACACACAGCATATAATGTCTCAGGTATAATACATATATATATATATATATATATAATATATATATATATATATATATATATATATATATATATATATATATATATGAAAAATCTTCTCAATAACAGCAGGGACATGATTACTCCTATTTAATATGCAAGCATCACCATGTAGTCCCAGTAGGGGGTAGGGTTGGAAATATAGGGAATCGTAAGTTTTTCATGGTGAAGAATAAAAAAAAACTTCAAAACTCTTCCTCTCAAGATAAGAGATAAATACCGGGTTTTATTTTTGATTTATATGGGATAATGTTTGGGTATTTATCAGAGCATTAAATTTTGTATTATCACTTCACCAATCTTTGACACATACTCAAATGACTGTTAAGGCCCATGAGCCTCTTGTCTTATACATTATTTAAATGATTCCTGTAGAATAGAGCTTCATAATAGTTGTATGTTTGCAGTATTATACCCCCATCATCACTGCCTCCTATATATCTACATACCTGTGTGTATTAGTGTATGTCCTATGTATCTACATACATGTGTGTATTAGTGTACATCCTATGTATCTACATGGGTACCTGTAAAATGCAAAACGAAATAGAAATGAAATCTGCCGAAAAGAAATCTGCTGAAAGGAAACGAAATCTGCCGAAATGTGTAATCATGATAATAAAAAAAGGTATCCCAGATCCCTGTGAAAGTTACCACATATAAATGAAATTCTCTTCCTGTTGATGTAGTCTTTCGGGTTGACTGATACATTTTTAAGTGGTCCATCAGTTAGCATCAAACATTGTTTGAAGAAGCTGGTATCTGAGAAAGTTGAAAGTAGGAAGACCTTTAACCTCTTATTTTATCTCTTACTGCTGAGGTGCGAGTTCTTTCAATAATGCAAAAATCATATAGTACCATATTATACGAATGCAATTCGGTAAGATATCTGTTATTAAAGATTATTATTGATATGCAGTGAGTCAAATGATAACTCTATATATTTGGGATGTTGCTATAACGGGGAATTGAAAACGGAACGGAAAATATTTTATGTAATAATATCAGGAGGAGGTCAGCATTTTGTAAAATCAAAAGGCTAATGAAAAAGGGAAGCAGAAATTACAAAGAGAACAGGAGGACATACTCAGAATCCACCGTTTGATATACTACATACAAATACACAATATCCACATGTATACATAGATTTGTCTTTAGAGCAAAAAATACTGAAACATGTAATTTTGCCCAAAGGTGGATCTAACACCAACGACACCCCACCCACCCATCATTTACTGTGTTTCCCCAGACCTCCGACCTGTGAGACTAAAATCTTCCATTCTGAAATCTGGATCCGAAACTTATTGCACGTGGTATAATTTAATCAACTTCGGATATATACTTGTGCTTACTCACACCACACACACCCTTTCCATCTCTTAAATCTTTGTATTAGTCAACCTGAAAGCCTACATCAAAGGGGAGGCAAATTTCATTTATATGTGGTAACTTTCTTAGGGGCCTGAAATACCAATTTTAATTACTTTAATTAAAAGAGCTTGGTAATAGACAATCTGTTTCATTTCGATAGGTTTCATTTCATTTTGGTGGTTTCGTTTCAGTAAATTTCATTTCACATTTTACAGGTACCTGTATCTACATACATGTGTGTATTAGTGTGTGTCCTGTGAGTGTGTTTATTGTTTAGCAGTGGTTACTTGTAGTGACAGTCATGCTTCATTGGTTTTTGAGTAGAAATCCCAGTGTCAGTATATCAGCGAGATACTCTCCGGCTGCCAACAGACTGTCTTCAGAGAATTCATCTCATTTTAACAGTATCCATTCTAATTCTTCCTCCTCCTCAAGTCCAATGGCGGTCCCCAACAATCTCCGCAAAATGGAGACCACCCGCTCAACTTCTGAAGGATGTGGAAGGTAAAGTCCAGGAGATGTTATATAATATTGTTAGTCTGTGCACTTCCTTACAGATAACATATACTGTTGACTTTGAAATACTCGTACAGAGCATGGTCTTGATTTGTAGCTGGCAGGTGGTGTCTAGTTGTGGTAGTCTTCGTGGATTGGTATCTTCCCATGATTCTCCACATTCAGTAGGGTCCAGTGGCAGCTCGGGAAGACTCAGTTCGTAAGTTTTTATGTTACCTTGTTTTATGCCTCGTTCACACGAAGAATTTGATTTGCATTAAACGCAAGATAATGCAAATTAAATCTGAATCGCATTCACATGGAGATTTTAATGCGCATTATTTTACTTCGAATTAAAATTTACGTCTCGATTTAATGCAAATTAAATTTACTTCGCATTAGCTCAGGCCTATACCATTATGTAGCCTATTGTTGTTAGCCCATCTGTCCATTCCGAGACGGTCGTTAAAACTGTCAGTATTTATAATTCTAACATTAATGAAAGCACATTTTACAACTACCTGAAGAATTACTATATTGATAATGTTAACATGCAACTAAAAAAAAACCACTGAATTCTCTAATCATGGAAAATTACTATTTTATAGTAAAATTAGAAGGAATTACCAGACTATTCGAAATTTTTAAAAAAAAAAAAGAAGAAAAATTGTGAAATTAGCACACTCAAGATTAACCAAGCTAAGAATATCTGTCCACCCTCTAGAAATTGAAACTGGTAAATATTCAAAACCATGTTTTCTAAAAGAATGTCATTTTTGTCACTTTTGTATAGCTACTGTTGAAGATGAATTACATTTTTTATATGACTGCTTCATGTATAAAGATATAAGAAAGAAGTATTACCCTTTCAACACTTACAATTCAATTCAAAAGATAATATATCAAAGGAAAACCATTGTAAAGCACTATGCAACCCTGTCAATGTAGTTCATGCTTGAAGGTAATGTGAATTTTTACATGATTGTTTTGAATTATGCAATAAAGTAAAGTGCTATTATATTCTCCCTCACTTTGTTCGTCCGAATATAAATTAATTAGATGCTAATTACCAAAAAACAAGAAACTATATAGTATAAGTAGGATGGCAGCTCGCTAGCACTTTATTCATCACTCGTAATGTCCTTAAGAAATATATCGCAAACAAAACTACTCATGTTAATACACATCAATATATACACAGATTAATGTCATCTGATAAATGGTTACTATCCGCCATAGAAATATTGTAAAATTTACCTGTACGTAGAACTAGCGAGCGTGCTTAGAATGCCGCACAAACACATGTTCGCCTATTTATATGCCTTCACCACGTGACCAATACAAATGATATTCGAACCCGACTACCTATAAAACACCCGCATATAATTATAATAATGCAGGGGCTAAGCCCATTTTGGGTCCGAACTTTGTGATACCATAAATATAGAGTTCAGGCCTAAAACGGGCTTGACCCCTGTGTGCTGTAATTATACTACTGTTAAATACAACATTAAATTGCATATGTACCGGTATACAGTTTGACGTTGCATGTACATGTCAAATATATATACATGCATTTGCATGTATGTATATGAACTGTTAGTATGTTTACAGGGGCGGATCCATGAATTGTGGTTACGGGGGGCGCCACTTTATGAGGCAGGGGGTCTGCCAGTGGGACCAGGGCAAAGCCCTGATGGGGGCCCAGGGGGCAAAGCCCTCGGAAGCTCCTGGATTTTACAGAGCTTGAAATGTGTCTCCTATTTAGTCATTTGTACTATTTTCTATCATTTTTTTATAAGGTGAAATTAGTAAAAATAACAAATTTTAAGGGTTTTTGGAAAACATTAAGTTCTCCCAATAAAGTAATTCAAGAAATCAAAAGATTTTGTCATTTATTTCTTCGGGAGTGGAAGAAATTATTGCTTCTTCTATCATTTAGTACATGTACATTTTTCTAAACATGATACCACAATTTACCTTAAATTTGAAAAATTTTAAGGAGGGGGGGGGGGCAAAAATCTTCCACTGTAGTTAGGTTATTACCATTATATATGATCCAGTGATATGGAAAAGGGGGGGGGGGGGGATGGTTCAAAAAGATGATCTAGAAACTGCACTATATCATATCCCACAATTCGATGAAAATAAATATATGTATCACCCAGTGCTAATTAATCTTTTATTTAACTTCTACATGAAAAAAGAAATGGCATACAAATTGGCAGTATGTTGAAAAACTACAATCCCCCCCCCCCCCCCCCCCCCCCCCCCCCCCCCTCTAGATCCACCAATGAGACGGAGAGTATATTTTAAAGGCAAACACTTACGTGCGGGTATTACTGTCTTATGACAGCATCTAGTTAGATAATATCAGATGTAAATCTGTGCTCTGCATAGGCATACTGAGTAATACATGTATATGAAAGAAATTGCTTTAAAATACTATAAAAATGTTTTAAAATAGTGATAATATGATTTTCCTTTTTACATTTTAACAAATATGCCGCTCATTGTTAAATTTTTTATACCATATGACATCATAGTAGACTTATAATACGTATTAGTAATTAAAAATTACGTCACAACAGTAGTCAGCAGAATGGTGAAAGAGACGTTCCGAGGCTTTTAAAATTGGGCTCATGAAGAAGCAATATATTGTCTAGAGTGAATGCTGGTTGTCAGATGAAATAACAAGTATTTTCTTGGGAACATATAAATAAACACGACAAAACTTCTTGCATGTAGATCAGTTGCATGTAGATTGTTAACATAATTATATATAGTGTTTTAAACAATTAATTCTATATCTACACAATATTCATTAAAATATCCAGAAAATAATTTTCAATGATATAGTCTATTCTTTCATTTATATAGCGCATTCTTTAATTTAGAGATGCATATGAATTTAATACGCATTAGTTTACTTCGCATTAAATATTACTGCCCCGTGTGAACACTATTTAATTCAAATTAATTTAATGCACATTATTTTACTTCGCATCAAATTTAGTGCAAAGTAAAATTTAATGCGCATTCGTGTGAACGAGGCATTAGTTTCTGAATTGAAGGGATTGTGAAAGTACTGATGTGTTTTTTACTACATATCAGATTATCTTTTTCGTCAGACTAATTGTTCTATTATTGAACAGATGCCAGGAAGCCATAGAATATGTTGAAAGCACAAGACATAAAAAACTGGATGCAGTGCGAAGAATTTTCCATAATGCTTATGTTAATAA